>NC_059299.1:4819979-4822479 GCF_017591435.1 Portunus trituberculatus
ATCAAAGAGCAGTAAGCACATAAGCACCCTCGCGACCTTCCACACCTTTGTCTCCAGCACAGGTACCCTCTAAACCTCTGTTTGCTACCGTCCTCACGTCCTGGGAAGAGCATGAAAAGAAACCAGAATGACATGAAGCTGTGAGGATAAAGAGGGTAAGAAAGTCAGTAAGTCAGTCCTCCTCGTCCTCCTCCTCCTCCTTTTCTTCGTGTAGATTCCTAGAAGACACATCGCAACGCACTTTATTCTAGAGAAGTGTTGTGTTAGTTTCAATGTCTTTCTACTTTGTTTCTACTTTTTCACAGGCACACGGGCTCTAGTGAAAGTTATTGTGGGTTTATAAAGGTGTTTTTTTCTCCACATGTTATTGATTTGTGTTCGTAAGTGTTTCAACGCCTGATTTCTATTCTAACAGGCTCTTGTAGAAGTTACTGCTGACTTTCAAGGGTGTCTGTGTGGTTAATGTGGTAGTTTAATAGTGGTTCCGCACCGTCAGTAGGGAAACACTCTTGAGCACCTGGTCAGTATTTCACTTCTCACAAGTGTGTCAGTCTGGACACTCACCAATAGAGACGAGTGAGTTTACAGGTTTTAAAGAACTACTTGGTGACTTCTCGCCTTTCCATCCCTCGCTCATCTAACCCCAGACATGAGAACATAACAAATTTAAGGAAGCTGCAAGAGACCACCAGAAATACCGGTGGCACTCCTGTGTGAGCAAAACTACCTAATTCCACCTCTCATCTTCACCCATAAATTTATCTAAGCTTCTTTTATCGTTCTAAACTGACTCAGCACTAACAATATGACTACTGTCTACTGAGTCCGTTCCATTCATCTACCACTCCATTAGAAAACCAGTTCCTTCCCATTTCTTCCCTAAATCTAAATATCTCAAGCTTGAACCCATTATTTCTGGTTCTATCCTGGCTACTGATCCTCACCATCAGATCACCAAGCGAGTCCATAAACTTGAACACAACAATGAGGCATTTCATTCACCATCCCCCTGGAGACCCACCATTCGAGGCCACCGCGGCTATCCAAGTCTGAAGGAAACCGTGAGACTTACTGTTTCTCACGAGTTTTGAACGTCTGATTCACTCCGTGCTGGTCACCTTGAGTCCCACCCACGCTGCACATTGAGTGACGAGGCAGATACGGCAGTGACCCGCTAATTACAGGCTAGACTACGTACTGACAGTGACTCTTATCTTCAGGAACGTTATGACTTTAATCCCGCCGTCCACATGTCATTACTCCGCTGCATATCAGACTTACAACGCACTGCAATACATGTTACTCAGGTTTCTTAAGGATGGGTCGAAGAATTAATTATCAAGGACCATAAACCTTGCCTCCTTATGCATTTCCTCCTTCAGTGGGCCTTTTTTATTTCATTGGGCCATTTCTTATTACTTTTCGTTGGCAAGAATAGAGAGAAGGATCGACATGAGAAAATAAGAGAGACCATCAGAGAGATCGCATTTAATACCACGACCTTTCATCCTTAAACACGTGTAGGACTATTTAGGCCATTTTTCTGAAACGATGCCACGCTGCAACACTACAACTTCAAAACACTCTACATAACTCAAGTGGCACGAGTTTTCAAGGATGTATCAAGCTTCTAGTAATAGAATAACCCCTTTAATTCTGGGACACATTTTTACCTTGATATATAAGTACGATTTGATCATTTTACTGACATTAGGAAGGGTCTATGGAGGTCAGAAGATTAATGGCCATAGTCTTCACTATTTCAATCCCCACATAAGTTTCTGAAGCTGTATAAAATCACCAAATAGTAAGCAGAATGAATATGGAAATGCGTCTTGGTACTGAAATGGTTAACCTAACTTCTACATAACCTACAAGTGACACGGGATAACAAGGGTGTATTTAATCCTTTACTAACAGATTAACATAACATCTACATTACCTACAGGAAAAATGCAGTTTTGAGAACCCAGCTAATCATTTCTGTGGCCTTTGAAAACAGACATAGTGAAAGATAAGCGTTTCTGAATACGAGACGGTGGATAACGGACTGGGTGGACTAATGGAGCATAGAGCCTCGTCCACACGCAGCAATAGAGACGCAGTTAGCAGAGTTAGTAGCGAGCATTAGGCCACGTCACGCCAGACTCATTTCAGGGATAATCTGGCGCGCAGCTCATGAGGGAGGACGTACCAGCTCCTATATTTCAACGGACTACTACATGTTATTGGTCACTTACTCCCTCCAAGGCACGTGTTCCTTTCACCACCGTTACTAGCTCACACGCTGCCACACGCTCTCTCTCTCTCTCTCTCTCTCTCTCTCTCTCTCTCTCTCTCTCTCTCCGCTTTTGTTGCCCTTGGTCATATTTCTCCTCTTACTTAAAAAAATATTAACCATTTAAAGATAGTCCACGAGCATATAAAAATAACATCATAATAACAGTGTGCCTTTAATTATGTGCTCTTTGGTTAAGGAAGAGAAGAATAGGACAATAGA
>NC_059299.1:4827479-4869979 GCF_017591435.1 Portunus trituberculatus
AACGAACGAAACACTGCAATGACAAGGTAACAAAGCACACTTGTTCTCGCGCCACTCAAAAAATACTTTCTACCTGTCCACTCAGCAAACACCGGCCGCTCAGGTAACACAGGGCCCGCCAGGTGAGTAATGGCGTACCTGGACCAATACCCGGGCGAAGAGGTAGGCAAACACGGGGACACAAAAGCACGCATTGAATAGCGGCCTTCGTCATGGTGCACTAAGCTATACAGAAGAAAACGGGAGCCTGGTTGTCGGGTGAAATAATGTGACTATTCTGAATTTTTTTTTTTTCTTAACGCATCTCGATTTATTATTTTCCAAAGGCTCTAGAATGAAAGAACACGTTTGTTTGTTTGTTTTTATGGGTGTTTTTTACAGTTCCCGAGACAGATTAACAAGATTTCTATATTATTATCAGCAGAAACACTTTTGAGAACCGGTTTGTTATATAAATAGCCCTCGAAAACAAAGCACAAGGTTATTTAAGGGTATTTTTACAGTTCCAGGGACAGATTAACACTCTTTAGAACACGGTTAGTTATGTAAATGGCCCAAGGTGAAACTATACGGGGTTTTTTTGTAATTGTTTTTGCAGCTTCAGGGACTGATTAACAAGATTTCTACATTATCATCACGAAAAACACCCTTAAGAATTCGGTTGGTTGTATAGATGACCTTATAAAACAGTCAAGGTCAAGCTACACGGTTTTTTCAGATTATTTTAAAGCTTCAGCAACAGATTTATACATTATTATCAGCATTAACAGTCTTGAGAACTTGGTTAGTTGTAAAGACGGCCTTTGAAAACAGTCGAAATGAGAGAGCAAGGCGTTTCACAAAAGAGGTCAATGTGGGGTCAGTGGGAGGTCAAATTGTCAGGTTTGCGAGAGCGTGTCCACGTGCAGTGTTGCTATTATTCTTCCCTGATTGAAGCACATTACGCCGCGCTGCCTCGGGTTCCTTACGCACGCCACCTGTCCCCACCAAGACCAGCCTGTGTCACCGCCAAGACCAGCCTGTGTCACCGCCAAGACCAGCCTGTGTCCCCGCCAAGACCAGCTTGTGTCCCCACCAAGACCAGCCTATGTCACCACCAAGACCAGCCTGTGTCACCGCCAAGACCAGCCTGTGTCCCCACCAAGACCAGCCTGTGTCACCGCCAAGACCAGCCTGTGTCCCCACCAAGACTAGCCTGTGTCACCATCAAGACCAGCCTGTGTCCCCACCAAGACCAGCCTGTGTCCCCACCAAGACCAGCCTGTGTCACCGCCAAGACCTTGCTTCCCCCTCTAACGCAACATTGAACCTAACTTATCATAAAACTAAATCTAACCTATCCAAAAACCTAACTTAATCTCCACTAGCCTAACGTATCCAAGAGTCTAAAATAACTCTACTTATATACGAATAAAACCTAACTTAACCTAATCTATCTAAGAACACAACTTATCCCAACGTCATTTATAAAAAAAAAAATAACCTTATCTATTCTAACTTACCTAAGAACTTAACCTAACGACACAACATAAGCAAGAACCTCAATTTCCAAGTTGACCTAACCTATCCTGACCTAACTTAACAAGACTAAGAACTTAACCCAACTGGTACCATGACATGTTTTCATATTCATTCTGCTTACTATTTGGTGATCTTATACAGCTTCAGAAATTAGAATAGTGAGAACTCTGGCCATTAACCTTTTGATCTCCATAGATCCTTCCTAATGTAAATAAAATGGTTTAATCACAACCAAAATTCAAGGTAGAAATGCGTTCCAGTACTAAAGGGGTTAAGATCACTAAAAGATACCTCTCTCTCTCTCTCTCTCTCTCTCTCTCTCTCTCTCTCTCTCTCTCTCTCTCTCTCTCTCTCTCTCTCTCTCTCTCGACTTTACGTGACTAACTGATGAGTTCGACAACTTAAAGTCTATAGGAAGATGAGGAGGAGGAGGAGGAGGAGGAGGAGGAGGAGGAGGAGGAGGAGGAGGAGGAGGAGGAGGAGGAGGAGGAGGAGGAGGAGGAGGATTGAGACATTTCGAGACACAGGATCTTAGGGTAGGTCAGGAAAGGATTAAGATTGTGTACTACTTAGGATGACTAGATTTTTTTGATATGTCGTAAGTCCACCGAGGAGCCCCATTTCCCTCTTTTTCTTATCTTTCTTGTCACTTCGAGCCTTGAGGGAGGTCATAAGTTAACATACCTTAGATTGCTTTAAAAAGAGGGGAAATCTGGCGAAAGGCAACAAAAATCGATAACACAAAAAACACCTACTTACATGCCATTCCCCGAGCAGGTCCGGGAGAGTTAGCCAAAAGAATAAGAATTGTCTTGAAACCTCCCTCTTAATATCTTCAGTACTATGCCGCGTTTTCATGTTCATTCTGCTTACTATTTGTCGATTTCATACAGCTTCAGAAACTTATGTGGGGACTGAAATAGTTAAGACTCTGGCCATTAATCTTTTGACCTTCATAAACGTGTCTTAATGCAAATAAAATCGTCTCATCATACCCAAAAATCATGGTAAAAATGCGTCCTGGTACTGAAGGGATTAAAGGAGTTTAGGTCATATAAAGATGGAAGCAAGTAAGCAGGTAGGTAGTTCCAGAGTTTACCTGAGGAAGGGATGAATGATTGATAGTGCTTTACCTTTTATATATCTCACAGGTTCACCATTATTTACATTCTCCTTGTGCCAAGTGTCCATATTGTAAGCTTCGATTACCGTAGAAGCCAGTCTGTTTCCATGGACGCAAACTATGTACGGGTTTATATAAGGTAAACATACATTATATAAATTCCCGTCGTTCTAGCTTCTCTCTTCGCACCTGTCCACGTTATATGTCCCCATGTAACGTAATACGAAAGACAAGGAAGACTATATTGATTTTCAGTCATACAAACACTCTTTTTCGCTGTCTGTCCACGTTATAAGCTCTCACATATCGCAGTTCACCTACTCTATTTCTCAGGAACTACAGCACGCATTACTCTTATATCTACTACTGAAACAAGAACATAACACTTAGACAACCATACCCCCCATTTCACTGTTAGTCTACACGTTGCAAACCTCCTATTAGCGCTAATTTGCATTCAGGAACATGACATTTAGGTACCGTTGCACACACGAAACTGAGGCAAACAAACTCGAACCTAGATAAACTCGTACAGGAGGGACCAAAGGGGGACAGTCGGGGAGTAATAAAGCCTGACAGTGACTGAGATGATGATAACTGGCGGTAAATGGATATAATAACTAGCGGTTCAATCAGAGGCAGGACACACGCGAATTAACACGACCCACGCACCCCAACGCTAACAAGATTACGCCGCTGTGTAGGCTGATGTGCGGCCACGAGCAATTAGCTGGTTGTTATGTTGTTAAGTCTGTTTTATGCCAGTGTCTTGTGTTCAAATATTCTGTTTCGTGTCCTTTATTCCAGTTAGAGTACGGTGTGAATGCAATTTCCTTTGTTTTTGCATTCTATCTTTGCATTTCGTCATTGAAGTGTGTTTAAGATACATCAGAACTCATTTCTCTCTCTTTTCGAGTTTAAGGAGCAAATTATTAACATTCATACGCGAATATGCCAAGATTTATTTCTCACTCTGCACTTCATCATTAAATACATTAGATACATCAGCTCCCATTTTTACTGTTTCTCTTTTTTTTAAACTCAAGGAGTAAATCACTAAATCTCTTCAAACGAGCATACACCAAGGTGAGATTCCTCTTAAATCATCTTCACACAAGGCTACGTTATCCCTCTTGCATAAACCATCGCTCCCACTCAAGCCTGACGGGTGGAATGGATGACACAAGGCGGAATGGGAATGTTGTGAAGTGCCTAGTTAGTGAGAGGAGGAGGAGGAGGAGGAGGAGGAGGAGGAGGGAGGAGGAGGAGGAGGAGGAGGAGGAGGAGGAGGAAGAGAAGTAGAAGTAGAAGTAGAAGTAGAAGTAGTAGTAGTAGTAGTAGTAATAATAATAATAATAATAATAATAATAATAATAATAATAATAATAATAATAATAATAATAATAATGATGATGATGATAGTAGTAGTAGTAGTAGTAGTAGTAGTAGTAGTAGTAGTAGTAGTAGTAGTAGTAGTAGCAGTAGTAGTAAACAATAATAATGAAAATAATATCAATAATAATAATAATAATAATAATAATAATATAATAATAATAATAATAATAATAATAATAATAATAATAATAATAATAATAATAATAATAATAATAATAATAATAATATATAGTAGTAGTAGTAGTAGCAGCAGCAGCAGCAGCAGCAGCAGCAGCAGCAGCAGCAGCAGCAGCAGCAGCAGCAGCAGCAGCAGCAGCAGTAGTAGTAGTAGTAGTAGTAGTAGTAGTAGTAGTAGTAGTAGTAGTAGTAGTAGTAGTAGTAGTAGTAGTAGTGGCCTATTTCATAATGCATATATATGAACTTCAAGAGTAAATACGTGAAGACACCCTACCCTCTCTCTCTCTCTCTCTCTCTCTCTCTCTCTCTCTCTCTCTCTCTCAAACAATATGATTTACTACGCTAAGATGTATTTGCCCCGGTATTGAGAAGAGCACGTTCAATAACAGAGTAAGCGACCTTCAAAATAAAGATGTATTTTTTTAAGGTAAAACACGTGTAACCTTGAGACCAAAGAGAAGAGAGAGCAGCGAATACACACTAGTACATTTTCCACCACTTGAGTTTCAGTTTAATTCATCATCGTAGCTTCAAAAATTCAGCTTACTTTTAGCAGCCTTTCATGTGTAGCACTCACGCAGTGTACGCTGGAATGGAGAGGAAAGTGGTGGGATATGTATTCTAAAACACTTCAGTGCGCACCTTTCTCTGCTTGCATTCATTGATAAGGCTGTAGTTGTAGTTACACAGTTTTTATAGAAGAAATTATGGCACTAAAAACAATACATTCCATTGATTGATGTATATTTTTTTTATATCAATGTGCTACTTTTCGTGATAATAGCATTAATAGAGTACAGACACACACCTTGCATAAAGAGTCATGTCACATAGTACAAGGCTGGCCCAAGCCTCCATGGGGCCCTAAGCGAAATTGTACTGTATTTGGGGACACCCTAAGTAAATAAACAGGTAGACAATGTTCTTACTGTAAATGTGTCATGTTTAATTATTTTTGGTTTAACAAAAAATGCAACGGTAATGTGGAACATTAAATTGTAATGCAAGATCAATAAAAACAAATAACACTTCCAAATTTCAACTTTATCAGCTCACAAAAATAATTATAAATTCAATTGTACAAAGACATAAATAATAAAATAAAATAATGAATAAATACCACACAAATATTTAATGATATAAATGAACAGAGCTACTGTACTGTACCTAAAACAAAGTAACACAATGGTTTATTTCACTCACTCTTAGTGTCCTTAGTGGTCACGCGGATTAAGGCGCTGCATTCTGCCACGATGGTGGTAGATTGCTGGGCATCGATTCGAATCCCACTAATGACATCTAGCAGCTATAAGGCCTTTGTTGCCTAGCAGCAGGACAAATTACTTCATTGGAGGGGGCTCCCATGGTCCCATGGAAGAACATTAGAGGGTGGTGCCCGATCTGCAATACCCAGGAAAAAAATGGCCGCCCGAAGAGCATTTATGATCCTATATAAATACTACTTGATTGGATTTAAGGGTGATTTAGCACAATCTATGGGTGATTTAAGTACAAAGAACCACATAACATTACTTATAATATATTTCTACAACTCCATATTGTCTCCATATATCTTTGATCATATAGAAATAACTATTCATACATGGACGAAAAATAACAAATAGGCTACAATATATTTCTTATTGCTCTTGAGGGCCCCCTTGTGGCCTCGAGGCCCGAAGCCACCGCTTATGCGTCGGGCCGGCCCTGGTCACATACACTCGTCAGGTACAAACAAGGGAGGGGGCGAAGTCATACCGATACAGAAGTACAGACGCCCTAGTTTACAGTGAAGGCCTAACAACCTGGCTGGCTTGTTGACAATAGCCTACCTCTCCATCTTCAGCAATACCAGATAAAAAACCACCCTTGAACCTTGTGCACCTTGGCAGCCTAACCTTAGCCACACAATGTATCTGATGATTTCCAAGCTTTTCCTAGTAGTCTAGCTACTAAATCATGAACGATACATTTTCAACCATGTACAATCTCAAGGAACAAAGGAATGTCATGCAGCTCACCAGTTACCAATCCAGAAAGCAGAAATTATTCCTCCGCTCGCGGCTGCAGCCTCCCGCGTCATGCTGGTATTTGTTGATATTAGAAAGTCTGACCTTCGATCGGCACAAATTATTATCTTATATTTTATAGCTATTGGGATATGTTATCAATCAACTCTTTTGTAAATATATATATATATATATATATATATATATATATATATATATATATATATATATATATATATATATATATATATATATATATATATATATATATATATATATATATATATATATATATATATATATATATATATATATATGAATCGACCACTCTTACTTTTGATATAGATTACCTGCCGAAATCATTCAAGTAGCTTTTCAGTAACTAGTTAAATAAATAGGTAGCATAGTTATAAGTAACTTGCTTGTTATCGTAATGTAATAGTTCTTTATATTTCGTCTTATCAACCCCCCTACAACTGATTATCTTCAGTCTCTCATTGCCACAATGTTACATCTCTTGCTATATTGTAACGCTTTTTTCACACTCACTCTTCATATCTTGCCTTTCCTCCTCGCTACACAGTACTACTTTCTTTCACCCAGTATTCTCAAGCATTCATCCCTTTCTCTGGTAAACTCTGGAACTTCGTGCATGCAACTGTATTTTCTACATAAATGAAAATAAATAACGTTGTAGATATCAAACTCCAGCATTTTCTCTTTTCTTTTATGAGAAATAAATCACTGGTTACCAAGGGTTTTATATAAATGTAATTTCTTAGTAGAGTGCAGTATGGTGGGCTACAAAACTGTCTCTGTCCACCAGACCAATGGAGCTAAGACTGAATATTGTGCATTTATTGTGTTGTGTCTTCTCTGAGCCATATACCCTATGTTGGGTTGTCACAGACATATGTAACAATATATGATTAATTTTATCTATTACACACATCACAAGCATACACATACATATATAAATACCTCTATTATACATACAAACAATCAACACAAGAGACAGGCAACCAAATACTACTTCTTAATAATCTTGGACCAGAGAGCTTCATCCTCACTGTCCTCACCATCATCATCAGACCCAAACACTGGATTGCCTCTGGGCTTGGATGCTGGAATGTCATCTTGTGAGGCACCACAAGACACCTGGGCCTCCCCTGCACTGCCCTGGAACTGAAGTAGCAACAGGTGCCTCATCTTTCTTAACCTTAGTGCCAAAGAGCCTCTCATACTCCTCAATGCTTCCTATCACTGGGACAACTGGTTCAGCTGGCTTCTGTGTCTCCTCCACCTTCTCTGCCATGACTACCTTGGCCTTCTCCTTCCGCTGGATCTTCTTACGCACTCTACTCAGCATCTTACTACTCGTCACTACCTTCTGTACCTTCTCACTCTGTAGCCACCTCATGCTCCAACTTGAACTGCCCAGATCGTCAAAGTTCTCGCTCGTGTCCTTACTCGTCTCAATAACTCCTATGATCTCAGTGTCGTGGTCAATTTTCCTCACCTTTTCCTCAGCCTCAGTGTGGGAAACTTCTACTAGGTCTTGTTTTGGAGAGGAGGACGCCTGGTTTTGCCATCCAGATTCCTCGGCTGTCTGGGAATTCTCCACGTCACTCACCAATGCTGGACTGTGGGCTTGTATTTGCTCAACCTCTGTGGATTTCTGTGCTCTAGTGCTCTGACTGGTCTCTGCCTCCAGCTCACTTTCCTGGGAAGGACTATGAGCACTTTCAGCTTGTGCACTTTTTATTAACCCAAATCTTTCCATTCCCAAGAAACCCTTAGCTTTTTCTTCTTTCCTTCTGCCTCTTTTCATCCACGACCTCTCTGGCATGACCATTTCAATCTTCTGGTGAGTCTTTACTTGCCTGCGTGTGAATCCTGCCTCTGCCCTCAAGGAATCATTGGGAGCCTTTTCTTTAATGGGTCTTCTTCCATCTGTGTCTTCCTTATCCTTTTCATCCTCACTAAATCTTTCTGTCCCTCGATAAAATTCTTCCTCACTCTGACCTTCAAATATGGAAGTAACCTCTTTGCTTTCAGGTTCATCATCTTTCTGCTCACTGGTGGTCAAGATTTCACTTTGCTCTACTTTCTGCTTTGTTTTGAGGAATACAGAAGCATCTCCTACTTTCTTCTTCACTCTTTTCCCCTTAAAGAGCTTAACATTTACAGTCTGATCAGAATCTGTCACTTTTAAATCTCTTTCCTCCTCCTCTTCCTCTGATGGTTGGATACTAGGCTTATCCTTTACATTCTCTCTTTGTTCAATATTCTGTCTTGTTTCCCTGTCTGAGCTTTCTTCATTATCAACATTCAGTTCACTATCAGTTCCTTTTCTTTCACTTCTCTCTGAGGCATCATCATCCACTCCCCCAACATCTTTGACCCCTGAATTATCTGCTGCATCAATGTTCTGTATTTTATCCTTTGCCAAATTATCAACACCTTTCTCTTTACACTCTGCTCTCGATACAATGCTGGCACCATCAATGGACTCTGTACTTGACTTTCTTGTGTTTCTTTTCACTGGTTCATTATCACAAGGAATATTCTGTTTCCTGGTACTTGATTTTCGATTTACAGGTCCGTTGTCACTGTCTGACTCCACATTTCCTGAGTCATCTGTGTTTTCGCTATCTCTTGAATCATTGCCAGGAGATTCACCTTTATTGACACCAACAGCAATATCAGCTTTATCTACATTTTCCACAGCTTGTTTTCCCTTCTTAGCTTCCTCCTTTTCATCAGCTCCATCACTGCTCTTCTTTTCTTTATTTGTTTCCTGATTCAGCCCACTTGATATCCCCATGTCTTCAGTAGTCCCTTCCATAGTCTCTTTTGTGCTTTCTTTACCTTTAGTCTCAGAATCGACAGCCTTCTTGATACATTTCTTTTCTTGATCTGACTGTAAACTTATATTTTCCTTAACAGGTGACTCATCTGTCTTTTTAAGATGAAATAGTTTAGAATCACCAGCACCACTAGCAAGCTGTTCTGACGGCTTCTTCCTCTGTGTGGAGGACTGCATCTCTGCTTCACTGTCTGAACTAATGACTATTTCCTCACTCTTTGTGATGGCTGGCTTGACAGTACTGAGAGCCTCAATGCCATCACTCATCTGCTTCTTCTTCAGCGGCAGGTCATCTAGATCCACACTTTGTGCGATGCCAACCGGCTTTTTCTGCAGGGAGAAACTGATGCTTGCTCTCTCATTCCGGTTCACTGGCAGCGTCTTCTGAGCTCCAGAGTCCTTCTTTGTAGACTCAGGGTTGTCATCAAAATCTTCCTCAGAATCCACAAATTCAATATCACACTTGTGTCCCCAGTCCTCCTCCCGGCTCGGACTGATATCCTCCGGGGATGTTTTCTTGACGTCCTTCTTACTGTTGGGCTTGGGTGATTCTCGACCTCTCCTCTCAAAACTCCTTGGTTGGTGGTCACCTCTGCGTCTCCTTTCAGGGGTTCTTGACCGACTGTAGCTTCGAGAGTAACTCCTTCTCCTCCTCCTGCTTCTGCTTCTGCTCCTGCTCCTGCTCCTGCTCCTGCTCCTAGTCCTCCTGCTATTTCTCCTCTGCCGCCCCCTGTAAGGACTCCTGGAAAGGCTTCTGCTGTAGCTTCTTGACCAACTTCTACTACTGCTTCTTGAGGAGGAGTACCTGCTAGCACTTGAAATATCACTGGGACTACAAGCTCCTTCCTCTTCTTCATTGCTATCAATTTCACCTTCTTCTTTCTCCGAGACCTCCCCCTCCCCATCTGCCTTCTCCTGAATGCTGTTCCCTTCAGCAGGAGCATCTGGTTCTTTATCAGTTTTATTTTCAGTTTTTTCATCCTTGTCATCCTTATCTTCCTTTGTGTTTTCAACTTTGTCCTCATTTTCTTTTGCTTTTTCCTCATCCTCTGAAGACTTACGTTGGCGGTAAGTCCTGTTCTTCTTTGCACGTTTCATCCTCTCCTCAAACTCCTTTCGTGTGATTTTCTTCTTCTTTGTGATGTGTGCTTTTGATGCATCAGACTCCCTTTGCTTTCTGGAACTCCTCCCACGGCTGCCATCATCACTGTAGTTCCCATCTCTCCTCCTCTGTGACCTTCCACCCGAACCCCTCCTGCCGTCATGTGCCGAGTCACGATGTCCCTTCCTCTCTCCTCTCCTGCCTTCACCTCTCCTCCTTCCCCTGCTCCTCTCCTCTGCAGCTTCGTCCTCATTCCCTGTCTCTTTATCCAGCTTCTGTGAATCATCCTTGGAGTCAACCACTGTACTTGCCATCTCCTCACTTCCTCCTGCTGTGCCTTCACTGGTTATCTTCTTGGCACTTTTCATCACAGCGGCAATGGCATCCTCTGTTATTTTCTTCCCATCGTCGCCCTTCTCCAGCATGGTCTTGATAATCCGCGCCCTCATCTCTAACTCCAGTAGTTCTAGGACGCTCTTTTCTCTGCTCCCTGTGCTGTCCTCTGTGCCAGGCTCCACTTTGATCTTCTTCTGCAGGTAGTCAGGGGGTTGTTCATCACTTGGCTTCCTCTTTTCTCCTCTGTAACCAAACAAAGTGATTTATGCCAGATAACTAATTCACAACAGTTGTTTCTGATATCACTGGTTCACTTATTTCTCCTCTTCTATGTGATTATTTCTCGATAAGTCAGGCTGGTATCCACAGCAAACACACAAGCATACACACATGTTCTCATCTGATTTCCCTCATAAATCAGCTTGAAATAATACTCTAATTTTCTAACCAAACTTGGAATGATGCAGATAACTTTTTATAATGTTTCGATGACCACTTTAAGCAGTCAAAAGAATTGTAATATAAAACAAACTAGATACATATATAATAATTAAAAACTATATACCAATAAATCTACAGTAAAGGTCCTGTCTTTTAGCATTTACAGGATTAAGCAAGTGTCGAAACATTGAATGTGTAACGACTACCACATTCTGACTTACTTTGAGTTGGCTTCGTTATGGTTTGGTTCCTCATTGGCATCTTCCTTTTCTTCTTCCTCATCCTCACTGCCGGATGAACCTTCCATCACCTGACCTGATAGACAAAAGTTAAGTGAGAGGTGTCCATACATCTCCTCTCCTTCATCCGTCATATTTTACAATTACATACTTTACAGAATTCAGTAAACTTGTCCTTTCAACAAAAGAAAAGACTGCTTACCATTAATGCAACACAAGATCCTTTTCTTGCTCATTCCTCGCAACTCATGAAGACACAGCCTCTTGAGTTCTTTCACAGGAATGCTCTGAAAATCACAACCCATATTTGTTTTTAGAATTATCTGAGAATAATGGAGATCTATCTACACACACACACACATACATGCATCATTCACACTCTCCACCCCATCAGCCTTGGTGGAAAGGAGTCTCAAAATTCATAAATATAAATTTTTAATAAGAAGTTGTCCTGCAAATGATTAGCCCTTAATCTATCATGCTACATAATAACTAAATCAATGCACCACAATACACAGATTTATGTTACCAAGATAATGAGAAGACACTAAATCAGCCACAAAGAAACTGCCGCCAATCACCACCCACCTTGAGCACCGGGGGAAGCATGGCCTCCAGCTTAGACCCACGTATAGTCAGGAACATTTGATTGACCAGCTCATCCTGATCCAAGATGTAGTGTGACAACGGATAGATCTTCTCATTCAAATCCACCTTGTCTGCTTCACTCTCAGAGTCAAGGTTCTGGGAGAAATTATAATATGAAAACATTGCTGTAGAGTTAGAAGTGGTTATCATGTGTATATTTGGGCACAAATTTGATAGTTTAAAACACAAGATTCTCAAAGTGTTAAGAATTTTAAAATAATGATGCATATAAGGGCATAAATATGGTAGTTCTGTCAATGTTCTTAAAGTACTATTGGTAATTCTTAAAATCTGTAATTATAAAACATGATTCATATGCATTAGTAAGCTTTGCTGAGTGTAAGAGCAGAATGTTCATCCCATGCTTACCTCTGCTCCCTTCATTTTCTTCTTTGATTTCTTCTTTTTCATCTTTTTCATTTTCACCTTATTCACTCTGGGCACAACTGATGCATCTTGAGTCACCATGATTCTGAAAAAATATTAATCATTGTAGCACATACAAGATGCTTCTCTCTGTCTGACCTGCCTCTTTCCACTGGCATGAGATCAGAGCCAGACACACTGCAGGAGGTGTTGTCACGGATATAAAGAAATAAGGAAAAGACAACAATTTTGCAGTGACCATATATAGAAGAAAATATTATAGGACAATAACTTTCTGACAATCAAAAGATACAAGAGAAGAAGAAAACAGTGTATGAAATGCGGAAGAGAGAAAGTCAGCAGAAGGACTTGTTGGGCAGAGCAGAATAAAAAGATAAGAAACTAGTTTTATCAGGGAAGCGCAAATACATAGACCATGCTTTCCGACCTATACCTGACCTAACCTGACCTGTCCCCGCACTGCATTCACTAAAACACATGACCCTCTTTGATGATCGTCTGCATCAGGGTGTCACTGGCTCGAGAGGTCACCAAGGGAATCCTGAAATATCTTTGCCTGTGGGTCACCCTCTCTCTCTCTCTCTCTCTCTCTCTCTCTCTCTCTCTCTCTCTCTCACCTTTAACATAATATAACATAAATAATAGGATAACAAAGGGCCACCAGGGCCCATCTAGGTTATCCTGTATCAGTCGCACAGCGACCTCGTCATCAGTACTTAAAGATACACTTACAAGTACACAATACATTAAATAATAATTCTAAATATTTGGCCCATTAACAGGGCTAAGTCCTGCAGCGAATTTCTCTACAATCTGTGATCCCCATACATGGGGATTAGGGTTTCCTTCCCGGGATCCCGGGCTTATGTCACTACAAAATACAAAATATGAAAGAGAGAGAGAGAGAGAGAGAGAGAGAGAGAGAGAGAGAGAGAGAGAGAGAGAGAGAGAGAGAGAGAGAGAGAGAGAGAGAGAGAGAGAGAGAGAGAGAGAGAGAGAGAGAGATGCCTGGGTTAGGACTAGGGAGCGAGACAGCGATGGGCTAAATCAGCTGACGAGAACAGTACGTGTCGGACTGTCGGCCCGACACGCACTGTTCTCGCACACTTCTGGCAGTGAGTGAGCTTAGTCTATTCTGTTCCATCCCTGTGTAAAGGTGTCAGTGCCACTGGCCAAGCTTCTATATGGATATGGTAATATGCAAATATTCATATTCTATACATATAAGGAAACTCCATGTCATTTAAAATACTTTCTTCATACTTTCACACGGTAAGTAGTTAAGTAGTTTCTCTGTCTTTTTTTTTATACTCTAAGAGTCGCTCGTTACTAAAAAAAAAAAAAAAAAAAAAAGTCCAACTGAGGTTCACTTACGAATTATAATAGAGCACATTATCTGCTACGGAAATCCGGGATCCCGGGAAAAGTCTGGATTTTTCCCGGAATCCGGGATGCCATAAAATCCCGAAAACAGGAAACCCTAATGGGGATCATGTCTTGTTTAACTATAGTAAATTTCTTATAAAAACTATCATGCAGCGCTATACATAATTATAAATCTAATAAATTTAAGTGCTTATCTAATTTGTTTTTAAACATTGTCAAACTAGTGCTATTTACAACCCTCTCTGGCAATGCATTCCAGAAGTCTACCATCCTATAACTAAAGAAATATTTTCTTATATCTAACCTGCAGCCTTGCTTTCTAATCTTCCTGCCATGATTTCTAGTCCTACTTCCCTCCTCTAAGGTAAAGAAAGATCTCACATCTATGTAGTTTGTATCTGAGAACATTTTAAATAACTCTATCATATCCCCTTTTATACATCTCCTCTCAAATGAAAACATGTTTAATTCCTTAAATCTATCTCTATACTCCATACTCTATACTATACTTTATATGTGGGTCTCGTATTCTTGCATCAACTTCTCCAGCTTGTTTGTTAGGTCAGTTTGGTTTGGTTTAGTTTGGTTAGGTTTGAATAGATTGGGTTGGGTTAGATCAGATAAGATTACGTTAGATTGGACTAGATTCGGTTAGGTTAAGTTAGATTAGGTAAAATTCAATGAGATTAGGTTAAGTTAGGTTTGGTTAGATTTTATTTTATTTAATTAGCTTAGGTTAGATTAGATTAGGTTAAATTAAATTAGGTTAGGTTACATTTTATTGGCTTAGGTTAGTTTAGGTTAAGTGACCGTAGACAGATAGGTGACAGCCAAGGCGAGCAGTAGCCAGTCCTCTCAACGGGAACATTGCCTGCGTGTTAATGTTCCTACTTATTTGTGAGGACCAAAATGGGCTTAAAATTACCAGGAAAAGTAGAATCGTCCGGAAGACAGACTGCTAGAAAAATACAAACGTATCGAAAATTAAGGACGCATTCCCACCCTGCAAATGTTCTGAAATCAGGATGGATTACGGGTTTTAAACTCAAACAATAGAATAAAACCACTAAAGAAGCAAAAGGGATACACAACAGCTCACCATTCACAAAGAGAAGGGCACAGAGAGAGGAAATAAAGAAAAACATAGAGGAGCACTTCTTACCCTATGACTGACCCCGCTGATGTTTGTTGATGCTCTAATATTTTGTATATTTATAGATTTTTTACTGAAGCAACACGATTAAATAAAAAAAAGCCAATAACAGAAGGTACAATACACCTCAACACTCACTCAGACAAGGAAGCAGACCCAGTGAAACTTATATATGAGGAGAAAAGGGGAAAAAATAAGATAAGTGTGAGGATGAGGGATAAGATCGTCTGTGTGTGTTTGTTTTGGTCAGTCACGCCGGTGGTGGCGGGCGAGGATTTCCACTGTTTTAATTTCCTTATTCCTACACACCCTGAGAATTATTTAGAACAAACACACGTGGAGGTTACCAGTCTCGTTACAGAGAATTGTTGAAGTGAGTTAAATAGATGTTCATAATGTTAGTTCAAAGTTTGAGTGAATATATAGAAGTTGACTGCTTATAAAGTGAAGTGCATCCTTATTTTAGGTTGATGTTTATTATTAGTGCTTGTTAGTAACCCATCCCACGACGGTAAATATGGAGAAAGGTGCCAGTCAAAGGAATGCATCAATGGTTGTATTTTGATGGCTAGAATACGAAATTGGCACCATAACTATATGTTGTAGTGGTATTCTCATTGCAGGAATGTAATACTGTCTGTGTTTCTTGACAGACAATGTTGCGTCAGTGGGTGCAGCGTCTCAGTCTCCAGTCCAGACCACACGCTGACCAATACTTGTCCCAGTCCCTGTCCTCTAGATTCTCCACATCCAGTATTCCTTTCAGGAGAAAAGACACAGCAGGTAACTTTGATAATGTCACTTCTTTATTAAATGCTCATTATTCTTCTCACTTTATCGTCAGTGTTTAATCATAAGGTAAAAGCACAGGATGTCTTCTAAGCATCCAGTCTCCATGAACTACTAGCTAACCATGGACAGGCACATGTTCAAGGTGCTATTAGTTTAAAACATGTCATATACTCACACAGGAGAGAGCACTGAAGACTCACCCAACCCAGAGGGAGAATCCATAGAAAAAGATTACAGCCATGAAACTCCCAAAGAGCTTCTGGACAATGCCGCACAATACAACAACATTGTTGACACTCCCGATGACATGTGGACCAAGGGACCCTACCCGCACCAGAGTAAATACAGGTAAGCAGGCCATAGAGACAGGTGCCAGACAGTGTGAAGGTTTTACTATACTAATAACTTCCACTCATCGTAAAAGAGCCACAGAAGAATGATTGAATTGCAGTTTACTCCCTTTCAATGGAGATCCTCATTGTCTTCTTTCTCCAGCCAGAGTCAAGCAAAATATTCCAAGCGGCCTGATATTGACCCAAGAGGAACCTCCGTCATTTTGTTTCCTGGACAAGGTACTCAGTATGTAGGTGAGTGCTTCACAAATACTTGATTGAATACTATTGTCTTCCATTCCACAGCATTCTATGTTGGTCAAAGTTTTCTGAGTGACACATTGTGATACCATAATGTCATTTTCTCAGACCTGTGTTGTTTAAGGGCTGTTACACCATCCACTTTTTAGTGCAGGAAGAGTTAACAAGTTTAACAATCTTTCATCCATATTTTTTGTAAACTCAGCAACTCTCTCCTTAATTCTTTTCTTCCTATGAATTCTGGACACTGGTTGTTCTTTGTAGATCATTATTGTAGGGCTCATTCTTAGACAACATGTATTTTTTGCATAACTTGTAAAATGAAGAAGTAGTGTTTTAATTTCTCTATTGAATATTTTCTAAATCTGTGTTTGCTTTCCTCCTAACAACATTAACAGGAATGGCCAAAGACCTCCTTCCTTATCCTGGTGTAGAAGAAATGTTTCAAGCAGCCTCATCAATTCTTGGGTATGACCTGCTGAAGATGTGTCTGCATGGCTCCCTGGAGTCCCTCACCAAGACAGTACACCAGCAGCCAGCCATCTTTGTCACCTCTCTAGCAGCTGTAGAGAAGTAAGTGCAACTGTCCAAACAGAAAGGACCAGGAAAGCATTGTTAATATGTATAAAAAAGATATTATGTGTGTGTGTGTGTAATATATATATATATATATATATATATATATATATATATATATATATATATATATATATATATATATATATATAGTCACAGGTCTTTTATACTATACAGGATGAGAGAAGAGAGGCCCAGCAGTCTTGAGAACTGTGTTGGGGTGGCTGGCTTTAGCCTTGGGGAGATCACAGCCCTCACGTTTGCTGGGGTATTCTCTTTTGAAGATGGTGAGTTGTGCTGACAGACAAATGTGAATGACCATAATATATACTTTTCTCATTGTCATTTCATTTTCAGAATAATCTCTTATTTTTTCGTTTTTTAAACCCTGCATTGCTTGTAGTGATCATGATGAAAATAATTAAGCTTTTATTTCTTAATGTATTTATTCTAAACAGCAATCCAGCTAGTGAAAGTTCGAGCAGAGGCAATGCAGCTTGCTTCAGAACTGGTGCCCAGTGGCATGATGACTGTCATGTATGGCGCTGACTCTCGCTTGGGTTTTGCTTGTTCTGTAGCCAAGGAGTTCTGTCAGCACAAGGAGTTGCCACTTGTTGATTGCCGTATCGCCAACTACCTCTACCCGCACTGTAAGGTCATTGCAGGCAATAATGAGGCGAGTACTTGCTTCTTTTATACCACCATGTACTTACATTTACTTCATAAGTTCTTGTAATATGAAATATATTTTCCATGGATTTCCATTTTTTAACAGTTCTATTGTATTTTTTTTTTTTTTTTTTTTTTTTTTTCATTTTTGCACAGGCTCTGTCTTTCATTGAATCAAATAAATCAGACTTCAGACTGCGACGTTTAAAAAGACTGCCAGTGTCAGGAGCATTCCACACAGACCTCATGAAGCCAGCTGTTGCACCCCTGCAGGAGGTGAGGCCAGTCTTGGCATCATGCAAGCTGTAATTACTATTTGTTTATTTTTTTCATGCATAAAGCAAGTGTAGCTTGAATATTTAAATTTTAGTTCTTACATTGTAAGTACTATCAAGTTCACTCTGCTTTTGCAGGAAGTTGATGTTGGATTATTTAATATAAAAAGTGACTAATAGCATGGAAATTTTCAGATTCTGAAGAAGATAAAAGTTGAACAACCTCTTGTTCCTGTTCACTCCAACATAGATGGCAAGATTTACAAGGATGCAGCTATGGTGAGGAAGAAACTCCCTAAGCAAATCTGCTCTCCTGTCAAGTGGGAACAGACAATGCACATCATTTATGAAAGAAGTCAAGGAATACACTTCCCAAAAACATATGAGTGTGGACCAGGAAATTCTTTAAAAAGCATATTGAAAATGGTTAATGCTAAAGCATGTGACTCTTGTACAAGTATTGGATCATGAATAAACCAACACCTTAAAAAAAATAGTGAAGTGAATTGTATGTATTGTAAAAAATCTCTTGAAATCTTATGTGAAGAAAACAAATGAATAAAAAAAAAAAAATACGGTAAATCATCTCTGGTCTATACTTCAACTCCCAAGGAAGATGAATGGTGGTGAGCCAATCTTGGAAGAACAAGTAAGAATATGAGGTCTTCATTGAACAACGTCCATCACAGTAGCAAGTCTTAACCTTTCCCTACCCTCAGCCCTACAGTGTGACGATGATCAACAGGTACCAGGCCAACATTCAAGTTGATGCACTTTCAAATTATTTACACTTGCTTTATCAATATTACTCTACTTTTCATTATTTAATCTTATGTAATCTTAGAGAAAATCTCTTCATGGTGAAAATATTTGAATTTCTTGTACAGCTATGGATATTAGTGAAAGAACAGGATAAACATTCACCTTAACTTTTCATAAGAAAAATGGGATAGGTTCCTTACTTAATGGTATGACTAGTTTATTCAAAATTCATACAAATATAATTTTTATATTCAATAATAAGCATATCCTCTAAATTTAGACCATTGGATCATTGAGGCACATTCTCATTGCAAAAATACTAAGGTAAAAATAAATATCTTAAAAACATCTAAAAATATGTCGCAACACTTTGCACCAAACATCACTTGATGTAATTTCATATTTAACCTCTTATGCATTACAAATAAGTATTACATTTTGCTAAAGATCTATATCATTGTTATAATAGTATACAGTATTTAAATTAAAAACTAAAGATTATTAATTTAGTAATTTTCCTCATATACATATTTTAAGAATATCACAAATCAAGTATAAAAAATAAACTACAAATTAATTTGCAAGACATGATACAAAAAAATAATCATCTTCATAAATACTTGGAAGTTTCTGTTGTAAGCAAGATACAAGGAGAGTACAAAAACAGACATAAAAGCTACATGTCCACAAGGTAAGTATCTTTTTTCTAAACTATCTGTACATGAACTTGATTTAGTGTTAGAGATCAACCAACACCTCACTTGTGTCACTGTCACTGCCTTCTTGCTCTGCACCATTCTCATCGTCAATCTTTATGTCTTCATAATCCATGTTTCCACTTCCCTTCAAGCACTCAACCTATAGTGAGGTAACATTTTATTACTTCATTTCTCAAAAACCTTTGCCTTGTTACTTTTGATATTGTTATAATGCTTTACATAAATGGCAGCATTACATATCTAGTCAGGTGGTGTGCCAGATTTCATTGTGTGAGAAAAACCAAACTAGACTTGGTAATGTATGAATCTGAAGCAACTTGACATCAAACAAAATCACATAAAATCATACTTTACCTCAACTGGCATCTGATATATCATGAAAGACTCATCATCCTCACTCTCAGATGATTCTTCATATCGGCTGCGTACAGTCTCTACTCGGTCGAGCTGCAGGAAGCTTTGAATTTTACTTGCTAGCGTCTCTTGATCACTGAAATATTGCACTTCCTTTAGCTTCTGATCCACATCTTCTATTTCCCATGAAATAAGTCAAATATCTACATTACCAAAGAAAAATAAGTACATATATCATAAGTTCTGTTTTCATAAAGGAAGAACTAGCTCTCTTTACCTCAGCAATGACAGTAGGCAACCAAGGATATTAGCTATACAAAGCAGTATGAGGTAAAGTAATGGCTGTGATGGAAAGCACTCACTTTCTGGATCCTTGACATGTCTCAGCTACAGCCACTGTGCCACCAGCCCTCAGCATCAACACCACCTGGTGAGTTTTACTCAATCTGTAATACAAAAAGAAAATATATGAAAAGATCATCGGTGTTACAGAAATCTCTGAAATTAGAGGATCCTAGTTTTCATCTCACAGTCTTAAAATGTTGCAGAAAGAGGCTAACATAATGGCTATGAATTAAAGAAAAAAAAAAAAAAAGTTGTCTGTATATATGATATCAGACTGACCTTGTTTGTGTGGGCAGAACCCTGACAGCCATAACAGAGGACATGTCCAGCTCCAGACTGTTGCCTGTGAACCAAGATCCAAACAGCCTCTGGCACCAGTTGTAGCGTGTCAGTGTGACTTTACCCTGAGCCTTGTCAAACACACAGTCCTGTCAAGTCAACAAGTATTCATGTTTAATAAATACCCTGCCTATGATGGTAAAGAACTGAAAATATCATAATTTTCATATTTCCATGAAGATCCAAAGATGTGCATTCTTTAATGTACTTTATATTAAAAAAGGAATTACCTTCACCTTACATATCTTAATATCTTACTGGTTTATTATCATAGATAAGTAAAAACATACAAGAACTTTACCTCCCAGTCATCAAGGAAGGTGAGTCCAAGAACGAGGCAGCCAATGAGATATGCGGCTTTCAACAAAATGTGTTCACCTGTAGAATGAAATCAACAAGTCTATAACAGTGTGAAATGAAAAAAAAAATAATAATAAAATAATAATAATAATAATAATATAACAAATCTATAGCATTTTATATTGTTGATGCAATACTCATTTTTCCACTTCAATATTTTACTTCCTGAATATACTTATGAAGACTAGATAAGTTCCTCTCAATGTCTAAAAAAAAGTAGACTGGTTTTCAACGATGACAAACTCAACCTGCAGTACTTTTGAATCAATATTACAACTTATTTATGTTATTCATCCAGTTTTCTGAAAACAACATTCATACTAACCAGGGCTATAGTATGTTGCTCCCAATCCAATGGAGATGATACCTGAAAATAAACAAGTAAGAATGCATAAAGCTTTTATTTATAGCAGCTTGACACATTAGGTCATTAAAGAGTCAACTTCTGAAAGGCACAACCACATCTGGAAAAACCTCAGAGATAGTACACCAACACTTGCGCTCAGAATGGTATGAGTTGGACTTACTCCCTTTCCATAATCCACAACATACTCATGCTAATGAGTTGGCTTCACCCCTTATGAGGCTCCACAGTATCCCCCGACTCCACGTCCCAATGTGATAGCGAGCGACAAGAGTAAATAAACGAAAACTTATAATACAGACATGTACTGCAAACATATCCACACTATTAAATGCGCATGTCACCTTTCCAGGACGCTAAATACGAAAATGACTCACGAACACTCAAAGCTCTCAGCACTTCAACTCTTGAGACAAAAGTACACAGGTTGTTTACAATCTTACCCACAAGAATACTCCATGACTTGACACCAGGAGCCACAGAGAGGTGCAGGAGATGTGAAGCAGGGCGTGTGGCGTTCATGGCGTAGTAGGTAGGAGAAGGAAGGATGGAGGGAAGAGTCCTACCCCCTTGAGCCTCTCTCCCATTGTTGACATACACGCTTCCCTTGGTGGTGCAAGACAGCTGGCCGAGTTGCCAGCTGATAATATCCTTCACGTCCACACCTGCTACTACTAGAGTGCTATTTAGTATGTTTTGATGAAGAAAATATTGTTTATCAGTGATGCGTAAATTTCATAAGTATAACCTGTGTATACGTAGTAGGAAAACGCCGTACTCCAATAGGTGATCGAGTTGTGCTGCGCGATCCAACAGCAGAATCGCTCTTTGAGACGTGGGTAGAAGTGCGATTTTTCTGTTCTTGATATAATTTTCGATATTAAGATGGGTATTTGATTATGCTTAGTAATGTACTGTTCGAGCAACTCTAAGCAGAATAGGGATTGGTCCTTTGATTAGCACTTTCCTACGAATCTGAAAAGAAGTGATCGAGGTGACTTTTGTTAGACAGCAGACACTAGACACCGAAGTTGCTCCCCATTGGTTGCACGGATTGCATTAGTTACACTGATTATCCGGATTGCATTGGTTGCACGTACGGATTGCATTAGATGCATGGATTTGGTTACACTGGTTGCTCGAACAGCATATTGGTTGCACGTGTACGGCGCATTGGTTGCATTGGTTGCCCTGGGTTGCAATGGTTACACTGGTTGCACAGGTACCTTCCTCCTAGTTTTCACCCATTTTCTCCTTTATGCCATGATGGAGATAGCAAGATGGCTGAGAGTGTTCAAACTACTTCAGTGATCTGTAACTCAGATATTACTTCTCAATTATGATCATAAAATAAATTGGTAACTAATTAGGACAACGGTGATATCAGCGGTGTCTCTCTCTCTCTCTCTCTCTCTCTCTCTCTCTCTCTCTCTCTCAAAAATATTTTACTAAATTCTCAGTTTCACCTGTAAGTTTTCTAAGTTAAAAACATCTGGGGTATATCATGGTAATTTGCCCTTAATTCATATCATTATTGCTGCCCTCCCGTAGTGTCTTAAATGGGTACGCTACGCTACGTTTTGGTGTTCGCGACAAGGGATGACTGAGACAATATTAGCAAATACAAGCCTATTCACATACACCCACGCATTAACAGGAATTTAAAAGCATGCAAATGAAAAAATATACCACGATGTAGGAGTGTATGAGTAATATAAACAAAAATTTAAAGCCGGTATGAAGGGGAAAAAGGCTTAAATAATAATGGCTTGGTACCAAACGGCATCTCGAACATCTTGCACTGACCACATTACAACGCAAAGGCAGAGTATAACTAAAAGAACAATGAATAAATAAAAACAACCAAATATATAAAAAAACATTAAATAACGGTTTTTTCTGGGTGACAAATGGCAGCTCCCCTCCCACTCACAAGACCCCCACCAACAAGCCCACCAGAGACTACCCCCTCTTCCCTTCCCCAGCCCCCCCAGGCCTCACAGCCCTCCCCAGCCAGGTCCCGAGGCAGGCCTGTGACGTGGTGTCCCTGCTCACAACAACAACACTAGCCATGGCAAGTTTCAACGAGGATAGCCTGAAAAAGAAGTTAGATGACCTGAACATGTCCCAGCAATCCATCCAGACAGTGTCCCTCTGGCTGATCCACCACAAGAAACACGCGCACACTGTGGTCAATGTGTGGTACAGGGAGCTCATTGCTGGTGAGTATGACCCGCTTCATGATTTCAATGGGTAGGGATGAGTTGTGGTTTGTTTATTGAGCCTATTTCAGAGTTAATAGTAAGGATGGTAAGGTGTAGTGGTAGTGGTGTGGTGCCTTCAGTTACACCTGGTGGGAGGTTCTGGGACTTTGAGTGTAGTTGTATTGATATTTAGTAATAATAATGGAATGAGGTAAGTCTTAGTGATGTTATTATCTTAGATATTTTGCCTTCCCCTCCCCAGTCCCTCAAACTTGGGGCTGGTGAGGGAGTGAGGTTTTTAGGTGGCTAACACAAAAATTTGGCTTTCAAGAAAATTCTATTATAAAAAGTCATTCTTATTTGAAATATTTTGGACAGGGATAGCAGATCCAAGTAAAATGTGGGCTCTCAAAACCTAATTTCACCTAACAGGGGGGTTACTAACAAAATTAGAAGGAAAATTACCAGGCAATCCTTCAAGAGAACATTTGAAGACATGAACTGTAGATGCAGAAACCTCCTCTCTGTCTCATAGTGCCACTGTAGGTCACACTTTCCCTTCTACCACAGCCACAGACTCCCGGAAGCTTACGTTTATGTACCTCGCCAATGACGTGATCCAGAACAGCAAGAAGAAAGGCCCGGAGTACAACAAGGAGTTCGCCAACAAGCTGGGCAAGGTGTTTGAGCATCTTGGGGGAATCCGCCTCGACGAGAAGTCTGTGCATGGCCTCAACCGGCTACTCACAGTCTGGGGTGAACGGAATGTGTTTGACCATGAAAAGGTTAAGCTCTTCAAAAAGAATCTCAGTAAGTGGCAAGTTTGTTAATCTTTCATAATAGAACATTGGTGTTAAACTGCTCCACCAAGCATTTCTTATTGTAGATGAGGTGAAAATCAAGTGTTTCCATATATTCTTTTCCAGATAAGGGATTAAAGATTAAGGAAGGCGGCGGCAAAAAACGACAACATGGAAGTAAACGTAAGTTAAAATAAGCAGAATTTTACAGTATGTAATTTTTCAATTTAAACATTCTTTCTTTCTTTTTATGAGATGACAAATTCATTTTTAAAACTAACAAATTCATCTAAATCTACATCTTTAGATACATACTGAATACAAAGCCACAGGTTATCTGTACATCCTTTCCTTGCCATCCACCACCAGACAAGAAAGAATCCTCTAAAAAGCAGCGGAAGGAAAGTGTCGAGTCAACAGAATCATCTCGCTTGAGGAAGGACAGTGAAGGAGACCTGTCCCCTCAGACCACCCCACCCCCCAGTGACCCCCCTGAGCCTGAGCAGCTGATTGAAGCTTTGCAGGTAATTTTGTGAGGAATGTTGTCTAAGAACTCATCTTAATCATGAATTAGAATTACAGGTATTTTGATTTCTAGCTTAAACATTTTACATTTCTACCTTCATTATGTCATGCTGTCTAAACTGAACATATTACCTTTGATTTTCTGTGCAATATATTGTATTCTTAAAATTTTAGTCTTATTATACTATAACTAGATTATTTTGATCCAGTTTAAATTCTTGATATTGTAACCTTATTACTCTTACGTCATCCAAATATTATGTACTTATTGCTTCCCATGTAATATGCTTTTTCCATAATCTCAGGATTCCCCACATTTACCTCTTACATCAATCAATTTGTCTAGAATAATTCTTAGTATTAATTCCTATCACTCCATGTCATGCCTGTACCCTGCAGGAACTTGAGAGTGCAGCTACCTCAGATGCAGTTGTTCGTGAAAAAATTGCAAGCCTTCCAGATGAAGTGTCTGACGTGTCCCTCCTCACCAAGCTTCAAGGTGAGGGTAAGATCAGAATATTATATCAGTGAAGACAATTCATTGCTCTCATGTCTTTTATCTTTGCTACTTAAAAGTGTAAAATCTCTCAGTCTGCAGTGCTACACCTGGATTACCTACCCATGTAATCCTTTGCACCTTGTCTCTCTCTTTGACTCTTATAGTTTGTTGTAGATAATGCACACATTTGTACTCCTAGCATAGGTACTTAAGATCACCCTCTCATTCTGGTACTCCTACTGACAAAGTAAGAATTTTTCTGTTGTCTGTAACTCATATCACTACATGATGATTCCCTTATGATCCATGTTTTGTAGTCATGCTTACTGTAGCCTCATGATCATCCCAACAGACTTGAATGCAGCTCGTGCCCTTAGCAAGAAGGTGGAGGATGCCATGGCAATGTTGGAAACGTACAATAAGAGACTGTCAGAGGAGATGGAGGCTCGTAAAATGGTGGCAAGGATGCTACATGACTATATAACCTATCAGAAAGACCTCCTTGCCCAGGCAGAGGAGACCCTAGAGGTAAGGGAATGACTTTTCTGAGAATATTTAGTTATTCCCATACAGTTTACTTCACCCTCCATTTAGTTTATGTGAATGAAAACCACACTGATGCTGCAGTGAAGTGAATTGAGAACAAAAACCAAAACAGAGTGCTATTCTCTCACCTTCATGTTGACAATATTCAGCAGTGGCATAATTTTTGTTTCTTCTCTGTCCAGGAGCACCGGCAAAAACACAATAAAGTCAAAAAGGTGCGGGACGAGCTGAAGGCACATCTACAAAACCTACCTGACATTTCAAAGCTTCCCAGCATCCGCACAGGCAGCCTGGCGCCGCTGCCCTCTGCTGGCGACCTCTTCACGTGACTCTCTCCAGCCTGGTGGCCCAGTAACAGACTCATAATGCTGTGAATATTGTGATAATCAACGTTCAGATCCACCACCACCAGAGAGAGAGAGAGAGAGAGAAAGCTACGCCACCATCATGAGCGTTTGGTATGTTTACTCCTTACGGTGATCTTGAGTGTGTATTTATCTTATTCTTTAAAGCTTGGTGACCATGACTTTGTTTTATGGTATTTTTTGCAATGTACATCTAACTGTTTCCTTTTTCATGTATCATGATGAAAGGTGC
The DNA here is from genome assembly GCF_017591435.1 of Portunus trituberculatus. Taxonomy (NCBI): domain Eukaryota; kingdom Metazoa; phylum Arthropoda; class Malacostraca; order Decapoda; family Portunidae; genus Portunus; species Portunus trituberculatus. The sequence continues at coordinate 4,853,585 of NC_059299.1, forward strand.
AGAGTTGTAAAGGTTTGAGTCACTCAAATATTAATTAAGAAATGAAAGGATCTTTCCTTTCACAATTATTACTATTTCCTCTGTATCTTCATTGAGCAGCTATCTGGAAACATATTAATTGTTTGTAGTTGCTCAGTTAGGCCAGACTATCTGGGACATCTCCCTTATTGACTGATTTATCTATGAATCCATGTAGTGCACTAGGAAAAGCTGTGTATTTGTTGTGCAAGTCACTGATAACTAGTGCACTCACCTCAAGTAGCTCTTGGAAATGTGCTCTTTGCTCATAGAAGAAAACGGTGAAAATAAGTATTCATTTTATGCTCCTGATAAACATAACCTAAGTGATTGACCAGTCAAGCTTCACCCTTCTTTAAGGTTTGTCCCTGTGAAGAGGATGTTTCTACTCTGTAGACAGTATAGTTTTTTTTTTAACCAGTCAAGAGTAACCCGTGTTTGTCTCATAACTAAAATCTTGATGTACATAACTTCCCCATCTTAGTACCATGTTATTCACTAAAAGGTTTCACCAACAAGTGCTGCAGCAATGAACAGAAGAAATATCCTTTGGTGCTCTAAAACTTAAGTTGACATTTTTAATTACTTGTCACCCTCTTGATAACTCTACACTTCCACTGAGCCTCTTGGTATAAAATGATGCATCACTGGGTGCCCTAATGTAAAGGTTTGCAGATAACCTTCAAATATTTTATAACCATTGTTTGATAGGATGAGGAGGAAAGCAGAGGGGGAAGCCTAGTGGTGTCAGCTTTAGTTAGGACTTTAAACCATCAGCTTCTGAGTATACTGCAAGAGCACAAACTGATGAGGTTGTAGTGGTTTCAGTATCAGTGCCTCAACTCTCACATCATATTCATCACTCTCATTCCTTGCAGGATTCAGAATAGGAAGAAAGACGTAGAGAAGATTATATGTAGTAATAGAGATGTTAATGGGCACTACCATTCCTCCACTCGCCATCCTGCCCTCGCCTCCTCCCTCTTCATTCTTCATCAGTCCTCAGCATTGTGCCACCATTTCTCCATTCACCAAGCCTCATCCCTCAACTCACATTTCTTCCCACCTGATGCAGTGACAGAGTGGCTGAGCAAAGTTCATGTGTGGAATAGTTTTCTGTTCATAGTATTGCAGACGTTCCTAGCAGGCAAAGGGTGTCTGATGTACATAGATCAACCAGTGCAATGAAAAAGACATTCGAAAAATTACTTTTATGATATTTCAAAATGTTTGTTTTGAATTGTGACATATAAGGACAAGATATCTTAGGAACTCTACTGTACTTTTTAAGGAAGCATCTTAGTTGTATGTGTAGCATTGCAATTGTTTTTATTTTAGATACTATAATTATGTATATAGAGACAGATCAATTCATTTATAGAAGAGATAATTGTTACTAAAAAAAAGTAAGGTTATTAGAACATTTTACTTGGGATTATTCAGTGTGTATTTGCCAAATTGTATTGTGTAAAGTCATTTACACCATTGTTAATAAGGAAGCGTTAAGCAACACCTTCCTGTTTCTCAGGGGGCGGCCATCCCATGCATGTCTTCCTGTGGCACTAGGGGGTCATTTCAAACTCAAGTGGGAGTTGTAGGGTGAGCTATGATTATTTTTGAAGGCTGTCTAGCAGCTTGACATCCCCTAGGAATGATGCTGGTGAGGCAAAATGCTGAGGTGTTTAAATTTTTTACTCTCCCCATCATGAGTATGTATAGCATAGCAGTAAACAGACCCATGAAGTGTGCTAAAAATTAAGCTGCACATAGAATTACTCCAGGTAGCTTCACAATTATTTTCCTTTGCTTGATACAGATGGAAGTGGTGTTCACTCATTTACTGTATTAACTTGGTTGTAAGTTCTGCCAGAGATCGTTCATTGAATTGTAGTGGTTATTTAACAGCTCTATAGGCTCAGACCTTAGGAAGTTGACAATGATTATTACTATGTAAATGTTGCCTTGCTATGATCTTTGAATTTTGAATGAAACAAAAGCAGGGCACATGAAAGGACTTCATTAACTGAGTTCATCTCTGTTATTTAGACACCAAGCTTTGAGTTCCCCTCCTCAGTACTGTAGGTGAGCATTAGGCAGAGAACTGCTTCCCTCCCCGCTGCCCTCACTCCTCAAGCATCTAATAAGTATTACAGTCTCAGCACATTGGGTTGTGGCAACAGGTGACTTAAGGTCAATCAATACTGTGTTACTTGAGTATATAAGATTGTGTGCAGTGTGTTGTTCGGTGTGCAAGTTCATGCATTGCCTTATTCTGCATGAGTATCAATGTGTATACTATACATGTATTAAACTAGTGAAACATTCAATCACTTTTATTTTGCAGCCCTCAAAAAGTTTGTGCTTTTAATGTGTGTGTGTGTGTGTGTGTGTGTGTGTGTGTGTGTGTGTATATATATATATATATATATATATATATATATATATATATATATATATATATATATATATATATATATATATATATATATACTGAGCAAGACTTGAAACTATTTTCTTTTATGTAAAAAGTGTTCATTAGAAAGATGTTTATTTAACAACAAATTCATAATAATGGAAACTTCAGTTATATATTAAATTATACTGTACAGCATGAAAGCTTAATTTCCATTATGACTCATTTAAAATTTTTCTTATTTTGTAACACTGTATAATACATTGCACTACTACCAAGGAGATGAGTTTCATTAGATACATCTGTTCACTTTTAAAGAAATTCTTAAAGCTAAGTAAGAACTTCCCAGCCAATAGTTCTATTTGATCATTGTGTTACAGAGATTCAATATTAGGTAGGCAAGGTTGCCCCACACATCACTCAACTCTAAAATGGAAAAGTAATAAGTTTTCTTGCACTCGACAGATGCAATAATATATAAACATCTGTACATACTAAACCCTTTTCCTGTACTCACACACACACACACACACACACACACACACACACACACACACACACACACATGGTGAGGTAAGCACTATTTATAAGGCAGGTGACAACTTAAGATTTAAAAACTGTACATTCTTGGAATCACAGAATCAAGAATTTCCCTAAAAGCCAATCTCATGAAAGACAGGCTCAGTGATTCACCTCCTCACAACACTGCAGTCAGTAAGTTCAATACTGGTCACATCCCAGCACAACATTCTTAAGGATAAGCACTAATCACTACAGTTTCAGGCTCGGATATGAGAGAAGCTGTGCTGGGAGCAGTGTGCAGCAATATTCAGTGTTGTAACAACAGCCACCTATCATAAGGGAACTTATTGCCACCTGTCATAAGGGAAATTATTACCACCTGTCTATTAAGGCAGATGCATCTTTCATCCTTAGTGACAAGTCTTCACCATCAATCCACAAAGGAGGCACTGCTATCTCTGTTTGCTTGCCTCTGTTTACTACCTGTTCATCAATGTAACTTTTCGTCACTACTTTTCAAATTGCCATATTTAAGACAATGATATGAATGAAAACCACAAAATATATCCTAATGCACTACAGTATGTCTTTTATCATTGTGTCTATTTGTGTGGTGAACAATTTGATTGCTACTTTTCATGCTACAATGCACAGTGAGAGCACTATCTCAAAGGTTTATGCACAGCACATTTCCCTTCTAACAAACATAATATGCTGAAATAAATGCTATATTAAATTAAAAATGCAGAATCAAATTCATTATTTCCTACCATTTTAGTAATTAGGTACTATTTTTGTAATTCATGGGCTGAACACTTTCATTTTAAACCAAAGGAACTGCCATTCAACTTATTTCAAAAGAATTTCTAATGTTCAAGGAGCAAACTGGAATGTTACGTATCTCTCAGTAATGTAACTATTGCCCCTTTTACCAATAAAAATTAGACCATCCTCATTACCTTAATTCTAAAAAGCAGATTCAGCATTTGTTCGCTTGGATCAAAATTTGTTACCTGGCAGTAGCTCACAAAGGTGCACAACTAAATGTCCTGAAGTTTGTGTAGGAATATGGGACAACCTGTACAGAGACCAACATTCTCTCTCCCCTTAGAAAACTTTAAAAAGCAGCAGCAGCAGCTTTATGCCATCACAGCCCCCACTAACCCACAGACCGAAATCAGAACCCACTCCTAGGACTTCTTGCCACTCTCCTCTATGAGGGCGGCAATCCTCTGTCTGGAACGCTTACTGACATGTGTCATGGTGGCCACAAGAGCAGTCAGTTGGCGGGGGGAGTAGTCTGCCTGGCTCTGCTGCACCCAAGCCTCCAGCGCCCCCTCCGGCAGGTAGTAGGCCTTGATGTATGTCTCCACCAGGTGGCGGTCTGGTAGAGGCCGCACTGAGGTCAAGCACTCCAGCTTCATTAGGAATTGCTACAGAGACACATTGGATACAAGTATTAATAATGGCACACTCAATATTGTGTACTGTATGCATCCCATCAAAGTCTACCCTGCTGGCCCAGTCCTTCCTTTGCTTCCCCTACCACCCCTAGCAGCACACACTTGCCCTGCCATCCCCAGCAGCACACACTTACCTGGTAGTCCAGCTGCATGAGTGAGCGGCCTTCATTGGTGCAGCGGCGGGCGCTGGCAAATCCTTCCAGCAGCGTGCGGTTAGTGATGCGTACGATGGACTCCCATAGGGCTGTGTATGCTTCTTCAGGGATTGGAGATGTCTGGCTTGCCTCCTCCAAACGCATGCTTAAAACCTACAAGGGAAAGGAGACCAGCTGCTGAAATACTATAACTTTCGCTGAGTTCCAACTATGACAATTTTGTAATATGATTCAAAATTATTCACTTTCTTGAGAATTGTATCTACATATAGTACCTTAAAAATAAGTATGGACACCTATCCTCCTGAACCTCAATATGAAAATATGGAACATAAATATCCCATAGAACAAATTTAACAGCTTAACACACAGCTTAAGTACTGGTGATAGCTTCCATACTCTAGAAAATACCTAAACACTCAGCTACAACATACTTAAACACATTTTCATTCCTAAAAATACAAACATACTAGATCCCACACTAAAATAAACCTTTCCCAGCCTAGGCACACTTCACACCAAGACAGACAAGTCAGACACAACACAGCCTCCCCACACCTGCAGCTGCCTCAGGAGGATGTCCACATACTGACTGTGCTGACTCATGAGGTCATTGATGTCCCACTTAACATTAATCATACGGCTCAGCACTCCATCATAGTCTATTGCTTGAGCAGCCACGGCAGTGTAGACGTGATGCCTTATCTAAAAGAGAGAAATAAGGAAAGAGAGTTAAGGAGCATACAGTCAATTATAAGAGAATCCTTGGGTTAAAAGCTGTGGGTATTCTGGGTTTCATTAGAGTGAGGGATATTTACTTATCTCTAACACAGAAACAGAAAGTGGCCATGAATGTTACAGAAAAGTACATTTCAGTGTGTATAATTAGCATATAGTATAAAGAGATTCTCTAAAAACACAGAGCTAATAAATTCACCAATATCTGAAGAACAAAACCATCATGTAAGTTTGGTTTTCTTATGCAAATAGTTATTTCTCAGGCACATGGGGTGGCAATAAAAGATAAGTAGAATGTAGAAATGCCACTCAAATTAAAAGAATTAAAGGCAAGATTTAAGGGAATATTTCAGACATCATGACAATGCATTCATCACATCACCACACTGTTACCTCAGGAGTGATCTTGATGGTGCCTGTGTAGAACTGCTGCAGGAATGTTCTGCGTTGCTGTGGGATGAGCGGCTCAATGTGGCAGTGCAGCGCCTCCAACTGGGCTGCCAGAAAGGCCAGGCTCTCTACAGCCACCACCCGCACCGACAGGCCACATATACTCTCCGAGGAGGTGATGTCCACCACCGGAGACAGGGACGGACACATCACCTACACCACAGAGGGGAAAAGACATGTCACCACCAATCTTTACTGACTAGGTACATTTTGCAGCTGTTACCATTATGCAGCCTGTGATGTATTATGGTCCTCTGATAGTTCTCACCTTGTCCTGATCAACTGGCTCCTCTGGTGAAGCATCAGGGGTGAGGATGAGGGTGTCCTGGATCCTCTTTAGGGATGCACGCAGCCTTCTACTGAGACTCTGCTCCAGCTCACCCCTGCAGCAGTTATAAGTTAACAATAAATTCCTTCTTTAACACACAACTTCCCACCCTTAATTCTTTCATGCATCTTTCCTTAACTATTAACCATTCCATGACATCTTTACTTGTTCTGCAGCTGCCTTCAATCATTAAAGTAGCTAGAAATTGCAAAATCAATCCTTTTAATGCCCTCTTCATTCCTGTAGATGCTAATAAGTTTCCATACATTACTTCCAGTGTTGTTAATTGCTTCATATCACAGTGGAAGTCTTAAAATACCCCATCAATCCCCATCAATCGTTCTCTATACTGTGTACAGAGTCTAGGTGTGCATGTCATCTCACCTGGCACCGAAAAAGGTGAAGACGGTGTAGAGATAGTAGTCAAAGAGGTGACTGAGGCACACCATCACGTCAAAGGCGATGGGCTGCAGGAGACGCATCATCTGTATGTACTTGCCGATGAGCCGCAGGATGGTGAGGGTTGTGTTGGTGACAATGGGAGCCTGTGGTGGACGAGATAGATTTAATAAGTTGTGGCATAATTTAAACTGTAATTAATGGCTGATGTAAGATAGTCATGGTGGGCTAATGTAGGCTTTATATCAAACAATAACATAACTTTATGGAGCCAAACATTAGATCATAGTTTTCATAAGTATCATTTTCATATATGAGATAAATAACATCAGTAGCATATGGTCTTTTCTAGCATAACATAGCTACAAACCAAGGAAAGACATGGGTTACAATATGAAGATAATACACAATGAGGGCATAAAAACAATACAGAGCAGAGATTAATAAGACATACAAAGATACAAAGTAGACGACCTCCTACAGGACTCACTTTAGAGTGGCTGAGGCGTCGGCTGGCGTGGGGCGGTCGGGCTGGGGGCATGTCACCAATGTGCTCCTCTACATAGTCTCGCTTAAGTTCTATTGGCATGTCCTCATCGCTCTCGTCATCATCATCTGTCAGACTGCCAGCTTCCCCATTGGCCATGATGTCCTCCTCCACTGCCTCCTCTGTCACCAGGTCAAAGGGTGACCCCTCCTGGCCATACTTGTCAAACACATCACCCTTCTCCACACCACCTGGAAAAATAACAGTCCTCAATATTTTACTGAGAGAGAGAGAGAGAGAGAGAGAGAGAGAGAGAGAGAGAGAGAGAGAGAGAGAGAGATTAATTTTACCTTGTGCCTTGGTGGGAGAAGAGGTGGGGGAGGTGATACGAGTAAGGCTGGTGTCCCTCCCCTTGAGAAACCGGTACTCCATCAGCTGGTGGATGGTAAAGGTGGACTTCACAGGACATGCCTCCCATCCCTCATTCTCGAGAAACATGCGCAGCTCCTCCATGCGTGCCCGGTGATGGTTCCTGAAGTAGTTGATGGATTGCTGCTTGATAGACTCACGTAGGGTTTCTGACTTACTCCCACAGAAGCACTCGCCGACCTCAATCAACTTGTTCATTACGTCCAGGATGCGCAGGAAGTCGTCGAATTTGAAGTGTGCGAGGTCTGAGGCTAGAGTGAAGGTGCGCACTTTGGCCTGCACATCCTGCCATATCCTGTAGAGCCCGTGTTCTAGTTTCTGCTTGATGTAATGCTCTGATGCAACACCCTCACCATTACCATTGTTCCCTGAGGCTCCCACATCATCACCGCCCATCTGTTTGTTGTTGTCATGCCATGTTATTATGTTCCTGTAACTCCTCAGAACGTTCCACATGCATTTACTGAGGTCCAGGAGGCAAGGAAGAAAGCTCTCCTCATTTATATACTTGCATAACTCTGAGTACTGTAGCTTGGAGGAAGAAGAGGAGGAGGTGGAGGAGGAGGAGGTGCCAGTCACAACCCCGATGCCTCCCGCTGCGGCACTGTTGTAAAGCTCGACGTAGCCTAGCACAATGGTGAAGGCTGAGTTGTGGATGTGAGAGGTGAGGTGCATGTGCAGCTGGTCCATCAAGGTCTGTGTCTTCCCCAGCAACCCATAAGCCGTCTGTAGCTTTTCATAACTCCGGATGTTGAAATTGGCTGCCACTCTGGCCAGCGCCTGGTCCAGCTGCTCCTCAGCCACCTCCAGCGTGTCCTGCAGCTTGGTGCTCAGCTCGGATATGCAGGTGAAGTGCTTAAAGGTCGCTGCCGCCTTCTGGCACTCGAGGAGTAGCTGGATGGCACCTGGGTAGTCCTCCGCCCGCAGTAACGTCTGAAGCTGCTCGTCTGTCATCTGTAGCGTGCGGATCATCCTCAGTGAGCGGATGACGCTGGCCACCTTCTGCCTCTTGCTGTAGTTGGCCAGGATGCCCAGACTGGCCGAGGTGAACTGGCTGCGGCCCTGTGCCAACTTCCTGCGGCCCTCTACACACAGCCCCACCATGCGGATCACCTCCCGCTGCAGCTCCATCACCTGCTCCATCTCCGTGCTACACAGCCCTTGCTTCTGCATGATGAGGTCGGACACTCGCCGCGACACAATGTTCTGCTGCTTCCTGAGGCGGGAGCGCAGGCCATTGATCACATTCACATCTATGGTCTCTGGAAACTTCTTCAGCTCATGCTCACTGATGTCCACGTCCCCGGCTTCGAAGTACACCTGCTCGATGCCATCAATCACCGCCTGCTCCGCCTCTGGGGTGAGAATCTGCTCCTTGAGGACGCTGGTCTTCCTGTGCAGCTGGGCCGTCACTGCCATACGCCCCTCAAAGTCATCCGAGGTTACAAACTCACCGCCCGGAATAGTCGAGGAGGGTGTCTTATTGAGCGATATCTGCTTGTCAATGAAGGACATGAACTTTTCCTTGATATCCATTGTGGAGACATGAAGAAAAGGTAACTTCCCGTCCACCCAAGACCACCAGCTGATCACTGTAAACAAACACGCAGCCTGTCACCACAACACTGATCTCTGTGTCTGTGTGCCTGTGTGTGTTCCATGCTGGAAATAATGCAGATATTCTCATGCTTCAATACTGTCCTTGTAATATACGGTATGTCTCAGAATAATAAAACATGTCTTTACACTCTTTCTCCCTCAGTAATCTTTGTTTTCGTATGTTCCATCAATTAATTAAAGATATTTATACGTAAAAGATTTTAAGCTCTATAGATGTGAATATTAATAAAACATTAACTTTATACTCACCATAGCTATTTTGACAGTTAGTGTAATATCACCATGTTTTATATTCCAGCACTAGACAATGGTTATTCATTACACTCTCATCATTTATACAATATTTATCTTATTCGTAATCTCTCATAAATAAGTCAAATGCAGTTTTACTTCAATTCTACATGTGAAGTGGCAGACACGTATGCCGACTGAGCGTTCCAGTAATATCACGTGGATATCCCAAACATTAAAAACACGCCATAAAGACACAAAATTAAACCTTAGGAATAAACAAATATTCATAAAAATAATAAGCCACAAATTAAATTCCGTTTTTTTGGTATCTAAAACAGAACTGTGTACTTTTTGAGGAGTTTGGGTGTGCCTGACAGATCACTCCGAGCGGCTGCAAGTAAACAGACCTCAAGAGAACCGTCAAGATGCAGGTTGTGGCTCTGATTTTTGCTGCCCTGGTGGCTGTAGCGGCTGGTAAGTGCACTCAAATATATAATCACCTCCCTCATTAACACTGGATAGGTAGGGTAAGTTTCTATGGGCTAGAAATTGCTTTAGTGATGTACAAACTTTGGCCACCTAACGCCGGTCCGGGTAGCGAAGCACATGTGTCCTTATGTTACCTGTTTTATTAGACACACGTGACTCTTTACAGGTGAGACGTGCACGGGGGCTCAGGTGGACGCTGTAGGCTTCACCTCGCAGGACGCCACCATTGTCACCAAGATTGCCTACATTGCTGACTTCACTCTGTCCTGCTCCAACGGTGCTAAGGTGAGAGAGAGAGAGCGTGCGAGTATTACTATTTAACATTAACTTCGGCACCTCAGTAAACTATTTTTTTTTTAAATATTGCTCTTGTTTCTGATTAAAATTTTTATTATACTTGGCGGGTTCTCCTCCTACATAGAAAAAAATCATCCTTCTCTGTATTAAGTTGACCTGTTATTAAGTTTGTGTGCTTATAATCGAAGTCTTTTTTTTTTCTTAGTGTGTGTGTTTGGCTGGTGCTTGTACATAAAAAGAAATCAACGTTCTCTGTATAAAGTTAAAATATTACTAAGTTTGTGTGCTAATTAATGTATCCTTTTGTGCTCAGAAGGGGCGAGATAGTATGATTATCACTGATACTACACTGACTACTACCACTATGTCTGTATGAGTGTGACTGGTGCTAAGAAATTTATCCTTTTTTTTAATTTATTTATTTTTTTTTTTTGCCAACGCTCAGATCTACAAGGGAACTGGCTATTTAATTAGCTCTTTTGTTTTATTTGTTTTATGTTTCTCTTTGGGCCGCCGTGGTACATTGAACCATGCGTGCTTTGGGTTCCGAGGGGTCTCCAAGTGCATGGGTTCGAATTGTGTCCACGGTCCAAGTGTAGGTTGGGCTTCCTCACTCGGGGCAACGGTTTCCTAGCGGGTGGGCTTTCAGATAGGAGGTGCCCCAAAAAGTATCCCCTTTAGCCCATAAATTCCCATGAAAAAGCCCAAAACACACACACACACACGGCCCGGTAGCTCAATGGTTAGAGCGCTGGCTTCACAAGCCAGATGACCGGGGTTCGATTCCCCGGCCGGGTGGAGATATTTGGGTGTGTCTCCTTTCACGTGTAGCCCCTGTTCACCTAGCAGTGAGTAGGTACGGGATGTAAATCGAGGAGTTGTGACCTTGTTGTCCCGGTGTGTGGTGTGTGCCTGGTCTCAGGCCTATCCCAAGATCGGAAATAATGAGCTCTGAGCTCGTTCCGTAGGGTAACGTCTGGCTGTCTCGTCAGAGACTGCAGCAGATCAAACAGTGAATTACACACACACACACATGTACAAGAAAAAAAAGCAGTTTGTCTGACTGCCTTGTGTTCCCCTGCAGGATGTGTCGCTGTATGCCGAGACTGTGGACGGCATTGTGGGTGTGGCTCGCTCTGTTGATGGCGTCAAGTACCAGGTGAGGGAATGATGCTGGGCGGTCGTCATTGGCTGATGTCACATGCCTCTTTTTTTTTTTTTTTTTTTTTTTTTTTTTTATTTATTTATTTATTTTTTTTTTGTTTGTTTTTCTTTTCATCTTTCCTTCTTTTTTTTTTATCAGTTTCCCTTGTCTTTTTTCTACATGGTTAGTGCTGTCATTACAGGCGATCAATATCATAATTGTCTTTATTGTTATTTCTCTCAATGATAGCTATGTTAACAGCTGGCCATATTTTTATTGCTGATATTATTTGCTTTACATGGGTCAAGACTTTATAATAATTCTATGTTCTTTATCCCTACTTTTGTAAGGTCAGTATTCTGTGTAGATTATATTTTTTGTCTAAGAAGTCATGACAATTCCATTAGATTCTTTTTGTCTCCTAACTTCAACATAGTACAGTACTAGTAATTAACCATAAAAATTATAAAATCAAAGTACATATAATATTTACAATACACATACTACAAATTATATATTCCACCAAACAACTCTCACGCTTCATGAGATACAAAATAATACAGCTTTTTGTATCTTCTCTTCCTCAATCCTTCCTTATCCTCTTGAATATTTAACCTTTAACCCCTGCATCACCCACATCACCCTCCACCACTTTTCCACCCTCCTCTACTTCACTTTCTAATCCACTGCCTTTCCACTTATCTCATTTCTCCATTTCATTGGTAATCTGCTGCCTCTCATCTCACCACAAGTCTCATCCTTCTCCCACAGGTGAGCTGGGTGGAGGATGTGGCCACCGCTGTGTCTGGTGAGCGCCCCATCAAGCTGTATGATGACCAGGGTTATGCCGCCCTCAGGAAGGTGTGTATTTACCTGGTTGTATGTGTGTATTTAGTTTTATGGTCAGTGAAATGTACCTAATCTCTAAAAGGATGTGAGTAAGTTTCTATTGTCACATGTTACTGTTTTTACTTTTGACAGCGCATTGGTTGTCTTGTGTTGTATTAAATGAGAGGAGAGTATTACTTAATTTTGCCCTCAGTAAATAGTTCTTTCTTTCTCCCTGGCAGGCTCAGCGAGGTAATGAAGATACCTCCACTGTGCAGCCCATTGCTGTTATCAACCTGTACCACCCTGTAAGTATGAAGATTGATCACCATCTTACTGCTCTGCTTTATTCTCCTCCTCTTTCTCTTAATTATATTTTTCAACTTATTTTCATTATGGAATACCACTTAATTTTTTCTTTAAGCCTTACAGTTACTCTTGTACCGTGCTGACAAGTAGCACATAAGCAGACATAGATCGACATTTTCTTCACCCTAACAAAATATGAATAGCATTGATAGTGTTAGATATATGAAATACCTGCAAAAAATGTCCCCATGACTAATACAACAAGAGTACTTCTGATAGTCATCTCAAAAAGTATTCCCATGACTCTAATGACTCTGACAAAACGATAACTGTAGATAGAGTAAGTTAGACCTCAAAATATATTCCCATGACCAATAAAATATAAGAACTCTTGAAATAGAAAGGTACAAGACCCTAGAAATATTCACATGACAAAACATCGGAACCTTTTCTAACACCCATTTCTATTTGTCACTTCAGGGTGCTTACCGAGGGCCCTGGATCCAGTCTGAGACGATGGCCATTCTTGCTGCTATCTTCATCTACTACTATGCTCTTACACAGAAGACTCGACTCATGGCTTAGAGCTGTGTAAAGAATGTATGTGTGTGTGTGTGTGTGTGTGTGAATGAGTGTGTGAGAGATTCAGTCATTCATCATTGCTGTTGTTAATTATTTTGTACAATCATGGGGGCTTTGGGTGTACATGTATGTGTGTATGAATGGCAATGTGTGTACCAGTATTGCTGAGTGTGTAAGTGTATGAGAGTGAGTACAGGTGGATACAGACCATTCACGAGTCACTGCAGTCATTCATCAATTCTTCAACCCGAGTGAAATGATAATGTAAGAAGTAAACCCAATTGGAATAGAAAAAAAATGGGAAGGTTGTCTCATTTTCTTTTTTCAACTTGAGGGGCTGCATATTTATTTATAACCCGGGTATATAACACTCCTATGGACGTGACAGTGCAGGCAGACCATTGGAGGTGCCCTGTAGTCAGTCACATGCTTACTTTGTACTCTTGTTGTGGATGTCTGACTGGATGATTGTGAAGAATGTGAGTAAAGTACCTATTTGTTACCTGTGCTTTCCCTTGACTCCTGCCTCGTGTGAAATTATGTGCCTTTTTTACTTTATTTTCGTTTTTACTCATTTTACTATTTATTCTTGCTGTTTTATGGACCTATTCTCTCTCTCTCTCTCTCTCTCTCTCTCTCTCTCTCTCTCTCTCTCTCTCTCTCTCTCTCTCTCTCTCTCTCTCTCTCTCTCTCTGCAATTGTGTGAGAAATGTTAATACTCTCTAACTACTATGGAGTGCACATCATTAATCATTCCTCTACAGCAGCTTTCATTAATCACACCCCATACTCTTCCCTCTTTCCTCAAGTACACACAACAAACACATCGCTACACATGAAAACGAAACTACAAAGAAAACGTAAAAAAAAAAACCTGTGGAAGGCGAAAGAAGGGAACAATAGGTCATAAATAGCAACTCTTTAACAGCCCCGTAAAAAAGGCAAAAACGCGCGAGAAGCATAGAAAGTACAGTTTTAACGAAGAAATGTGGGACAGGGGTCTTGCAAGGGGCACGGTGGGAGATGACTCGACAGGAGAAGACAGGGAGGAGTCACCTTAGGAATGGGGGGTCATACAGTCAATACTTTGATAGGAGACGTAGGGAAGGAGAGAGAGAGATGAAAGCTTGGCAAATATTTGAGAGAAAGGTATTAGAAGAGAGGAAAATGAAGGGAAGATAGGTTTTATGGTTGAAGTGAAGGCCTAAACAATACTGGGAAGGTTAGAGGGGAAGGAGGAGGTGGAGGTGGAGAAAGAGGAGAAGGAAGATGTGAGTGAAAGTTATTTGCGTATGTAGTAATTTTACATCTCACTGCCTGTATAATGAAGAGGAGGAGGAGCAGGAAGAGAAAGAGGAGGAGGAGGAAGAAGAGGATGATACGAGAAAGAGGTTGGGATGACTTTGATTACGTGTCTGTCCGTGCATAGTAGATAAATGAATGGCGAAGGAATGGCGTGTGTCTGTGTGTGTGTGTGTGTGTGTGGTTCCATTGGAATGAACATGCGCAAACAGACAAGCAAATTACGAGACAGATTAACATACAGACTCACAGATCGATAAATATTAAGATACAAAATGGCCGTGACTAATTTTGTAGTGATGATGATAACAAATGGTGATGGTGGTCGTGATAACCAACCATTTATATTATTTTCTAAACTGGACACTAAGAAAGGACACGCCCATGCCTCCCTCCTCCTATCCTTCCCATCCTTCCCTTCCCTCATTCATTTTCCATTCCATTATTCTTACCGCGGAGAAGAGAAAGTGTAGGAGAGAGAGAGAGAGAGTAGGCAATGTTGCGTGTTTGGTAATCCCTGTGACCCAATACTGACCGCCCTTCTCCCGCCTGTGCCTCGAGGTCACCTGCGGCTTGTCACTTACAGGTGGCCTTGGGCAGTGACGAAGATATGACGTCAAGTGTCACCAAAACCACCACCACCACCACCACTGTATCACTACTACTAACAACCACCATCATATTACTACTACTACTACTACTACTACTACTACTACTACTACTATGCAAAACCACCAGCATAATGAAGATCTGCATCACTCATCACCATCACTACCACTACCACCACATCTACAAAAACCATTAGTATTATGACACAAGTACTTCCACCCTCACCTACCACCACCACCACCACCACCATGCAATGCAGGAAACAAGGGAAAACAGGCCGTATTTGACGTAATCCCTGCAACTTTATGCCCTGGGCGGGAGTCAAGGAGCTGCGGCCGCCCTACGGAAGGTACCGAGTCTCCTTTTGTGGCTTTAAGGGGAGTCCTGCGTGGAGCGATTCTGATGTGGCCTAGGAAAGCTGTTAGAAAGTCCTGCAAAGATCAGAAAAGTCCTTTGTTAACTTTATAGTCCAGAATTGTATAGAAAGTAGTGTTTTTCATCCCTCCCTCCCTCTCTTTCTCTTAAAAAAAAGGGTAAGACGGGAATACTGTAGGTTCTAACAGAGGGAGGTGGAGATCTAGAATGGACACAGAGATTCTACGAGTGGCGAAAGAAGAAAACAAAGAACTTAAGCTCTTCAATACTGGGACACATTTTTATCGTGAGATTTGTGTACGATCAGACCATTTCATCGACATAAAGAAGGGTCTATGGAGGTCAGAAGATTAATGGCCAGAGTCTTCACTATTTTAATCCCCACATGAGTTTCTGAAGCTGTGTAAAATCACCAAATAGTAAGCAGAATGAATATGAAAAAGCGTCATGGCACTGAAGGGGTTAAGTAGGCTGAGGATTCATATATGAATCAAAGAGACATCCTACGAGTCAAAAATGAAAAGTCCTAAACTCAATACAGAGCCTCTAAGGGAGTGAAGAGTCCTAGAAATGGAAAGGAGAAGACCTGAGATAGGATTAGAGGCCCTTGGTGACTAGAGGAGTCCTATAGGATGTAAACCTAAGTCCTACGAAGCTAAAAATAATCCAGAATCAAGCACAGTGTCTAGGAATGTTACGGGGAGGCTTAAGGACACGATAAGGGTTAAGATGGAAGTCCTGAAGGATTGGTTGCCTTCCTACGCATTTCCTTCTCCCAGCCTCTCCTCCTAGCCCTTCACTCACATCTCCCCAGCATCGCCGCCTCAGTCTCACCCAGGTTAATTTCCTCAGGTTAATGGTGGAAGGTAGTGAAGGAAACTTTTGTACATTTGTCAAAAACTAATGGCGGTTTTGAAGAGAAGAAGCGAGTCACGTTCCTTGCAATCATTCACTTTGTTTTGATTGCGTTGTCTTTCCCTATTGGTGTACGTGAAGCGAAGGAATATTAAGCAGTATTTTCAAAAGTGGAGGGACGGGAATGTTTTTTTAGTACGTGGTATGAAATAGACAGAAAAGATGGAAAAACAGAGCTTACGTGTTATAAAATTGATCGACAGGGAAAGTACAACGAAATGAAAAGGAACGCAACCAAAAGAAAACAAAAAAATATAAGAAAAGAAAAGTAAAAAAAAAGCAAATAAGA
>NC_059299.1:4872479-4887479 GCF_017591435.1 Portunus trituberculatus
CGAAATTCTTGCTAAACTAAGATTAGAACCACGAAAATGCGCTTGAAAACTGTCACCGGAACCATAAAAACACTCTTAAAAACTCGAGTAACTTCCACAACACCCTATTGAAGATCAGTCGAGTGTAGAAATGGTAAAAAGAGCAGTATGGTTAAGCCCACAAACTATCATCTCTTTCTTTCACACTTCTCTTCCCAACCTCTTTCTCTTTTAGCTTTTCTTTTCACCCTCATTAAAAAAAAAAAAAAAAAAAATAGTGTAGAGGTTTCAAATACAGTGTTTTTATAATTTACGTATTGCTAGTCACTCATGAGCACCCAGGATGAATAAGTTGACTCGTGTGTCCATAGGGAAGGATTGCGTCACCAGTAATTCGCAGGTCTCGCCACAAACAGCTGATAATAAGCACGGTGTTTCTGTGACCACGAAAACAACTCATAATTTGGCAGAAGCTTCTTCCTCACAACCTCACAACCTCACTCTCTATAAGCTGGTCTTCTGTTCCTCTGGTCTTCTGTGTGGCATGTTTTTAATCCCTTCAGTACCATGACGCGTTTTCATATTCATTCTGCTTACTATTTGGTGATTTTATGCAGCTTCATAAACTTAGGTGGGTGAATGAAATAGTGAGAAATCTGGCCATTAATCTTCTGACTTCCATAGACACCTCCTAATGTAAATAAAATTGTCTAGTCATACACAAAATTCACGGTAAAAAGAGGTCCCAATACTGAAGGAGTTAAATACATTACTCCCTCATTCACCCTTGCACTGCTTCATGAAACAATTAACACCACAAGCAGCAATACGTGAAGACTTTATAAGCAACTACATTGAAATTACTAATGAAAACTGATACATTTTGCAATATATTCCCAGTTTAAATTGGACGCAGCTGTAAAAAAACTGATACCTATATTTTGCAGTATATTCCCAGTTTAAAGATTGGACGTGGCTGTAGAAAAGTAGAGAAGCTTAAAAGTGACTGGTTACTAAGGAAGAGATGTACCAAATAAAAACACTGAAAAACTGAGAAAAAACACACACACAAAAAAAAAAAACAATAAAAACGATTTAAACACCAGCAAACACACGAAATGATAGAAAAATAAATAAAAACACCAATAAGGAAGAGGTGTACCAAATAGCAGTCAAAGGGTTAAGATTATTCACTAACCCTATTTTCCTTTTCGTTTTCTCATTGATCGTAAATTATGTGTTCGTTAAGTCCAATGAAAGTTCTTGTTTCTAGAGTGTTCGTGTTTCTAGTAATAGTTTAAGTGTTTCTACATAGTTAGTGAATGTCATTTGCGATTTCCACGTTTCTTGATACGTAGACACATAGGACTTCGTGACATCACTTTTTGGAATAGTAGACAAAGAAGAGGGAGAAGAAGACCTGGAGGAGAAGGAGGTGTGGTAGAGGAGGAGGAGGAGGAAGAGGAGGAGGTGGTGGTAGAGGAGGAGGAGGAGGAGGAGGAGGAGGAAGAGAACTACGATGAATGATTTTCAGTGAAAGTTTTAAGACTGAAAGTAATTTATAAGGAAGTGTTGCTATGATGGTTCGTTTGTAATGATTAAGAGAGAGAGAGAGAGAGAGAGAGAGAGAGAGAGAGAGAGAGAGAGAGAGAGAGAGAGAGAGAGAGAGAGAAGATAGGCGAGGAAGAGAAAATTAGATAAATACCATAATGGGAGTGAGGAAAATGAAACGTTTCGTGACAAAAGAAAAAAGAAAGAAAGAGAGGAAGATAAAAGAGAAAGATGAAAAGAAAGAGAGAGAAAGAAAAACACGAAAACAACCCCCAATCACCACCAAAACAAGCACAACAACAACAACAACAACAACATGAACCACAACAAAGCAGGAGGAAGAGGAGAAAGAAAACGGAGAAGAGGCGTAATGCTTTCTTCTTTGTATGGTAACACTGCAGAGTTCGTGACCCCTTCCTCTTCTTCTTCCTCCTCCCCCTCCTCCTCCTCCTCCTCCTCCTCCTACGCGGCTCCACTCTTCTACTGTTACTTCCACCGTTCTTCCTCTTCTGTAGTGATGCTCCTCCTCTTATTCTTCCTCTTCCTTCTCCTCTTCCTCTTCCTCCTCTCAACACATTAATATTTTGTATCTGGATGAGCTCTTAGAAGTTATGAAAATCTTTTATAAACACAAATTATATCTCACTATTTCATCGCCAATAAGTTTAGGAAGGAATTTATATATTTCCTAATGTAACAAACTCTGGTTAAAGGCTAGAAAAGGCAGAAAGGGCTTCTAAAACAGGCGATCCCAAAAGAGAAGAGTCAAGAAAAGACTACTTAAAATTTCAAGACCTGTGTTGAAACTTCCCTCTTTAGATACGTCAGCTCAAGTCGTAGTGGCTTAGTCATTAACGCCAGTGCAATACCTGAGAGGCGTAATTACGATACCTGTACACTATAATGACTTACCTGCATTAACCTGTTGAGTTTTTGCGCATTTTGTCATAAGGTAAGGTTACGTTAGGAAAGGTCACTTTAACTTAGGAGAATGATCCCTTCTTAGTCATTATTACCTGTGCAATACCTGGGCGGTGTAATTACGGTACCTGAGCGTTAATCATGACTTGCAAGCTTCGGATAAAGATTCATAACGATATCATTAGTGAAGGAAGTGAAGAAGAGTACGTAACAGCAACCAGGCGTCTCGAGCACCTCTCCCTCTCCCTTGCTTCCGTAGTGCTGCTCCCATTCCCACGCCTCGCAGGGCTCGTCAACATCCTCTCCAAGGCGCCTTGTTCCTGTGGTTGGCTGCTCTTAATCCCCTGAGCCTGGTAGCTTTTTCATATTCAAAGTATCACTAAACGTATCTCAAAACCCACTCAAAACACAGGCTTTCTTACCACAAAACACCTCAAAACACACCCTTAACCCCTTCAGTCCTGAGACGCATTTTTACCTTGAATTTTTGGGTATGGTTTGACGATTCTATTTGAATTAGGAAAGGTCTATGGAGGTCACAAGATTAATGGCCAGAGTCTTTACCGGTTTAATCACTACATAAGTTTCTGAAGCTAAAATCGCCACATAGTAACCAGAATGAGTTTGAAAATCCGCCATGGTACAGAATGTGTTAAAAACATAGCCATTACCTTAAAAGAACGCTAAAAAATGCCTTTCCTGAAACAAAAATAAAAGAACTGACATTAGGATACTCATTGGTAATTACTTATATTTCAATTACATTTTGATCGCTGACGTCAAGTAAGTTTATCGTGCGCAATAAGTGATAAGAAACCTTTCCAGTACATTAACAACAGTCCATACACATAACAAATTAACAAAATCAATATGCTTCTCTTAACCTAACCTGACATAACGTAATCTTACCTAATAACAAAAGACGTAAAAGCGAACAGGTAAATACAGGTAAGCTACTCAGGTATCGTAATCATAGCTCACAGGTATTGCACATGTACTAATTACAAGACCCCACTAACCTGACCTAACCTAATAGTGAAGCCCATAGCTCACCAGGTAAGCACAGGTAAGTTATTCAGGTTCACTCAGGTGTCACCCAGGTACTCATCTCTCCCCTATGACCCTTCCTGCGTGAGTGGAAGGACACCTGAGCCAGTCACGCGTTACCTGGCTACTCTCACCTGGCCAAGATGTCTTCACCTCATTTCACTTTTCTTCCCCTTTATTTCTCTTCTCTTTGTTGATTTGTATAGGACGTGGAAATAAAGACAGGAGGAAGGGTGATCACTGGTTGACTGAGTTATTGCGTGTATGACTGCCTGACTGACTGAATGACTGGCTAATTGATTGGAAGACTGACTGGCTAGCTAACTGACTGACTGATTAACTGACTGACTAACTGAATGAATGAATGAATGATTGACTGAATAACTAGCTAATTGACTGACTGACTGATCGACTGACTGACTAACTGACCGATTGACTTATAAAACTACTCTCTCTCTCTCTCTCTCTCTCTCTCTCTCTCTCTCTCTCTCTCCTCAGGGCATATCCCGAAGATGCTAAGAGAAAGGACCAACTCTTTTTAAAAACCCACAATTTGCGTCACTCACGTCCCACAAAACTCACTCGAACCTCCAAAACAAAAGACGAACGGAACAGGAATCTTTGCATCTATAACCTTTTCTCCCAAATTCTATGTCCTTTATAAGATTACCCCGCGAAATATACGAATGAAAAACAAAGCTACGAAGTGGAATAATGTAGAGGTTAACGTTTCAGTGTCTGTATTTGCACGAAGGATTATGAGAAAGTTCCAAACGGTTTGAATGTTGACGCGTGTGGGAGGAGTAAAGAGGAGGAGGAGGAGGAGATGGGAAGAGTGAAGGTACGTATATAAGCGGGACTTCGAGGCACATTTGACATCACTCTCGTACTGACATCAACACCGTAAGCTCCTCGAGGTGAGCTCCCATGTGGTGGTGGTGATGGTGGTGGTGGCAACAGTGAATACGATAAGTTAATACGATACTTTTGTTCCCGTTTTCTGTGAAAGATCGAAAACGTGTTGAAAGCGTGTTGTTATTTGGAGGATGTGGTTTTGTACTCAAGCGTGTTCAAATTGTGAGTGCAAGGGAGTTAATTTCAACCTCTTCGGTACAATGACGTGTCTTCATATTTATTCTGGTTACTATTTGGCGATTCTATACAGCTTCAGAAACTCATGTGGGGATTAAAATAGTGAAAATTGGTCCATTAACCTTCTGACCTCCATAGACCATTCCTAATGTAAACAAAATAATCTAATCACACCCAAAACTCGTGGTAAAAAATGCGTCTTAGTACTGAAGGGGTTCATATGCAATGTAAAAAGAGTTAGGTATCATTGTAAAATAGACAGGTACATACTGTGCCTTCTTACTCATCAAGCGTGTTCAAATATTCAAGTACAAGTTTACTGTGCTTAAAAGAATTTAGAATGAAGTTAGAATGCACTGGCATAACGATAACACAGACTGGTATCTTGTTTGTGTAAAATAATGTGGTAAAATATTGAGATAGGACCGACATTAACGCTCTTCTTACGATGTGCAGCTATTTGGTGTATTGAAATCACCATGCAAAATGTAAACAAGGACCGACACGAAAGAAATTTTAAAAGATGAATAGATTTTACAATTTCTAAACAGTACAAACATCTATTAATAGCTTGTGATTCGAAAACTAGAATAAATTTTGCATTTTCTAAACACCACGAACATTCTTATTAGTGTGTGATGAGAAAATACGTGTCAAATACAATCAAAAGGAGTAAAGAATTGTGAATAATACTAATAGAAATGTGTTATACTGTTAAAATAAACTATTATACTGTTAAGATAGATTAGTAAAATATCGAAATAACTCAGAACAAGTCTACAATTTATCTAACAAGTTTAATCTACACTACTCTTTGCTCTTTTTGTGTTTGTGTGTGTATGTGTGTGTTCCTCATCGTATTTTGTAGTGCCATGTCTGATTCATTTATTGCCGTGTGACCTATGTACCTGTATGTATGGCGCCTTGGCGTAATAAATTTATCAAATCAAATCAACTCGAAAAAAAAAAAAAAATGGGTAGCCAAATTACTGAACAAGTATTTTAAAAGCCTTTCATTGTTCGTAGTTTTATTTCTGGCTCAATGAATTAATACCAGACTACTCGTATTATGTCATCGCGTCATTAGCTCCCGACGGGTTCATAACCGACTCACTAATTGATAACTTGAGAGGTAATTGACCGGTAATTGACAGGCGGTAATTAAAATGAACTTCATCAGTGTTATTTACCAAGAAGAGAGAAAAAAAGAATAAAAAAAGTTAAATTCTGAATGTGTTAGAATGTGTCAGTGTGGTTTACGGTGCGTTAGAGGGCGTGGATGTGTGTTAGGGCACATTAAAAAGCGTGAAATGGTGTCTTACGGTGTGTTACAATGCGTGAGTTCCTTAGAGTGCAAAAAAGTGCGCTCGTAAATTCGTTAAGGTGCGTTAAAATACATCAAGGTGCGTTTGTGAATGTGAATATGAATTAAAAGGTGCGTTCAATACACTGACAATCCATTCCCACTTATTAAGGTGCGTTGGGGTGCACTTGTAAGCATGAACATGAATAAGAGTGCGTTTTCAAGTATCAAGCTACGTAAACGTGAATTCCTAAGGCTAAAAATTGCCTTCAAAATGCGTTCAGTTAAGTTCAATTGTGTTTAGAACCATCACATTGCGTTTATGAGTGTGTTAGTGTGCGGTAGATCCTTCAGTATTAAGAGTGTGTTAATTAGAGTATGTTTAATAGTCTTAGGATGGTTCTCGTTACTTTCCTAGGTGTTTGAGTGAGTTGAAAATCCGCTTGTGAGTGTCAGAGTGCGTGTTACGGCTCTAAGTCAAGGAAGAAGTGTGTTAGTGTGAGCAGCAAACACTCTAATGGTTGGGAGGAAGGAAGAGAGTGAAAGAAAGAAGGAAAAAAATTGTCTTTGTCGCTGTGTTTGCTAATGAAGAGGGGGGAGGAAAGGAGGGGGGGAAGAGAAGAAGAGGAAGAGAGGAGGGAGGAATGGAGAGAGAGGGGAGTATAGTAAGAGAGGAAGAGAAGTGAGAGGAACGAGAGGGAGGAAGAGAGGAAGGAATGAAAGGAGAGAAACGTAAAAAAAAAGAGGAAGAAGAGGAAGAAGAATGGAAAAAAAGAGGAAATATGACAATAACAAAGGATAAAAGAAATTGGAGAAATGAAGATGATACAAAAATAGATAAACTGTAACCCTTTCTCTCTCTCTCTCTCTCTCTCTCTCTCTCTCTCTCTCTCTCTCTCTCTCTCTCTCTCTTGTAGCGTGATTGTGGTAAGGAAAGTGAAGAGGCCACGCCCTTACAACTAGTGGGAGCAGCGCCCTTCACATGATGGCATGGCATGGAGGGCGGCAGGGGGCGCTGATGGCAATGTGGCAATGTAGAGGGCTTGAAAGGGAGATTAATGTGGGTATGGCATGGCAGGGTGGCGGTGGGTAGAGACGGTGCCAAGATGGAGAGAAGGGGGAAAGAGAAAGGGGAAGAATATGACAGGACAAAGGGAAATAGATTGAGAATAATGTAAGAGGGTTATTCATCTTATCTTATCTCTCATATTTATCTACTTTTTCTCTTTCTCTTCCGTTAGAAATAGGAAAAGAAATAATGGATAAGAGAGAAAGGGAAATATAACTACTTATCTATCTACTTTTCTATCTGTTGCTCTTCCATTAAAGTTTAGGGAAAATTACCGGTAAGTGATGTTACAGGTATGACTCTAACACCGGTAATGAGAGACAGATTAAAAGGTGAGGGTACTTACCTGTCTGAGGATGCTGTAGAATTCATAAATGAGCAGAACACCTCTCTGAAAAATAAAAATCGATAAATAACAAATAAACAACTAATAAGAGTAAAAATAACTATAAAATCCATTCATAAGTACATTAAAAAACTACCGGAATGAATAAAGGCACAAAAAAATTAACGATGAATTAAATGAATGATTAAAGAAAATGACAAAAGACATTTAAACATTTAATAGCAAGTAACAAATGAACAACAGGTGGGTGAGGGATGAGTAACAAGTGAATAACAGGAAAATGATGAGTAACAGATGAGTAAAAGCCAAGCAACAGACAACAGATAAGTGACATGATGAATAACCGGTGAATTATAGGTAACAAATGAATCAGTAGGTAAGTAATAGGTGACAGGTGAGTAACAGGTGAGTAACAGGTAACAGGTGAGTAAAAGGGACGCAGAAGAGGCAGTAGGCGCGTGTTGCGTGTATTAGCGTGTGGCGTGCGCTTAAAAGTTTCTCTACAACATGCACTAATTTGTGTAACGCGACTTTCTAGAGAGAGAGAGAGAGAGAGAGAGAGAGAGTTCTATCTTACTAACTTCTCTTATCAACTTATCTTACTAACTTCTTTTACGTAATGGTGAAGAAGATTAAGATCACCATTATCATCCCATTATAAAATCAACTTCCTTTCTTACGTAATGGTGAAAGAATAGCGTAGAAGTGTCATCACCACCATCATCACCACCATCTCCATCACCATCATAGTAATAACTTGTATAATCACCACCATCAATAACCAGCTGCAGTACTTTCATCACCATTATCAGCAGTATTAGCATCATCATCACCATCACCAATCATTGTAATCACCACCACTTAAACATTACGCAAAATCAGATCCCAATAAAATGATATACGTAACTCTCTCTCTCTCTCTCTCTCTCTCTCTCTCTCTCTGTAGCAGCAATACGCATCAAATCACTCCACCAATCACGAGACACCATTGATAACACCTCTCCTCCAATCACAAGCAAGAATCACAGTGACGTCACAGGTTGGGGGTGTCATCTTCCCATTCTAGCGAAGAAGATGAAGTGAAAGTCCTTTTTAACCTTAAATTACCTCACGTTTTGACCCTTACACCCATTCCGGACCACAGATGGCTTAGGGAAGGGAGTATAAAGGAAGGGAAAAGGTCAAGTGGGAAGAGAGAAGTCGTGGGGAGAGAATCTGAAGGGAAAGGGAAATGTAGATGTTTTAGGGATGTTTAGGGGAAGCAAAAAGGGAAAGGGAGGTAAAGAAAATGGGAAAGGTAATAAGTTTTTCTCCATTGGTTTTAGTGGTGGTAATGGGTAAGGAGGGGAAGGGAGAGGGGTTCATGAAGGGAAGGGAAGGGGAGGAATGAGGGAAAGGGGAAGGGGAGAGGGGAGAGGAGAGAGGGTCTAACCATATGTACAGAGAGAGAGTGAAAACTTTTGATGAATGAGTTTTGTGGTGTGTGTGTGTGTGTGTGTGTTGTGTGTGTGTGTGTGTGTCGGGACTTTGCTTATGCTTACGTTCATGACTGTGGCCTGAAAGTGAACTGACCAAACTCTCTCTCTCTCTCTCTCTCTCTCTCTCTCCCGGAAGCGAGGTCAGGAAAGTCGGAAGTGAGTCTTGATGTGAGCAATTGTGTAGGAAAGTTTCTCTAATTCTCTCTCTCTCTCTCTCTCTCTCTCTCTCTCTCTCTCTCTCTCTCTCTCTCTCTCTCTCTAATTAAATCTTTAATACATGATGACGCGAAGCAATGTATGAGCGTAGGTAAGTGTGTGTGTGTGTGTGTGTGTGTGTGTGTGTGTGTGTGTGTGTGTGTGTGTGTGTGTGTGTGTGTGTGTGCGTGCACGCGTGTGAAGAATAATTCACTTAATTAACCTTTCACCTTTTATTTCCTTCAGGTGAACAAGTTAAAAAGGAAACAAGCCAACATGACCCTCTCTTCCTCCTCCTCCTCTTCCTCCTCCTCTTTTCCTTCCTGCTCCTCCTTCCTGCGCTTCCTCCTGCTCCTCTTGGCTACGGCGGCGGCGGGGGAAGCCATGCCGGAGCTGCTGGGGGGCCTCGCGCAAACTTACGGGCCCCCGCAGGTAAGAACACTTGTTTATGCGTTGCTGTCGCGGCGGTGCTGACAGAGAGGTGTTTGGAAACGTTTTGGCGCCGTACTCAGGGAAACGTTTGCCTGCCGCTCCTGTGTTTATTGGTGTATGAGTGTTGGTAATGTTGGTTCAATTTAAGTTAGGTTTAGGTTAGGTTAAGTTGCTTTATCTATTTATTCATTCATCGGTAACTATATTTAACCAAACTTGACTTAAACCGCCCTGAGTTTAGCTAAGACTGATAACTTCTGTGACCAGTAGTAATACATAGCAGCAGTAGTAGTAGTAGTAGTAGTAGTAGTAGTAGTAGTAGTAGTAGTAGTAGTAGTAGTAGTAGTAGTAGTAGTAGTAGTAGTAGTAGTAGTAGTAGTAGCAGCAGTAATAGTAATAGAAGTAGTAGGCACCTGACGTTAATCTCTTTACTGAAACGAATACGGGACAGACTAACCACAGAAACCTTGAAACACCACCACCATTAACACAACACCACCTTTACAACAACAACACCCCCACCAGAACAACTTCGCTGCCCCGGCACCTGCCCCTGCCCCGCCTGCATTCCGCCCCATCGCTGGCCCGGCGAGACCCGCACAGAGCCAAAACAACTTCTTCCCCGCAGTGAATGAGTTCCCTCAGGCCCCTAGGGTACCGTCAGGACTCTACGACACGCCCTCCTTCGACGACTCCTTCAATGATCCTGTGGCCACGTGTAGTCCCCAGACCTCAGTGTCCGTGCTTACTTCGACCAGCTTTGTGCCAACGACGGTGATTCAGACCCGTACCCGCGCCCTGCCCACTACAGTATACTCGCAGGTGACGCAGACGCAGTACTTCCCATCTACGGTGATACAACAGCAGGTGGTGACGTCTGTGGCGCCCCCTGTCATTCAAACCCAGACTGAGGTGAGGAGGAGGAGGAGAAGGAAGAGGAGGAGCAAGAGGAAAAGAAAGGAGTTACTAGTATTGTTGTTATTACAGTTATTATTTTTTGCTGAGTCATGATGAGTCAGCACATTTTTTTCGTGCATATAAAAATACTTCCTTTTAATTAACAGGGAAGTTTTTTGCTCATAGTGTTTCTCTTGTATAATGTGTGATAAACTCTCTCTCTCTCTCTCTCTCTCTCTCTCTCTCAGGTGGTAAATAACGTGCAGTACGTCACAAGGGCAAGATACTTCACCGTCACCTCTTACATCACCGACACGCGGCTCCAGTACGTAACACAGACGCAGACTCAGACTCAATTCCAGACACAATTCCAGACAACCACGCAATTCCAAACACAATTCCAAACACAATTCCAAACAGTCACCTCTACGCAATTCCAGACGCAGTTCCAGACGCAGTTCCAGACACAATTCCAAACGGTCACCAGAACACAGTTCCAGACACAATTCCAGACACAATTCCAGACAGTTACCAGCACACAGTTCCAGACACAGTTCCAGACGCAATTCCAGACGCAGTTCAGACAGTTACCAGCACACAATTCCAGACGCAGTTCCAGACACAGATCCAGACACAGTTCCAGACGCAATTCCAGACAGTCACCACCACGCAATTCCAGACACAATTCCAGACGCAGTTCCAGACGCAATTCCAGACCACCACAGTATTCCAGACGCAGGTAAGTGTTGTGGTGAGCAAGTCTTGGTTAAAAAAGTAATATATTTCATCATATTTCATTACTTTATTATTTTTATTACTTTCACCTCTGTCTCTCTTTTTTTCTATCTTAATTTCTGCCACTTAACTTTTTTCTCTTCCTTCCTCAATGAATGTGCTATTTTTTCCCTATTTTTTTTTCTTTTTGTTTTTGTTCATCAAGTTCTCGTTTCTCTCTCTCTCTCTCTCTCTCTCTCTCTCTCTCTCTCTCTCTCTCTCTCTCTCTCTCTCTCTCTGACTAAGTTTGATTTTGATGTTCATCTAATCAATTTTTGGTATTGTTATATCTAAGATTAGCTTTGAAATTAGTTAAGAAATAGTTGATGCATTTAAGTAGCAACTTTTGTAGTAGTAGTAGTAGTAGTAGTAGTAGTAGTAGTAGTAGCAGTAGTTGTAGAACAGTAGGAACAGTAGTAATAATAGTAGTAATAACAGTAGTAGTAGTAGTAGTAGTAGTAGTAGTAGTAGTAGTAGTAGTAGTAGTAGTAGTAGTAGTAGTAGTAGTAGCAGTAGTAGCAGTAGCAGTAGTAGTAATATAAAAAAAGCACATAGTGAACATAAATGCAAACAGACAGACAGATAGAAAGGGAAAACGCCAAAGGAAAGTAAAGTGCAATTTATCGCAGTTTCTCGTGCACACCTGTTCCCTGCAATTACAACTAATCACCCCCACCCACAGGTACGCACCGAGACTCGCTTCAGCACACAGGTACAATACATCACCCAGACGCAGCAAGTCCCCCAGATCGTCACTCAAACGCAATTCGTCACCCAGACTCAATTTGTGACGCAGGGACAGTCTCAGGTCATCACGCAGACTGTCACCACCACCCAATTGCAACAGCAGGTGGTGACACAAACCCAGCAGGTGACCCAGTACGTGACGCAGACGCAGCAGGGACAGGGGCAGGTTCAGTACGTGACGCAAACTGTGACGTCAACGCGCATTCAGCCTCAGTATGTGACGCAGACTGTGACGTCCACGAGGGTACAGGCGCAGTACATGACGCACACGCAGCAGGTTCCTTCCTACGTGACGCAGACGATGACGGTGCAAGGGAACTGTGGGGCGCAGTCCTTCCCAGTGAGTACTACAATGATGGCTGGGTATTACTGATCGCCGCTGCCTCTCACTCAGTCACGCAGTTAGTCAGTCAGTCAAGGGTTTCAGTTCAATTCTTCGTCTTTAATCTCCACCAAAGAGCTTTCATTAAACTGTCAGTCAGCAAAGTGTTTATGTACAAGGCAATGTTTCAGTTTCTCAATTCAGTCTGCTTTTCGTTCATATTCTCAGTTCAGTTCAATTCAGTCTGTTTTTCGTTCATATTCTCAGCAGTCTCCACCAGAATGTTATCGTGGTATTGTCAGTCAAGAGAGATTGTATTTTTTGTCCTTTCAGTCAGTTAGACAGTCAGTCAGTCAGTCAATCCATTAGTTATGAATATGACTAATAAGAGAAAGGGAATACAGGATGACTTTCTATTTCTTCCTGTCATCTCATCAAACATTCTTTTATCTCCTCCCTTTTTCTCACTCTCTCCCTCCCTCCCTCCCTCCCTCCAT
This sequence comes from Portunus trituberculatus, assembly GCF_017591435.1. Taxonomy (NCBI): domain Eukaryota; kingdom Metazoa; phylum Arthropoda; class Malacostraca; order Decapoda; family Portunidae; genus Portunus; species Portunus trituberculatus. The sequence goes on from NC_059299.1 coordinate 4,885,130, forward strand.
TCTCCCTTCGCTCTCCGTCCTTCCTCCATCATTATCCTTCCTTCTTAAAATCATTCACTTTATTTCTTTTTCATCTACCTCTCTTGAGCTTCTTCACCCTCCTTGTTCCTCCCTCCTTCATCTTCTCCCTCCTTCTTCCCTTCGTTCCTTCACCTTTCCGCGGTGTAGGAGGTCACAGCGAAGGGCGTCCTGAGGGAGTTTAATGAAGGGAGCACCCGAGACACACCCCGCCGTAGGGAAAATGTTTAAAGTGGTTTGTTATTGTCTCTAAAAAAAGTTCCCAGCCGATCCAGCAGGTTAAAAAAAATATATAAAGGCTGGTGGAGATAAAAAAAACAAAAAAACAAAAACAAAGGAATCTCTCTCTCTCTCTCTCTCTCTCTCTCTCTAGACTGACTGGTAGCTTTACAATCACAAATCTACCCTTAAATTAACCTTAAGAATCCTGTATAACTATTTTTCTTAATCAATGTATATTTTTCTAGTATTGTTAATATTTACCTAAGTTAAGATTGCGCTGTTCTCGTTGTTCATATCGTGTGGGGTTCCTGAGGGTAAGAATTTTAGTCCCCAGTGTTTGTACATCACATGGGGCCTTTATACCTGTAATCAATGACAGGTGTGTGACAAGTGTATGTACGATTTTTCCGTTCTATACGCCAGGTGGGTAAGGTGCTGATTGCCTCACCTGGCGTACGGTTGCTAGTACTCATATTATAAAGGCTTTTTTATTAATACACCTGGAGTTTTTATTATCGCCACCTTTTCTTTCACCTGTGCTGCCCAAGATGAGTTTTGCTATGAAGTAAGTATTTAAGGTGATTTCCAGGTAATTTTATACTTGCTTTACTGTTTTCTTTGGGATCTGTCTCTTTGAATTTACCCCCCTCTCTCTCTCTCTGATTTGTATTTTATGGAGTGGGGCTAAGAACGCTGTAAATTGAACGATGGCGACATGAGAATTATATAGTCACAATAGCGTCGAAGTGTGAATAGTAGTACAAAAATAATAATGGAAGAATAACATTAAGGTGACTATACATAAACACATCTCTAACCCCTTCAGTAACATGACGTTTTTCCATATTCATTCTGCTTACTATTTGGCGATTCTATACAGGTTCAGAAACTCATGTGGGGATTAGAATAGTGAAGACTGTGGCCATTAATCTTCTGACCTTCATAGACCCTTCCTAATGTCGATAAAATGGTCTAATCATACACAAAACTCATGATTAAAATGTGTCCAAGTACTTAAGGGGTTAAACAGCTGATCAGGTACCAGACTCACTAAACCTACCATCTCACCACTAACAACCACTATGTTTAACGATCACTCAGCCCACAACCACCAATACACCAGCGGTCTTACACATCACTGCTTTAACCCCTTCACTACTGGGACACACTTTTACCTTGATATTTGTGTATGATTAGATTCTTTTACTGACATTAGGAAGTGTTTAATGAGATCCAAAGATTAATGGCCACAGTTTCCACTATTTTAATCCCCCACAAAAGTTTCTGAAGGTGTAAAAAGTCACCAAATACTCGTAAACAGAATGAATATGGAAACACGTCATGGCACTGAACTGGTTAAAGTAGGTAAAGGTGCTAAACTCACTGCAACTACCATTTCACCATTAATAACCATTATATCAATGACCACTCAGTCCACAAATACCATTACACCAGCATTCTTTTACATAACTACCTAATTCCTTCCCTTTACGTATTATCTTATGGGAAAAATACTATTAATATACTCTTGCTCACTCTCCCTTACATTCCCCATACACTTTACACACTATACGGAACACAAACAATAAACAACACCCATACAATCCCCATACGAGGCCATCACACCATATACATCACTAAATTATCAAAAATATCTCAACTCTTCTGAATATCCTAGTTAATTCCTACTCACGTGACTCACAGGTAAGGATGAAGAGTAAGGATGCTGCGGAGTAGGATTCCAGGCTCGAGTCACTCCAAGGGCACGCAGGAAACAAGGTGAACTGAAGGAGAAAGGGAAGGAAGGCGGTGGTGGTACTGTCTCATCTTGTTAAGCCTTTTTATGTATAGAGAGCTTTGTTTGGGTAGCAGGCCACTGTAGATTCTGTAGGCCCACATAAAGTTATTAAGTTTATTGTTTTTATATGTTGTTCAGCCGAGCGGTTTCACTGGTAGTTTTTGGTGTTCTTAAGCAACCCAGGTTAGAAGGAAAACTCAGGATATAAAAAGTTTGCATATTATGTACAAATTTACAAGTGCTGTCCACACACAACGTACAAGTACATAAGGAAACGTGCTTAAAACTCGGGAAAGTGTTCGTAATGTCACT
>NC_059299.1:4889979-4899979 GCF_017591435.1 Portunus trituberculatus
GAGGACAAAGAGGATGAACAGGCCCCTTGGACAGCCCCAGGGCGGCCGGTCAGACGGGGACAGCCAAGGGTATAAGGGGCAGACGTCCAGTTCGCCCCTCAGTGCAGCCACACACCTCGCCTTGCCTCCTCCTCCTCCTCCTCCTCCTCCTGCTGGTCTTCCTGCTTCCTCTTGCACGATGTGAGTCCCCGGCGTGTTCCTCCGTCAGTTGCCTGCCGCAGACAACGCGAGTGTTTGAAATATGTTTAAGCAGGATGAGGATCTTTATAGAAACGCGATGCCAGAGTCCTGCAATACGGCAGCTTGACAGCCGGCCAGCCCCACAGCCAGTGCAGACCGCTGTGCCCGCTGTGCGTCCCACGCCAATGTTACGGTGACCTTGGCAGCCCCGCTCGTGCCCCACGTGCACGACTGTGACCGGAAAGAGAAGACACGTCCCGTTCAGTCGCGCTCCGTGCAGCCCTCCATCGTGTGGGGCCGAGAGGTCAGCATCTCTAGGAACAAACGGAAAGATCTGATACGTTTCTTCCTACAGGAACCTCCCAGGCTGCCTGCTGGCGGCGCTGGCACTGCTGACGGCGGCACCGACGAAGGTCAGCTCTGAGAAGCTGTCCGTGCTGCTGCCCAACCAGAACACTGAGTTTGACCTCGAGCATGAGGCGGAACTTGACCTTGACCCGCGGACCAGCCGCCCCAGCCAGGGCCTCTCCCCTCCCCTGGGCCTGCCCATCCCTCCCATCTCCCAGCTGCCCCTGGCCGCGCCCCCCGCCCCGCTGCCCACCGGGCCCCCAGCCTCCCGGGATGACAGGATCACCGTGCTGGTGCAGGACGTGGCGCCGCGCGTCACCGGTGAGTGGCTGGCGGTGCAGGTGTGCCCAGGGGGACCACTGACCACTGACAGTAATTCGGGCTATTTTCTTCTTACCTAACCACCCTGGTCTGTTTCCCTTCTGTCCTTGCCTCCACTTTCCCTCCCGCCACACGTGTGACCACCGCGGCCTTCTTCCTTCTGCCCCTCCAGGCCTGTACGAGTTGCCGGAGGAGGAGTTCAGCCCTGAGGAATCATCCCAGGGGACGTGTGAGGCACAGACTGTGGTGGTGACCTCCAGGGACTTGGTGGTATCCACCTCCATATCACGGGTGAGGGTCGGCTGCTGCATGATGATGATGATGATGAAATAATGAAGAAATTCATGTTCTGAAGAAATGGATGAAAATGAAAACAGTAATAAATAATGTTTGTTCATATGTGTGTACGTTAAACAGGTCACCGTGCCCACCACAGTGGTGCAACGGTACACCACCACACAGGTACAGCTACAAACGGCGCTGCAGACTTCCTACGTCACCCTGCCACCGATTGTACAGGTAAGAGATCAACCCTCAGCACTTCGACATCTTTTATCCGTCCTTTCATTCTGACATATTCATTCATCTATTTATCTATTCATTTTTTAGTTTCCCAAGTGTAGTCATGATTTGTTCTAATTTCCTTCCGACAGACAAACACAGTGACATCGGTGGTGCCCACGACAGTGTACCGCACCTCAACGCGCTACCAGCAGCAGGTGATCACCTCGACACAGGTGCGCCTTCAGACACAGGTGAGTGATGTCCCCACACGTTTCCTTCAGTGACTCAGTGAGTGAAAGGGGAGTGGATGAATTATAAGGGGAGGGAAGTGAATCAATGAATGAATTAGTGAATTAGTGAACGAATTAATGGATGAATTAGTAGATAAATAAACGAGTGAATGAGTGTGAGAATAAATTAACAAAAGAATGAATGAATGAATGAATGAAAGAATGGATGGATGAGAAGCTTAACAATGCAATGCCTTAATAAATGAAATAAAACGAGTAACGACTTCTTTTCCTCTCTCCCTCGTTACATACTTTATTCTTCACTACCTGACTCCCATTCCCTACCTTCCTCACTCCTTACCCTTTCCTCTCCTTCCCTCTCCCCTCCACCACATCTCACCCCGCTTCCCCTCTACTACACTCACCCAATCTCCACAGTTCGTCACCTCCCGCGTCACGGACTACCGCACGGAGACACAAACCAGAATCGTGTACCAAACTGTTTACAGCACCCAAGTCCAGCCCACATACATCACCACCACCGTCACCCAGCAGATCACGCCCTCCTGCCCGCCCCTCCTCATTCCCACGCCCACCAGTGTAGGTTATGAGTATGCACAGCCCACTAATACCTATGGAAGTGATCAGGTTACTCTCCCTCGTACAGTGCTTCGTCAGGCAATAGTTATGGTGTTCCTGTGTACGGTCCGTTTTATCATGCCTACCAAGCCTTGTCGAGAAAGAAGAGGCTGTTGAAAGGGTTACCTTTTGGTGGTTAGGTTGTTAGAGTTCCTTTGGGGTCTTCTTCTTCTTCTTCTTTTTCTTCTTCTTCTTTTTTCTTTTTCTTCTTTTTTCTTCTTAATCTTTTTTTTTTCGTCTATTTCTTTTCTTCTCTTTCTTTTTCTCCTTCTTTCTTCTTTTTCTTCGTCGTCGTCTTCTTTTTTCTTCTTAATCCTTTTTTTTTCTTCTTTTTCTTTTTTCTTTTCTTCTCTTTTTTTTCTCCTTTCTTCTTTTTTTTTTCTTCTTTTTTTTGGTATAGTTTGGTTAATTTGTCTCCTCCAGTCTTCGTATCTCGCCTCTCGTTTTCTTTATCTCTTAGTATTGAGTTCCCTAAGAAAAGGATGAACTAATTGTGTTGTTTTTGTTTTTGTTTTGTCTTGTTTTGTCCGTTTTGTTTGATGAATAAAAGTGATTTTGAACGATTTTTGTTTTGTTTCGTATTTTTTTTTCTCCAGTTGGTTTTGAATGTGTGTGTGTGTGTGTGTGTGTGTGTGTGTGTGTGTGTGTGTGTGTGTGTGTGTGTGTGTGTGTGTGTGTGTGTGTGTGTTTTATCTTCATACCCCCGCAAGAAAAAAAGTAAATATATAAAAAAAAATAACTACAAGATTCACTAAACAATATTGAGCACACACACACACACACACACACACACACACACACACACACACACAGGTAATAACCACCTGAGCGAAGGGCGGAGGAGGCACTTCCCGCTGGAGGGGTGGCCGCAGGGATTCTGGGAAGGAAAGGAGAGAGGGAGAGCGATAGTCGGGAGAGAGAGGGAGAGAGGGAGAGGAGGGAGACGAGGGGGGGAGTTAAGTATGGAAGTTTTGCCGGTTAGGATTGCAACTTTTGTCTTTTCTAATTCTAAGTTGGCCAAAAGTTACTTAAGTATTGTTTCAAGGTCATTCCATTCTCTGACCCCCCCCCTCTCTCTCTCTCTCTCTCTCTCTCTCTCTCTGATGCAAGTGCTCAACCTAACTCTCTTCGTCTTTTTTCTTTAATATTCCCTGAAAACACACGAACAGCTTCATAAATTTGACAATAGTATGGATTATTTTATTTATCTATTTATTTTTTTTATTTTGTGTTGTGTGTTTTTCCTTTCGTGTGTTTCGTCATTGATATTTCCAGTTATGACATTATTTCTCTCTCTCTCTCTCTCTCTCTCTCTCTCTCTCTCTCTCACCGGCAACGCTATACCAGTAATTTCCGCTGGGATGTTGACTTTTCTTCTTCTTTTTTCTTCTTTTTTCCTTTCATAACCTGTAGTCTGGCTCTCTCTCTCTCTCTCTCTCTCTCTCTCTCTCTCTCTCTCTGGTAATGTTAATAGTGCTGCTGCTTTTTCTGACAGTGATGAAGATGATGATGATGATGATGATGGTGATGATGATGATGATGATGATGATGATGATGATGACACTTTCACCACATACACCTTTAAAAAAAAGGGGAAAAATAAAATAAAAGAAAACACCTTTTACCAAAATAATTGCAGTGCACTTTACTGACTTTCATCTTCACCTCAGGACGCAGAGAAAGAGAAAGAGAATAAATAAAGGAATGTACAAAAAGAACGTCAACTGAACACACAAAGATAGAGACAAAGACAGAGAGAAAGAGACAGAGTAAACATAACACACACACACACACACACACACACACACATACATTCACATAAATGAAAATAGACAGACAAATAGAAAAAAGAAAAAAAACAAGAAACAACACAGAAAAACACACAAAAACACACATACAAAATCTCCCTCTTACTAAAACACATACAAACACACAAACACACACACAAAAGATAAAGAAAATGAGAGAAAAAACTATTGATAACCATAAGTAATACCACCACCACCACCACCACCACCACCGCCACCACCACCACCACCACCACCACAAGTATTAGGAGCAGTGACGGTCTGGGTGACGGTGACATAAACTCTCTGCGTGGCTATGGAGGTCTGAGTCACGGGGAAATGTGACGTGAGGGTCTGAGTGAAGTAGGTTGGCTGGAATTCAGTCCTCGTCAGCTGCTGGGTCTCCGTGAGGGTCTGGAACACTGTCTGGAATTGCGTTTGTATCTGGAATGGAAAGCAAAGAGTGAGAGGTGAGGCCTGGAATTGTTTGGAATGATGTCTGGAATGAGGGAGAAAACAAGAAATGAAGTTTGGAATGGTGTTTGTATCTGGAATGGAAGGAAAGAAGTATGGTCTGGAATTGTGATTGGAATGCTGTCTGGAATTATCTGTATCTGGAATGAGGGAAAAGAACAAGAAATAAAGTTTGGAATGGTGTTCGTATCTAGAATAGGAAGGTAGAACAAAAAGTCTGGAATATGTTCTGGAATAGCTTTTGTATCTGGAATGAGGGAGTAGAACAGAAAATGAAGTCTGGAATGTGTTCTGGAATGGCGTTAGCATCAGGAGTAGGAAGATAGAATAAAAGATAAATTCTGGAACGTGGTCTGGAATTTGCATTTGTGTTTGGAATAGAAGATGGAAGAGAGCTTAAAATGAGAGGAATGGAGGAAAAACAACAGAGGAAGGAAAAATGACGAAGGAAATTGTGAGAATGAATGGCGAAAAGGGAAAGGAAAGATAAAAAGAGGATAAGTGGAAGAAAATATGAAACAAAAGTAGAGACAAAATAACAAGAAGGTATCAAGAACGAATAATGAATGAAGTATAGCAAAATAGTAAAAAAAAAGAAGAAAAATTATGGAGGATGGATAATGAAGACGTAACAGCTGATTAAAAAGTAAAAAATGAAGAGATAAGAAGATAATAAAGGAAGGTGTTAAGAATGAATAGTGGATGAGGAAGGGAGAAAGATGTGTAAAGAGATGAAAGTAATATTTATAGGGGTAATAATGATTTAATGGGTAGAGAAGGGAGGCAGTTAAAGGGAGGGACGAGGAGGAAAGGGAGAGGATGGGAGGGGAGAGGAGAGGAGAGGAAGGATGGAGGTAAAAGAGGACAGCGAGGATGGGTAGAAAGCGATAATAGGGTGAAAGGAAAGGGAGGGAGGAAATGATTGGAAAGGGAGAGAGAAACGTGAGAAAAGAGAGGGAAGAAAGTTTAAGGAAGGAGATAGAAGGAAAGAGAAGGAAGAAAGAGAAATAGGTTAAGAGAAAAGGAGAGGTATGGAGAAAGGAAAAGAAAGTGAGGAAAAGAAAGCAAGAAGAGAAAGGAAGGAAAGAAAAGGGAAAGGGAAAAGAATGAAAGTCCATAACAGTTATACCAGGACGCAAAAAAGGCATACAAACCTTAACTCTCTGTCTTACTCTCTATCTTTATCTTCTTATCTACCTGCCTAGCTATCTACCTACCTCCCTATCTATTTTTTTATGAGGCAAGACACACAACGGCTGAGGAAAACAAAATCTAAACAACAACAATAACAAAAGATAAAAATACAAGTCTCTATTTATCTTACTCTCTATCTTTATCTCCTTATCTACCTAATCTAACTATCACTCACCTCTCTATCTATTCTTTGTAACGTAAGGGAGACAACGGCTGAGTAAAACAAGGTCTGAACAACATCAACAACAATAACAACAAAATATATAACTGAACCTACATATCTATCTTACTTTCCCTCTCTCTCTCTCTCTCTCTCTCTTTCTCTTTACTCTCACCTGGTTGTTCTGCTCCGTCCTGGTGACCACAGAGATGAGGGTTGTGGTGGACAGCTGGACTCTGGTACTGAAGGACGTCTCTGTCACTCTCTGGAACTGCGTCTGTGTCAGGATCTGCGTGTCAGTGAGTATCTGGGCCCGTGTCACGTACTTGGTCTCCGTCAGTAGCTGTGGCGAAAGGGTGGAGAGTTAGAGGGTGATGGAGAATGTTAAGGGGAGATGATGGTGATGGGGATGAGGAAATGGGGAAAGGTTTTAAGGGAAAGTGAGGGGTTGGTAGAAGGGAAGGAACAAAAAAAGGTGTGAAGGGAAAGTGAGGGAATGGTAGGAGGAGGATGGGAGGGAAAGGGGAAGGGACAAAGGTGTTAAGGGAAAGTGAGGGGGTGGCAGGAGAGTGATGGGAGGTAAAGAAGGAAGGGACTGGTAAGGTTTTGTGAGATGGGAAGGTATCTTTTTTTTTTTTCTCTCTGTATATTCTTTATGTTTTTTCTTTTTTGTAGCGATGTAGTGTTTATTTTCCCTTTTTTCTCTCCCTCTCTTTTCCTCTGCTTTTTTTATTTATTTTCCCTTTCATCCAATGCCTAATTATAAAAACAAACAAGTAGATAAATAAATAAACAGAATACAATAGATACACGTTAAATCCCAACATACTATTAATTCAACATGACTTAACCAGCTCTTTTTAATCTCTTCAGTACCAGGACGCGTTTTCATATTTATTCTGGTTACTATTTAGCGATTTTACACAGCTTCAGAAACATATTTGGGGATTAGAGCAGTAAAGACTCTGGCCATTAATCTTTTGACCTCCATAAATCTTTCCAAATGCAAATAAAATCACTCAAAAAAATCAAGGTAAAAATGCGTCCCAATACTGAAGGGATTAAAACCTAAATGTAATAGAATAGAAGTGAAGGAAGGATGGGGTTTAGTGGATGGCTTCACGTTTACCCACCTGAGTCCTTGTCTGCACCACTGGCGGCTGGAAGGAGGTGATGACGTCCCTGGAGACAAGAGTGGTGGGAATGATGCGTGTGTGGGTGATCTCCCTGAAGATTGTGGTGGGAATGGCGCGGGTCCTGGTGCTCACAAGGGTAGTAGGAATGAACTGCGTGGCTGTCACTACTGAGACTTCAATGTTTGGTCTGCATGCTCCACCACCACCACCACCTCCACCTCCACCTCCACCTCCTCCACTTGGTGTTCCGTACAAGCCTCCTATTATTCCTCCATTTCCTCCGCCTCCTCCTCCACCGAAGCCACCTCCTGATCCTCCTCCTCCTCCTCCTATTCCTCCTCCATGACTTCCTCCACTTCCTCCTCCCCCAAAGCCTCCCCCTGATCCTCCTCCTGTACCACCACCACCACCTCCTCCTCCTCCTCCTCCTTCGTAGCTACCTCCACCTCCTCCTCCTGGAATAGGAATGACAGGAGGACTAACTCTTTGCACTCCTCCTCCTCCTACCGGCGCTCTGTACACGATACTAGTTCCTCCGCCTCCACTTCCGCCTCCTCCACCTGATATAGGGATCACAGGTGGACTGACCCTCTGTACCTGTAGAAAAAAAAAACGATACTTATTTGATGAAAAATTTCTATAAAGATAAAAAAAAAAAAAAGCAAGTAAAGTAAATTAAGTAGTAATGATGAAGATGATGTGTTAACTGGTCTATTTTTTACTATTCATATAAATATTCAGTTATTATGTGTAAAGGATACGTAATTCTTGTGTGTTTATCTAAAATATTTTATGATTATAACGTGCGTTTTCATATAAAGGCTGTATACTAAACCATATCATCATTACACTAGGTTTGTCATGCATATTCGGGAAGAAAACATTAAGGAAAACAAGGTAAATCTTGTAATATGTTTGTTATTAACGCAAAGGAAACAATAAACAATAGAATTAACTCAAACGTTGAAATTCCTGGAGAAAAGCACAATCTGGCATCTGTCCGTGCTTTCATCTTATCTCACTCCAAGGACTGTTTTAAAAATATAAACTCTGCTGGAAATGTTTACAAAACATTTACATCCACAGATTAATTTTAAGCCTTAATCAAAGTTTATAACACCATAATATGAAACAGAAAGTCAAACTTTACTAAAAGTCCTTAAAGCAAGACTGGCGTTGTTGTTTTGTTGAGTGAGAAAACAGAAGCTAAAGGTGTATTAAAAGATTTCTAGAAGAGTTTGGAAAAAAAGAACGATGGAAATAGTGTAACAGTGAACAAGGAAGCATTGGAAGAAGCAGCAGAAACAAGGGGTGGTTTAGGAGGCGTGAAAAGGTAGTACATAGGTGGATGGTTCCCTCACGTCAACAGCCGTAAACAAGTAAACATCCTGCCATGGTGACAACAGAGGGGAAAGTGGTGTTTACTCTAAGGTGGGAATAGGATCGTTAATGTGCTAAGTGACAGTGACTACTCAAGTATTAAGTGGCAGTGACAACTTAAAGAGGTGAAGTGTTACATTACAGAGCAGTGTTAATTAAGTGGTTGTCATTACTTACTTGCGTGAAGCCAAAATCTTGTCCCGAAGGCTGGCCGAAGTCAAGGGAATTCCCACCACCGCCATTATACGACCCGCCAGCACCACCACCTCCATCACCACCACCGAAGCCTCCTCCAGCTCCCCCCCCTTGGCCGCCGAGGTTGCTGCCGTGTGTGGCGGTGATGGCGGCCAGCAGCGCCGCCATCACCACCATAGCCACTGGGTCACTTGCCGCCATCTCTGCACGGATAGGTCATCAGTTAGGTCAGGGTTAATTCACCCCTTCTCTTCCCTTCCACATTTTCTTTAATTGGTTGTCTATCTTTTTTTTTTCTTTCAATCCCCCTTTAAGAATAAAATAAAAAAAAATCACCAGGTGTTCTTGTGTAGGCGTGGTTCAGCTTAAGTAGTCTAAGTAGTGTGTGGTTTGTTATGTCGTTATCTTGGTTTCTATGGCGTGTTTAAGGTTAACTAGTGTGTTTTGTGGTTAAACATAGAGGGGAAGTTAGTAGTGTGTGGCTCATTGATGTCACTGATCCCTCATTAGGTACACCACGACTTGAAGAGACATCGTATTTTCCCAAGAAACAAGTCACAATTTGAACATTATCAGGCTAAGGTTACCTCCATAATACCTCACAATAGTCACGGAAACACTGAAAACCTTAATACCTTCTCGTAGTTAAGACAGAACTCCCTATGTTTGAGAATACGAACTCCGTGGCCCATTGCAGACTTATTTATTACAACCAGTGAGTCAAGAGCTGTTCTGAAACTTTACCCACAAAAGTTCTTGCCCTAAGTTGCCGCAATCTCAGGAAGCTTGCTAACTTTGTGCATTATACAGCATGAACTGAGGATTGTGGTCTTGTTTTTTTGTAAAGGTGAAATACTGTTACCATCTACGCACCACTCTTAAGAATTCCAAGTAATATTGTAAAGATATGCAATGCTTTTCTCGAAGTAACGTGTTTTAGTGTCTAATATGCGGTTTCACTTGGATTATGTGTGTGTTTTCATCCTCCGGCTGTAATTCGTGGTGAAAGTGGTTATTTACACTAAATTACTTTATATCATATGAGTTTGTAACGTAATAGGTTTCCACTACTACTACTACTACTATTACCACTACTGTTACTATTACATGTACGTACGTAGGCTTCATGCGTAATTATTTTATGCTTATTACGATTATATTTATTATTTTACATATTTAGCGTGTTTCAGGGAGTCTTGCCGCCAATCACGCTTAAAGGTAACGCTTTAGTGCTACATTTACCACCAGTTCACTGTCTAAATATTCTTAGTGGTAACATAATCACGAGAAATGTACGTAAATTTTGTGTGAAGTGAAGAAGTAAGGTGTGTGTGTGTGTGTGTGTGTGTGTGTGTGTGTGTGTGTGTGTGTGTGTGTGTGTGTTGAGTATCCATTATTGTGGTGGCGGGTGGTCAGCTGCAGGGGATGGGAGAGTACTAAAGGATGATTTAG
>NC_059299.1:4904979-4919979 GCF_017591435.1 Portunus trituberculatus
CCAGCCAGTCAGTCAGTCAGTCAGTCAGTCAGTCAGTCAGTCAGTCAGTCAGTAAGTCAGTTAGTCAGTCAGTCAGATAGTGGGATATTTACTCAGTCAGGCAGTTAGTTAATGAGATATTCAGTCAGTCATTATTAGGAGTAGGCAGTAGTCACCTGCCGCCCGGTGGAATACTCCAGGAGAGGTACTTACGGGGATGTAGGCAGTGCTGCAGACTGAGTGATTCCCCGTGTCCTCTCTTCCCGGTTCCCTTTGTGGTCTCATTTATACAATTGAGCAGCTGCAGCCTGCCCTCTAAAGACAACTTCTACTACTTCCTACACTACACTACAACACCTTACACTTTTACACTCTCTTCAAATCAAAATTTAATAATGGCTTCACCACGCCCTGCCTCGGAGTCCCCCTCTGGGGAGGGGACCATAAATGTCCCCAGGTCGGACTGCCCCTCTGCTGTCGACCTTGGGTGTCTTGACACTTCATCTAATACTTTCACTATCAATTTCTGCAACATTCGTGGCCTTCGTTCTAATTTTCAATCTGTGGAACACCACCTCTCCTCTACTAAACCTCATCTTCTCTTCCTAACCGAAACACAGTTGTCTGTGACTACTGACAGCAGCCCCTTTTCTGTTCCCTCCTACTTGCTCTATCCTCATTTTCAATCCAAAGCTGGATGTTGCGCATACGTGCGTAACGACACCACTTGCTCTCGTGCCCACAATCTTGAATCTTCAGAATTTTCTACCATCTGGCTAAGACTTCAATGTCACTCTCTAACTAAATTCATCTGTGCTGTATACCTCTCACCTAATTCCTCTGACTATGTAAAATTCTTTGACTATTTGACTTCCAAGGTGGAGCACATCTTATCTCACTTTCCTTTTGCTGAGATCTCCATTTTAGGGATTTCAATGTTCACCACCAGCTTTGGCTTTCATCTTCTTTCACTGACCAACCTGGTGAACAAACCTTCAACTTTGCTATCCTTCATGACCTAGAGCAGCTAGTGCAGTTCCCTACCCGTATTCCTGACCGCCTTGGAGACACGCCCAACATTCTTGATCTTTTCCTAACCTCCAACCCTTCTGCTTACTCTGTTAAACTTTCCTCTCCGTTGGGCTCCTCCGACCACAATCTAATTTCCGTTACCTGTTCTATCACTCCAGTGCAGCCTCAGGACCCGCCTAAGCGGAGGTGCTTCTGGCATTTTAACTCTGCTAAGTGGGAGGAACTAAGGCAGTACTATTCTGATTTCCTTGGGATGATTATTGTTTTCATGTCAGAGATCCTTCTCTTTGTGCCGAGCGCATAACAGAGGTGATTATCTCTGGCATGGAGCTATACATTCCTCATACTTTCTCTAACCCTAAAGCTAAAAAGCCTTGGTTTAACTCTGCTTGTTCTCGTGCTGTCAATGATAGAGAGGCGGCTCACAAACGGTTCCGTAGCCATCCAACTGCTGAAACTCATGCCCTATATATTTCTGCCCGTAATCATGCCAAATCTATTCTCCAACTTACTAAAAACTCTTTCATCAATAGAAAATGTCAAAGTCTTTCCAATTCTAACTCCTCTCGAGATTTCTGGCATCTAGCCAATAATATCTCTAACAACTTTACTTCTTCGTCTTTCCCTCCTTTACTTCATCCAGATGGCTCTACAGCTGTCTCTTCTTTTCTAAAGCTGAACTCTTCGCTCAAACCTTTGCTACCAACTCAACTTTGGATGATTCTGGGCATATTCCTCCTACTCCTCCACCCTCTGACTACTTCATCCCTAAAATTAAAATTCTTTATAAAGACGTTTTCCTGGCCCTCTCTGGCCTTGATTCTCGGAAGGCTTACGGTCCGGATGGAGTCCCTCCTGTTGTTCTCAAAAACTGTGCTTCCGAACTCGCTCACTGCCTGGTCAAACTCTTTCATCTGTGTCTCTCTACTTCTATTTATCCTTCTTGCTGGAAGTTTGCTCACATTCAACCTGTCCCTAAAAAAGGTGACCACTCCAATCCTTCTAACTACCGCCCTATAGCTTTGATTTCCTGCCTTTCTAAAGCCTTTGAGTCTATCCTTAATAGGAAGATAATGAGGCATCTATCAGCTCACAACCTTCTCTCTGATTGCCAGTATGGTTTCCGTAAAGGCAGATCTACTGGTGATCTTCTTACTTTCCTAACTGAATCTTGGTCATCCTCTTTTAGGGACTTCGGTGAAACCTTTGCTGTCGGCCTTGACATATCGAAAGCCTTCGATAGAGTCTGGCACAAATCTTTAATTTCTAAACTACCCTCCTACGGATTCTATCCTTCTCTCTGTACCTTCATCTCCAGTTTCCTTTCCGATCGTTCTATTGCTGCTGTAGTAGACGGTCACTGTTCTTCCCTAAAACTATCAACAGTGGTGTTCCACAGGGTTCTGTCCTATCACCCACTCTCTTTCTATTATTCATCAATGATCTCCTAAATCTGACTCAATGCCCTATCCACTCCTATGCTGATGATACCACCTTGCATTATTCAACAGCGTTCAACAGACGCCCAACCCAACAACAATTAAATGACTCAAGGCGAGATGCTATAGGACGCCTAACTTCTGATCTTTCACTTGTTTCTGATTGGGGCAGAGAAAACCTGGTTTTGTTCAATGCCTCAAAACTCAATTTCTACAACTATCTACTCGACATAACCTTCCAGACAACTATCCTCTCTTCTTCAATAACACTCAACTTCCCTCTCCTCTACATTAAACACACTCGGTCTATCCTTCACTAAAAATCTAAACTGGAAATTTCACATCTCTACTCTTGCTAAATCAGCTTCCAAGAAGTTAGGTGTCCTGTGGCGTCTTCGTCCATTTTCTCTCCCTCCCAGCTGCTTGCTCTGTACAAGGGCCTTATCCGCCCGTGTATGGAGTATGGCTCTCATGTCTGGGGGATCCACACACAGCTTTACTAAACAAGGTGGAATCTAAAGCTTTTCGTCTTATCAACTCTTCTCCTCTAACTGACTGTCTTGATTCTTTAAGTCACCGCCGCAATGTTGCATCTTTATCTGTCTTCTACCGCTGTTTTCATGCTGTCTGCTCTTCTGAACTTGCTAACTGCATGCCTTCCCCTCCTGCGGCCTCGCTGCACAAGACTCTCTACTTCTTCTCATCCCTATTCTGTCCATCTTCCTAATGCAAGAGTTAACCAGTATCTTCACTCCTTCATTCCCTACACTGGTAAACTCTGGAACTCTCTACCTGTGTCTGTATTTCCACCTGCCTATGACTTAAACTCTTTCAAAAGAGGAGTGTCAAGACACCTCTTACGTTAACTGGACCCTCCTTTTAGATTTTTTTGTTTTTTCTTTCTCCTACTTTCCTCTCAACAGGGCCTGGCAACCAGCGGGATTTTTTTTTTCCAACACTGTTTTCCCTTGGCCAGTGCCCTTGTAATGTAAAAAAAAAAAAAAAAAAAGTCAGTCAGTAAGGTAGTTATCAATCTACTCAACAGTCAGTCAATCAATTAGTCTCGTAGTCAGTCTGTCAGTGATTCTCTTATTAGTTAATTAGTGTATCAGTCAGTTAATCAGTCTTTCAATCAGTCAGTTCGATAGTCAGTCAGTCAGTCAGTCAGTCAGTCAGTCAGTCAGTCAGTCAGTCATTGCTTTGAGGTCATCGAGGAGAAATTATTTTAAAACCTCGACTTGAACTTGGGTGGTTTGGTGGCAAGCCAGCGATTAGAACATCCCCGAGAGAGAGAGAGAGAGAGAGAGAGAGAGAGAGAGAGAGAGAGAGAGAGAGAGCCATTGTGTGTGTATGAGTTTAATTACAACGTTGGTACCAAATGTTAAATTCATACGTATGACCAGCAATCTCTCTCTCTCTCTCTCTCTCTCTCTCTCTCTTGTCTTGTTTACGTAAAATATCAAAAGTTTCGTCTTCTTTGATACAATTACTACATGCTAAACACACACACACACACACACACACACACACACACACACACACACACACACACACACACACACACACACACACACACACACACACACACACACACACACACACACACACACACTCTCTCTCTCTCTCTCTCTCTCTCTCTCTCTCTCTCTCTCTCTCTCTCTCTCTCTCTCTCTCTCTCTCTCTCTCTCTCTCTCTCTCTCTCTCTCTCTCGGCCTTGCTGTTACCACACTACTGCTAACTATGTCTTGTCTTCGCCCACCAGATGACGTCTCAATGGCTCAGCACTTTTTTGCCTTCCATTCACCCTCTCTATCTGTCTAACCATTGATTTGCCTGTCTGTCTGTCTGTCTGTCTGTCTGTCTGTCTGTCTGTGTATGTATTTTATTTCCTGTCTCTGTTTAAGTTGTAGTTTTTTTTTTAATTTGTAAGATTTATTGCTTTTTTTTATCTTGTTTGATATGTAAGTTCGTTTGTGGGTTTGTTTGTTTTTTTCTGTTGGTTTTCTTGTTTGTTTGTGTGTTTTGTTTATTTTTGTATCTAGTTTATTTCCTTTTTGTATTTTTCTCTCCTTTTTTTGTTTTATTTCTTATTCATTCGTTTATTTTTTTTTCGATATATATTCTTCCGTTTTTGTTAATCTCTCTCTCTCTCTCTCTCTCTCTCTCTCTCTCTCTCTCTCTCTCTCTCTCTCTCTCTCTCTCTCTCTCTCTCTCTCTCTCTCTCATGTCGTCTAATCGATGTTACACGCGCGAGAATGACAAGTTAATATTACGTTGGGTTGTGTAATTTCTTGACTTCGTGTGTGTGTGTGTGTGTGTGTGTGTGTGTGTGTGTGTGTGTGTGTGTGTGTGTGTGTGTGTGTGTGTGTGTGTGTAGGGCACGATTGGTTAATGTCGTGTTGTGGACTGGTCTTTTTTTTGGTGTGTGTATGTATGTGTGTATGTATGTATGTGTGTATGTATGTGTGTTTATAAATGTATATGTATAGTCGTGATGATTGAAGGAGGGACATTATCTCACTTTCACTTCAGTTTTTCCTCTTTAAATTCGCTCCTGATCTATAAAAATGTAACAATTATCTGAGTTCTCTCCTTTTTCTTGAGTTTTTTTTGTTTCATTATACTTTCACTAGATCAAATGACTTAAAATTTTATCTTATTTTTGTCTAGTCTATTGTTCACTATTTTCTTCAGCATTTCCCCGCTTCAGTACTGGTACGCAATTTGTACCATGAGATTTGTGTTCGATTAGACCATTTTATTGACATTCGGGAGGATCTATGGAGGTCAGAAGAATAATGGCCTCAGTCTTCACACTTTTAATCCCTACATTTGTTTCTGAAGCTGTATGAAATCAAATAGTAAGCAGAATGAATATGGAAACGCGTCATGGTACTGAAGGGATTAAACATATATTCTGTCAAATAGCAAGTCTGTACACCATTACACAGATCAGCTCTCCTATTACACTTATCCTCTGTGTTGTTCGATCTCTAACACAACAAAACAATTAAGCTCTGCCCTGCAATACCAACCAAAATATCAAGACACTTATAAGAAACAGGAAAAATACAAAGGTTTAAAGTGACATACCGTAATTAATTTTATCGACTTTGATAGTTGAGTTTTTTTTTTTTAATGTAAGAGGGGAAAACTAGCCAAGGATAACATAAAAAGAGAGAATAAAAAGCTCCACAAAGTTGCCAGTCTCCGTGCAAGTTTGGGAGAGTTAACCAGAAAAAATGGATAATCCTTTAGCTGTTCATCTTTATTTACAACATCAGGGGTAATTCTTTGGCTAATTCTATCGGCTCTATAAGGAGACTGGCAACTGAATGGGCCCTTTTTTTCTTTATATTTTTGTTGTCTTTGGCCAGTCCTTCTCTCTTACATAAAAAAAAAAGAAGCTATTTACTACACAGCCTTCCCTTCCTCTCATACTTATCTTCATCTTTTTCTCTCACAGTTGGCGACAAAGAGGCGATTGACAGATGGCGCTGCTGGGACGCTAAAATGGTGAGTGTTGCAAGTCAGATTAATGTCCGTATTTAGAAACACTTTGCTCTCTCACCACGACTATTTTCCAAGGACACAGAGATGACAAGCTGTGTTTCTGCGGGTGTTTCTCGTGTGAATTGTGAAGTAACCTTGTTCATTTGTCATCAGAACCATAAAAACACGCCTGAAAACTTGCGTCACTTAAACTGGAGCCTTTGGAAATAGTGGAGGTGCTGCCCTGAACTATTGATGAATATGGTCCATAGTCAGTCAGGGCTGTATCTGAATTCCCATGCACTGAAGTATTTATGTGGTCCCTTACCCGCAGCCACTACCTTCTCCAGCTCCACCCTTTCCACCTTATCCAAGCCTTGTCAATCCACGCAGCCACTTATCCTTCGTTGCTAGTAAAAGGCAAAAGCTGTTTTCTGTATTATTCAGAGAGAGAGAGAGAGAGAGAGAGAGAGAGAGAGAGAGAGAGAGAGAGAGAGAGAGAGAGAATATGCATCTGTTTGTTTATCTGTTATTACTTCTATGTATAGTGTAATCTACGTATATAGCGATTGTAAGAAGCTTTGGGAGGGAGGGAGGGAGGGAGGGAGGGAGGGAGGGAGGGAGGAGGGAGGGAGGGAGGGAGGGAGTATAGGAGAGAGAAATGTCACTGAATGGAGAGGAGAGAGAGGAGGAGGAGGAGGAAGGTAACATTAATTTTACGTGAAGGGAAGAAAGTAGGAAAGGATTGAGAGATTTATTTATTTTATCGATGGAGCTAAAGGAGGAGGAAGGTAGAGAAGAGAAGGAATAGAAGGAATAGAAGGAACGGGGGGAAAGATAAAGGAAAGCAGCGTATTTTTAGTGAAGAGGAAAGCAAAAGAGGAGAAAAGGAGAGAGAAGGAGGGAAGGGAATGAAGGAAAACAGGAGAGAAGTCATTATTTTCAGTGGAGGAGAAAGAGATGAGAGAGAGAAAATAATAATTCCACTGGAGGAAGAGTGGAAGGGAAGCAAAACGAGTGGATGAAAGGAGAGATGAACTTTATTTTCGGTGGAGGGAGGGGAGAGAAAATGGGAGAAGGAATCAGATTTTCACTTGAGGGAAGAAGGAAAGAGGGAGATAAGAGAAAGGAGAGAAAAGGGAATGAAATAGAAAAAAAGAGGAAAGGAGGAGGAAAATAGATGAATCATTATTAGTAAGAGAGAGAGAGAGAGAGAGAGAGAGAGAGAGAGAGAGAGAGAGAGAGAGAGAGAGAGAGAGAGAGAGCTGTACATTCTGGTATCCCTCCACGCGGCGTCCTTTTCCCAGGTAAGGGCGTGAGAGAGGACGTGCAGGGGGAGCTTAGCCAGACTCACCTGTCCCACCTAAGCTCACTGTGAAGACGCTGAGGTTAATTAATATCGTTAGCTTAGGTTAGGTTAGCTTGTTTAAGTTGGGTTAGATTAGGTTAGGTTAAAGTTTAGTTAGGCTAGGTTAGGTTAGGTTGAAAAAGGTTAGGTTAGGTTAAAAATTATGTTAGGTTAGATTAAAATTGTTAGGTTAGGTTAGGTTGAACAAGTTAGGTTAGGTTAGAAATTAGGTTAGGTTAAGTTAGGTTACTTCTTATTTATTTTATATCTAGTTTCTTTTTCCTTATTAGTGTTTCTGTTACCATAAAGACACTGAGATGAATTGAGTTAGGTTCCCTTCAGTACTGGGCCGCATTTTGTTTACCATGAATGTAGATAGGAGTGATTTATGGAGTTCAGAAGATTAATGGCTAGAATGCTCACTGTTTTAATCCCCACATGTATAGAATTGCATCATGTTTTTTTTTTTCCTTACTTATCTAACTTTCTTTTCCTTAGTGTTTCTGTTACCATAATGACACTAAGATGAATTAATACCGGTATTCTTAACACCAATTTACCTTGTGTTTATCTAGAGACGTTTTAAATTGCATAACATCTCTTTACCTTGTGTTTATTTAGTGACGTTCGTGAATCAGCAGAGCGTAGTGTGGGAGTGTTTATTTTGTCTTTTCTGTACATTAATTTATTTTCATTGTGGCAATAAAAAAAAAAAAAATGGTTAGGATTTAGAAATAATTTAGTTGTGTAGTATTCCATCAGTAATTTAGTCTTAAAGGTGATGGACAGCTGACTTTTTTTTTTTTAGAGAGAGAGAGAGAGAGAGAGAGAGAGAGAGAGAGAGAGAGAGAGAGAGAGAGAGATTCATTCCTCCCTATCCCACATTTTCTATTTTCTCTCTCTCTCTCTCTCTCTCTCTCTCTCTCTCTCTCTCTCTCTTTACCTTTTTCCGTTTTCCATTAGCTTTTTATATTCGTTCCCAAAGAGAGAGAGAGAGAGAGAGAGAGAGAGAGAGAGAGAGAGAGAGAGAGAGAGAGAGAGGAAAAAGGAGAGAGAAAACCCAACCACACGGAAAGGAGAAAACGAAGAGATAATTGTGTGTGTGTGTGTGTGTGTGTGTGTGTGTGTGTGTGTGTGTGTGTGTGTGTGTGTGTGTATGGAGGATTTTAGGCTCTTATATATCTCAGTGTGAAGAGGATATGGAGAGGAGGAGAGGGGAAAGGGGGGGCAACAATAGGGATAGGGGGAGAGAGAGGAAGGGAGGGAGAGTGTAAGGTGAAGGCCATTTATGCATTATTTGTTATAGTTTGCCCTCGTTCGTGTAGGATATAGAAAATGGGAGAAGCTTGGAATAGGTACGCGTTTTCTGTTATCCACTATTCCTCATCCACCCCACTCTCTCTCTCTCTCTCTCTCTCTCTCTCTCTCTCTCTCTCTCTCTCTGCATTCATTCACATCATCGTCATTTTAAAGTTTCAAGGTGACGTGTTCTGGTGGTGGTGGTGGTGGTGGTGTGACGTCATCGAGTCCCGTCCTTGCCTGCCCTTGTTCCTCCTGCCCCAGAGACCACCACCACCACCACCACCACCACCACCACCACCACCACCACCACCACCACCACCACCACCACCACCACCACCATCACTGGGTTTAAAGGGGATGACGCCCCCTTACTACTCCATCCAGACCATAAGGAAGGGGCCTAGGTGTCGGGGGGGCGAGGAGAGAGAGAGAGAGAGAGAGAGAGAGAGAGAGAGAGAGGGGGAGGGGGAGGTGAGAGTGGTGGCCATGGGGAAGGTGTAGGAGTTTATGGGGGTGAATTATGGACCCACGCGCGTGCACCATAGCAGGGCCACTGTGTCACGGGAAACAGATTGCAAACATGAGAGCTGTAAAGGTGAGTGGCGCGGCTGACTCAGTGGTGCCTTGCCGCGGTGCTCGTCTCCGTGTCGTTAGGGGTAAGGTGTCTGTTGAAGCTTGTGTGTGTGTGTGTGTGTGTGTGTGTGTGTGTGTGTGTGTGTGTGTGTGTGTGTGTGTGTGTGTGTGTGTGTGTGTTTATTTCTTTTTTCTTTTTTTTTCCTTTTAAGTTGGCAAATGTCTTTCATTATCGTAAGGCAAGGTGTCTGATGGTGCTTGTTCTGCGTTAGTGTTTTTTGTGTTGCTAATCTACTCTGTCTATTCTTTATCCTCGTGTTGATGGGGCAAAGTATCTGATGCAGTTTGTATTCCTGTTTGTTTATTTCCTATTTTTGTACAGCTTGCGTCACTATATTACTAAGGGGAAAAAGATCTGATGCTGCTTTTCCTTTAATGCGTTTTTCTTTGCTGTTTGAGTTTTTTTTTTTACAAATATTCATTCATTTACTAGTTTTTGGAGAGCTTGCGTTACTAATCTATCCCTGTATCAGTAAGGGGGAGATGGGGCAAGAGATATGATGCTGCTTTTTTTTTATGTAAGAGAGAGGGCCAGCCAAGGGCAACAAAATATTGAAAAAAATAAATAAATAAAGGCCCACTTGAATGCTGGTTCTCTAGAAGACAAGTAGAGGGTTAGCCAAAATTATGAAGCAAATGTCTTGGTACTTCCTTCTTCCAAGAAGTCAAGTCGTAGGAAGACGGAAATACAGAAGCAGGTAGGGAGTTCCAGAGTTAACCAGAAAAAGGTATGAATGATTGATTGATTGATTGATTAAGTCTTACGTTAGAGAGTTGGACATACTAGGGATAAGAGGAAGAAGAAAGCCTTGTGCAGCGAGGCCGCAGGAGGAAGGGAGGCATGCAGTTAGCAAGATCATTAGAATAGTTAGCATGAAGTTAGTAATAAAAGATAGAAAGAGATGCAACACTTCGGCGGTGAAAAAAGGCTGAAGTCAGAGTCAGAGTCAGAGGAAGGGAGTTGATGAAACGAAAAGATTTTGATTCCACCCTATCTAATAAAACTGTGTGAGTGGAACTCCCCCCTAACATGCGAAGAGTACTCCATACAGAAGCGGATAAGGCCCTTGTTCAGGGTAAGCAGTTGGAACTGGCGGGGACACCTCAGGAAGCCTAACTTCGTGGAAGCTGTTTTAACAAGAGATGAGATGTGAAGTTTCCAGTTAAGATTATGAGTAAAAGACAGACCGAGGATATTCATTGTGGAAGAGGGAGACAGTTGAGTATCATTGAAGAAGAGGGGATAGTTGTCTGGAAGGTTGTGTCCGGTTAATAGATGGAGGAATTGAATTTTTGATGCATTGAAAACTACTAGATTTTCTCTGCACTGATCGGAAAAAATTAGAAAGATAGAAAATCAGGCGTTCTGTGGCGTCCCTGCGTGATCTGTTGACTTCCTGAAGGGTTGGTCGTCTCTGAAAGGGCGCGGACAGATCTCTTAAGGGGACAAGAGATCAGATGCTGCATGTTCTTAAGGGCTCAATATATTTGATGCTGTTTGTTCTTTAAAATTATATCTACTTTATTGATACCATGAAAACTCTTAACAAAATAATAAATGAAAAACAGTGTCCACAAAACCTACATTTTAAAAGACTTTTTTTTTTTTTCAGTTATACGAGTTTCTAAGGTAGTTTGATAGTTCTATTGACAAATTCATATGATTTCTACTTTATATATAGCTAAAACACTCGTACGAACCAAGCTTCTCATATCTCTGGACTTTGAATTATAAAATTGTGGCAACATAACCTATATTTCAAAAATATTCTTGGTTCAGTCACACGGGTTTTTAAGGGAAGGTTGATGATTCTTTCGACAGATTAAAAAGATATTTACCATATCAAAAGCAAAAACACTCCTACTAGAGTTTCTCATAACTGTGGACTTTGAAAATTTATGACAATATAATTTATTTCTAAAAGGCTCTTGTTTCAGTAAAACGGTTTTTGAGGGTAATTTCATGGTTCGATTGGCAGGTTAACATGATTTTTACCTTATCAATAGTAAAAAACACTCCTTCGGATAAATTTTATCATCTCTGTGGACTTTGAAAAATAGTGGCTACATAACCTATATTTTCAATAGACTCTTGTTTCAGTTACACGGGTTTTTAAGAGTAGTTTGATGGTTCTATTGACAGATTAATGTGATTTCTACTCTATATATAGCAAAAAACACTCATTCGAACCAAGCTCCTCCTATCTGTGGATTTTGAAAATTGTGGTAACATAAGCTATATTTTAAAAAGACTCTTGGTTGACTCACACGGGTTTTCAAGGGAGATTTGACGATTTTCTTGATAGATTAACATGATTTCTACCTTATGAAAAGCAAAAAACACTCTTATGAACAAATTCACTCATAACTGTGGACTTTGAAAAACAGTGGCCACATAACCTATATTTTTAAAAGACTTGTTTCAGTTAGACGGGTTTTTAAGGGCATTTTGATAGTTCGATTGACTGATTCCTGTGATTTCTACTTTATATGTAGCAAAAACACTCTTACGAACCAAGCTCCATATGTCTGTAAAATTTTGAAATTTTGGCAATATATCCTATATTTTAAAAAGATTCTTGTTTCATTGACACGGGTTTTTAAGGGAGGTGTGATGGTTCTATTAATAGGTCAATATGATATCTACCTTATCAAAAGCAAAAATACTCTTATGAACAAAGTTCCTCATAACTGTGGACTTTGAAAAATAGTGACCACATAAGTTGTATTTCTAATAGACCCTTTTTTCAGTAACAAGTTTTTTTAAGAATAATTTCATGGTTCCATTGACAGATTAACATGATTTCTACCTTATCAATAGCAAGAACACTCTTACGGATAAATTTTATCATCTCTGTGAACTTTGAAAAATAACCACATAACCTATATTTAAAAAAATAAAAATTCTTGTTTCATGGAGACGGTATTCTAAGGGTATTTTGATTGTTCTGTTGATAGATTCATATGATTTCTACTTTATATATAGCAAAAGTCACTCATACGAATCAAGCTCCTCATTTCTATGAACTTGGAAAATTGTGGCAACATAACCTATATTTAAAAAAAAATTCTTGTTTCAGTCACACGGGTTTGTAAGGGAGTTTGATGGCTCTATTGACAGATTAACATGATATCTACCTTATGGAAAGCAAAAACACTCTTACTAACAAAGATCCTCATGACTGTGGATTTTGAAAAATAGTGGCCACATATGTTGTATTTCTAAAAGGCTCTTGTTTCAATAAAAGGGTTTTTAAGGGTTGTTTCATGGTTCCATTAACAGATAAACATGATTTCTACGTTATCAATAGCAAAAACATTCATACAAACCAAGCTTCTCATTTCTGTGCACTTTGAAAATTGTGGCAGCATGACATATTTTGAAAAGACTTGTTTCAGTCACACTGGTTTTAAGGGAGGTGTGATTGTTCTACTGACAGACTAGCATGATATATACCTTATCGAAAGCAAAAACTCTTACGAAGAAAGTTCCTCATAACTGTGGACTTCGAAAAATAGTGACTTCATATGTTTTACTTTTAAAGATTCTTTTTCAGTAACTCGGTTTTCTAAGGGTAGTTTCATGGTTTCATTGACAAATTAATATGATTTCTACCTTATCAATAGCAAAAACACTCTTACAGATATATTTGATCATCTCGGTGGATCTTGAAAAATAGCTGCCACATGATATATTTTTAAAAGACTCTTGTTTCAGTCACACGGGTTTTTAAGTGTAGTTTGATGGTTTTAGTGACAGATTAAAGTGTTTCTTTGTTCTGTTTGAATCTCCCGCTGAGGCTGAGAAGTGTGAGGTGAGCCGGGGAGCCGCGGAGCCACGCATACTGTAGTGGGTGTATTATTTAACTCATTAAAGGCGATAGAAGGAGGTTGAAAGAGGATTGGTTTGATGGATCAGGTGGGGGGTTTAATTAGAGTGGAGGAAGTGGTTTTGGTGGTGGTGGTGGTATAATGAGTGTGTGTTAATGTAATGGTCTGTTAGGTAATTGTTATTGTGTCCGGCCTCAGTAAATCTTTGTCGTATTTACATGAGTATTTATAGGTTGGTGGTGGTGGTGGTGGTGGTGGTGGTGGTGGTGGCGGTGGTGGTGCAGTTTCTCCTTGTGTTATTTTGTGTAGGTAATCGAGTCAAGGTACCGTTACAATGGTGCGTGTTTGTGGTAATTGTTTGTGTGTAATCTTTTTTTTTTTTCAGGGTTATTTTATCTTCAATTTTTATTTTATATATTTTTTTTATTCCTGCTCGTATTTCATTGTTGTTTTTACTTTGAGGTTCCCCATTCATTTCAACTTGATCCAATTAACAAAGGTTCATATTGTCGCGTTGAGTCTAAACATACCTGCCTGCTCCTTGCCTGGGCGTGGGTGCGGGCGTGGACGTGGGCGTGGCAAAATATCTACTCTATTATATAACGTGAGGTTTGGGTAGCGTGGCGTGATGTGTGTGTGTGTGTGTGTGTGTGTGTGTGTGTGTGTGTGTGTGTGTGTGTGTGTGTGTGTGTGTGTGTGTGTGTGTGTGTGTGTTACGACCCTCACGACAGGTGCATTTACTAATTGTTGACCTACCTGTGTGTGTGTGTGTGTGTGTGTGTGTGTGTGTGTGTGTGTGTGTGTGTGTGTGTGTGTGTGTGTGTGTGTGTGTGTGTGTGTGTGTGTGTGTGTGTGTGTGTGTGTGTTAATTTTTCCGCAGACTTGAGTGTCATTGGTGTTAATTGAGAGAGAGAGAGAGAGAGAGAGAGAGAGAGAGAGAGAGAGAGAGAGAGAGAGAGAGAGAGAGAGAGAGAGAGAGAGTGTTTTCCTTTCTTTTGTTTATTTATTTTTTTTTATTTTCCACATTTTTTTCACCCACAGATTTTTTTTCATCTTCCATTTTCCTCCATATTGCTTATTTTCATCTTCAGCAGCAGCAGCAGCAGCAGCAGCAGCAGCAGCAGCAGTAGCAGCATGCAGCAGCAGCAGCAGGCAGCAGGCAGCAGCAGCAGCAGCAGCAGGCAGCAGGCAGCAGCAGCAGGCAGCAGGCAGTAGCAGCAGGCAGCAGGTAGCAGCAGGCAGCAGCAGCAGTCAGCAGGTAGCCGCAGGCAGCAGCAGCAGGTACCAGCAAGCAGCAACAGTAGACAGCAAGTAGCAGCAGACAGCACCAGCAGGCAGAAGGTAGCAGCAGCAGCAGCAGCAGCAGCAGCAGCAGCAGCAGCAGCAGCAGCAGCACCAGCAGCAGGCAGCATCAGCAGCAGCAGCAGGAGCAGCAGGCAGCAGCAGCAGCAGCAGCAGCAGCACCAGCAGCAGCAGGCAGCAGCAGCAGGCACCAGGCAGCAGCAGCAGCAGGCAGCAGCAGCAGGCAGCAGGCAGCAGCAGGCAGCAGCAGCAGGCAGCAGCAGCAGCAGTAGCAGCAGGCAGCAGGCAGCAGCAGCAGGCAGCAGCAACAGCAGGAAGCAGGCAGCAGCAGCAGCAGCAGCAGCAGCAGCAGCAGGCAGGCAAGCAGCAGCAGCAGCAGCAGCAGCAGCAGCAGCAGCAGCAGCAGCAGCAGCAGCAGCAGCAGCAGCAGCAGCAGCAGCAGCAGCAGCAGCAGCAGCAGCAGCAGCAGCAGCAGCAGCAGCAGCAGCAGCAGCAGCAGCAGCAGCAGCAGCAGCAGCAGCAGCAGGCAGGCAAGCAGGCAGCAGCAGCAGCAGCAGCAGCAGCAGCAGCAGCAGCAGCAGCAGCAGCAGCAGCAGCAGCAGCAGCAGCAGCAGCAGCAGCAGCAGCAGCAGCAGCAGCAGC
>NC_059299.1:4922479-4929979 GCF_017591435.1 Portunus trituberculatus
CCTCCTCCTCCTCCTCCTCCTCCTCCTCCTCCTCCTCCTCCTCCTCCTCCTCCTCCACGCACAAACAAACAAACAAACGATTGTGTCCCCTCATTCGCCACTCCTTCCCCTCAGGTTGGGTAAGAGGAGGAGGAGGAGGAGGAGGAGGAGGAGGAGGAGGAGGAGGAGGAGGAGGAGGAGGAGGAGGAGGAGGAGGAGGAGGAGGAGTAAAGGGGGCACTGAAGGTCGTGACTCTCTCCTCTCTCTTCTCTGTCTTTTCTCTCTTCATTTCACCTCTCTTTTCCCTTCTTTTTCTCTTCCTTTTTTATTTTTTCTATTTTTCTGGTTTTTATTTTTTTTGCACTTTCTCTTGTCATCCGGTTCGTTATCCCAATTCTCTCTCTCTCTCTCTCTCTCTCTCTCTCTCTCTCTCTCTCTCTCTCTCTCTCTCTCTCTCTCTCTCTCTCTCTCTCTCTCTCTCTCTCTCTCTCTCTCTCTCTCTCTCTCTCTCATCTTTTCCTTGTCCTTCATTTCTCTTCCCTCTCCTCTCTTCATTTTACTTTCCCTCCCTCTCTCTTCTCCCTTTGTGTTTCCCCTCATTTCCTTCTTTTTTCTTCCTTTTCTTTCCTCTCCTTTTCGATCATACCTCCTCTCCTCTCCTTTCTCCCTTTCCTCCTCCTTTGTCATTCTCTCCCTTTTCTTTCTATCTCTCCCTTCTCTTCCACTCTTCCCTTGTCTCTCTTGTCTCTCCCCTCTCTCCTCCCCTCATTTCCCCTCACCCTCAGGCAGCGAGGACAGCTCCCTTCATTTTTCGTGAAGGCTCGTGTCCTCACTGTCCCCTCGTGTCCTGGTGTAGAAAGGACAGCGTTAAGGGCACTGGGGACGAGTTTAGGACAATTTAGGACACATTTGGATGCTTGACCCTTTCAGTACTTGAGTTTTGGGTGAGATTACACGATTTTTATATACAATAGGAAAGGTCTATGGAGGTCAGAAGATTAATGGCCAGAGTCTTCACTATTTTAATCCCCCCTGTAAGTTTTTGAAGCTGTGTAAAATCGCCAAACAGTGAGCAGCGTAGTACTGAAGAGGTTAAAAAGACAGTGAAGGTTCTTAGGACATCTTGCTTATATTTTACGATTGTAGGATATTTTAAGACACATTGAAATATGAAGTTTTGGGACCATATGTGTAAATGTGTATTTTTAGGACATTTGATTGTTTAAGGCATAACATTTTTAGAACAGGACACTTTTTTAAAGACATAGGATGATTTTAAGACATTTAGGGCATATTTTTAGGACTTCAGAACAAATTAGGACACTTTTATAGGGCTGCTAAGGAATTTTGAAGGATACTGCATAATTTTTAGGACATCAGGACAGAAAACACCAAATTAGGACACACATATTTAGACGTTAAGCAAATTTTAAGGACAATGAGTCACTTTTAGGACATCAAAACAGAAAATACAATAATTTTAGTACTTGAGAATTTTGGGAGCTGTTTTTTCAAGGGACAACTGATATTTAAGGACATCATAGGCATGTGCTTGGGATTTCAAGACATTTTAGGACATTTTAAGACATTTTAGGATGAACTTTTTAGTACTTGAGCTTTTTGGGTAGTTTTTCCAAAGAGCCTTCTGATATTTAAGGACATCATAGAGCTGTGTTGGGGATTTTAGGACATTTTAGGACATTTTTGGATTTTTGGACTCTGAAAAGTTTAGGAGATATTTTGGATTTGGAAGAGAATCGTATTATGACAGGAGGATGTTGGGAAGGAAAAAAGAAAGAAAGAAAGAAAGGAAGGAAGAGATAAAGAAAGAAAGAGGAAGAAAGGGTGAAATAAAGCAAGAGATGGAAAGAAGAAAAGGAAAAGAAGCAGGCAAGTGGAAAAAACAGGAATGGATAAGAAACTAAATAAATAAAGAGATATTGAAGGAGGTAGGAGAACTGAGATAAGATGAAGATGCGGTAAGAAAAGGATAAAGAAAGGAAAATAGGAAAACAAGAAAAAAAATATACAAGGCAGGTTGGAAGGAGGAGGAGGAGGAGAAGAAGAAGAAGAAGTTGAAGAAGTAAAAGAATATATAGCATAAGTTTATATTTCTAAATGAACCTTCCTTTAAAATCACGTTTATTCTCCTCTTCATGATAATCACAAAGGGGGAAGAAGGGGAAGAGGAGGAGGAGATATCGTGGAAAGAGGAAAGAGGAATAGCAAAGGAAAGGGAAAAATGCGAATAGGAAGGGAAGGAGAAGGAAGAAAAATGAACGTAACGAGATGGAGAACTGAGAGGATGAGGAAAAGGAAATGGAGGAGGAAGAAGAAGGACGATGGAGGGAAAAGAAGGAGGGAGAGTTGGAGAAGGGAGGAGAAGGAAATTAGGAGAGGAAAGAGGAAGTGGAGGAAGATAAGTTAACGTGAACAGCGTAGCAGGGAGAATACCACGATGAAGAGGAGGAGGAGGAGGAGGAGGAGGAGGAGGAGGAGGAGGAGGAGGAGGAGGAAGAGACGTAGAGGTGGAGGTGGAGGAGGATAGAAAGAATAGAGAATGACGAGAGAGGAAAAAAGTTTTGACGTGAGGAGGAGGAGGAGGAGGAGGAGGAGGAGGAGGAGGAGGAGGAGGAGGAGGAGGAGGAGGAGGAGGAGGAGGGAAGAAATACGAGGGGATGAATGAGGGAAAACAGATTAGGGAAGACAGAGGAGAGTCAGAAAACCACCGTTGTGTTTTACCTGTAATATTTCTCCCTACCTCTTGGACAGGTGAACACAGACACACAGGCACACAGACAGACAGACACATAGACAGACACACAGACAGAAACACAGACAGAAAGACAGGCAGGCAGGCAGGCAGGCAGACAGGCAGACAAACAGACAGACAGACAGAGACAGATAGATAGATAGATAGATAGATAGATAGATAAATAGATAAATAGACAGACAGATAGACGGACAGACCGACTTCTCCTCCTCCTCCTCCTCCTCCTCCTCCTCCTCCTCCTCCTCCTCCTCCTCCTCCTCCTCCTCCTCTTCTAGCTCTCTGACAGAAAGCAACGTGTTGTTATAAATGGAAAAGAATCAGAGTGGCACAATGTGAAAAGTGGTGTTCCTCAAGGCTCTGTATTAGGACCAGTTCTTTTCATTGTTTATATTAATGATATTGATGAAGGAATCACTTGTAAAATAAGCAAATTCGCGGACGACACCAAAATAATGAGCAAAGTTACATCAACGTCACAATGGCAAGAACTACAGTGTGACTTAAATAAACTGACACGCTGGGCAGAAAAATGGCAAATGAAATTCAATATAGAAAAGTGTAAAGTCCTACACATTGGAAGTAACAATGTACAAGCAAAATACGTAATGAGTAATGTACCTCTGGCAAGTGCTGAGAATGAAAAAGATCTTGGTGTTGTGGTGTCTAAAGATCTCAAGCCGAGCAAACACTGCACAGAAGCAGTAAAGAATGCAAATAA
Organism: Portunus trituberculatus; assembly: GCF_017591435.1. Lineage (NCBI taxonomy): Eukaryota > Metazoa > Arthropoda > Malacostraca > Decapoda > Portunidae > Portunus > Portunus trituberculatus. The sequence goes on from NC_059299.1 coordinate 4,925,950, forward strand.
ATTAGTTGGGTTCATTGGAAGAACCTTTGAATTTAAATCAGAAAAAGTTATCCTTACTTTATATAACTCATTGGTGCGTCCTCAGCTTGAATACTGTGTGCAGTTCTGGTCACCATATTACAGAAAAGACATTGAAAAACTGGAAAGGATCCAGCGTAGAGTGACCAAGATGATTCCGAGATTGAGAAACAAGCCGTATGAGGAACGACTGGAAGCATTAAATTTATTCAGCTTAACAAAGCGCAGGATAAGAGGAGACCTAATCGAAGTTTTCAAAATTTTTCAGGGATACAACAACCTTGATGTAAATAAATATTTTACTATTGATCATTCCACCATAACAAGGAATAATGGATTTAAAATTACACCAAAACGCTTTAAAACCCACGAGGCAAAGCACTTTTTCTTTAATAGAATAGTTAACATTTGGAATAAGCTTCCTTCTGAAATAGTAAACAGTACTTCCATTGCATCATTCAAAAACAAAATTGATAAATATTTAAAGAATAACCCCAACAAGCTCTCTTCTTGTCTGAATAATTAAACATGATACTATATTAACTTTATAGATAGATATGTAGAGTTCACCGTAGGGTGAATAATAGAATCTCCTTTCATCCTTTCCTGTGAAAATTCCATGTCAGTTTTTTCCATACTGCATGGTACTTTTCCAAGCTATTTTCCATGCCAGCGAAAGCTGGAGGGAGTGGTGGGTGGGAGGAGCCTTCTCCTGTACTGTCCTGTCTCTCTTATTTGTAGCCAGTTAGAAGTAGTTACCAAACAGCCTCGAAAGGACCAACAGGTCTGTTGCTGTTTGGCTTTCCTTTGTATTCCTTTGTATTCCTCCTCCTCCTCCTCCTCCTCCTCCTCCTCCTCCTCCTCCTCCTCCTCCTCCTCCTCCTCCTCCTCCTCCTCCTCCTCCATTCATTCTTCCCTAACAACACCAAAGAAAGAAAGATAAAGAGAGAGAGAGAGAGAGAGAGAGAGAGAGAGAGAGAGAGAGAGAGAGAGAAATAATATAAAAATAAGAAAGAGAAAGAAACAACAATAGTTGGCATGGAGTTACTCGTTCCTTTGTTGTTTCCTGTCTCTCTCTCTCTCTCTCTCTCTCTCTCTCTCTCTCTCTCTCTCTCTCTCTCAGGACACAATGGAGTCAAATAGAGTTTAATATATCTGAAATAAATCATAATAGAGCAGAAATTAAGCACCATAGAGCGAAATAGAGCTCATTAGAACCGAATAGAGCTTGTAAGAGGCAAAGACAGCATAGTAGAGCCGAAAAAAATCATGAAGCCAAATAGAGCATATAAGAGACGGATAGAGCATGTTAGAGCCACAGAGCATAGTAGAGCTGAAGAAAAAGATCATAAAGCGTAGTAAAAGTATATTAAAGGCGAATAGAGCAAAGCAGAGGCGAAATATAACACAGTAGAGCCGAATGGAGCACGTTAGAGCCGAAATAGATAACATTATAACGAGAATAGAGCAAAATAGATAATGTTAGAGCCAAATATTGCGTCAAAATAGAGTTGGATAGAAGAGAATAGAAAATAGAGGAAGAATAAAGAGGTTAAATGAGAATAGAGCTTAGAATAGAGTAAATTAGTGCTGAGTAGAGTTTAGGGTAGATAAATATAGCGGAATAAGGCATAATAGAGGCAGTTAGAGTTTGTTAGAGATAGATTGAGCTGTGTATAGGGAAAATAGGGATAATTAGAGCTCAATAGAGTCAGGTAGAGTACAAAGGAAAGGAGCTACGAATGAACTAATAGAGCTTAATTAATAGCGTAATAGAGCAATACTATCTTGGTGTTCTTGTTACGTTAATTGCTGTGGTCTGATTATTGTCCTTCTCCTCTTCCTCCTCCTCCTCCTCCTCCTCCTCCTCCTCCTCCTCCTCCTCCTCCTCCTCCTCCTCCTCCTCCTCCTCCTCTTACGTCTTCTCTATCACCGGTTTGTTTGCTTGAGATCCACCTCTCTCTCTCTCTCTCTCTCTCTCTCTCTCTCTCTCTCTCTCTCTCTCTCTCTCTCTCTCTCTCTCTCTCTCTCCTCCTCCTCCTCCTCCTCCTCCTCTTCTTCTTCTTCTTCTATTATTTTTATGTATTTTTCGGTTATACTATGGACAAATAATGAGATACAGGAGATGAAGGAGAAGGAGGAGGAGGAGGAGGCGGTGGAGGCGGCGGAGGCGAAGGCGGAGGCGGAGGAGCAGCAGCAAAGAAATGCCAGGAGAAAAAAGGAGGATGATAAGTTGAGAGGAGTAAGAGAAGGAGAAGAAAGCTGAGGAGACGAAGGAGGAGGAGGAGGAGGAGGAGGAAGGAGGAGGAGAAGGAGGAGGACCAGATGCACCCTGTTTGTGGTTAAAAATGGAGTAGGAAATATTCTCTCTCTCTCTCTCTCTCTCTCTCTCTCTCTCTCTCTCTCTCTCTCTCTCTCTCTCTCTCTCTCTCTCACGCATCATTTCCATTCTCATCTTTCTCTTTTGTGTTCTGGTGATAAACTTTTTTTTTTTCTCTCTTTTTCCTTCGTTTTTTTTCTCATTTTATCGACTTTTAATTACGAGAAGTATTCCGAAACTCATTATCATAACAAGGTGGAAAAGTAATTAACCTGATGAAGTTTTTTTTTATGGTTTCGTTTTGTTTACCTGTCCCTCTTGTTGTTGTTGTTGTTGTTGTTGTTGTTGTTGTTGTTGTTGTTGTTTTGGAGCATTTTTAATTATTTTATTTCCCTCTCGTTCTCCTTCTCCTTATACTTCTTTTCCTTCTCTTTTTTCTTCTCTTTTTCCTTCTTTTTCTTTTCTTTCTCTCTCTCCTCTTTCTCTTTCCTCTCTCTCTCTCTTCTTCTCCCGTCCTTCTCTTTCTCCTTCTCCTTTAATTTTTCCTTCTTCTTTTTCTTATTCTTTTCCTTCTTTTTCTTCCCTTTCTTTTCCTCCTACTTCCTTTTCCTCCACTTCCTTATCCTTCTTCTTTTCTCCCCATCCCCTTTCCTATTTAGATTTCCTTTGTATTCCTTTATATTCCTCCTTCTCTTCCTCCTCGTCCCCTATTAGTGGGATACAGGTGTGGAATCTCAGGTGAGGTCAGCTTGGGTACACCTCTAATTAACTCTACCTGTTTGCTAATTGCCTTACATTTATTTTTCCTTTTTTTTTTTACCTTTTTATCTGTTTTTCCTCTTACGTGTTTCTGGGACAATTAAAAAGGATATTACTGGAACACGCAGTGGGGAAATAAAGATGTTTGAGAGAGAGAGAGAGAGAGAGAGAGAGAGAGAGTGAGAGTGAGTAATGGGACGACCTTTGACTCTTTCTTTGGCTCTAATTATCTCTAACTTCTCCAGTCTAGAGATAGAGAGATAAAAAAAATCCCTTCTTTTTCTACTCCTTCTCCTCCTCCTCCTTCTCCTCCTTCTCCTTCTCCTTCTCCTCCTTCCTCCTTTTCCTTTTCCTCCTCCTCCTCCTCCTCCTCCTCCTCCTCCTCCTCCTCCTCCTCCTCCTCCTCCTCCTCCTCCTCCTCCTCCTCCTCCTCCTCCTCCTCCTCCTCCTCCTCCTCATTTTGTCAGCTTCCACTCTATCTTCATCTCGTCGTCCTCGTCCTCTTTTTCTTCATTATATTCATTATCATTAACTGCACATGCTTTATTTTTATCTCCTCCTCCTCCTCCTCTTCCTCCTCTTCCTCCTCTTGGATCTCATCATTCTTATCATTATCTTCATTATTGTTACATGTTTCTTCTTTCATGCCTAGAGAAAGAAGGGGAAAAGAATAATTAACTTATATTTTTCTTTTATTATTATTATTATTATTATTATTATTATTATTATTATTATTATTATTATTATTATTATTATTGTTACTGTTGTTGTTGTTGTTGTTGTTGTTTTGGTTGGTGTTGGTAATGATAATTGCTGTCGTGATGAGTGTCAGGATGTCATAGTTTTTTGTGAGTTAGTTACCTGTGTGTGTGTGTGTGTGTGTGTGTGTGTGTGTGTGTGTGTGTGTGTGTGTGTGTGTGTGTTTGTGTGATT
>NC_059299.1:4934979-4939979 GCF_017591435.1 Portunus trituberculatus
GAGGAGGAAGAAAAAGATAGAAATAAGAAGAAGAGGAGGAAAAGTAGACAGAATTGAGTGAGCTATGTATGTGTGACAGGAGAGTAGAGAGAGAGAGAGAGAGAGAGAGAGAGAGAGAGAGAGAGAGAGAGAGAGAGAGAGAGAGAGAGAGAGAGAGAGAGAGAGAGAGAGAGAGAGAGAGAGAGAGAGATGGGGTGACTGTGGCCTAAGTGAAACGCGGCATCTGAAGTCCGTAGAGTTTTTGAAGCACCTCGCAGCTCTTCCGTTTTCTTTCCCTGAGATGCGCGGCGACTCAGCGACGGAGCGACGTGAAGGTGGGGAAGAAGAAAGCCGATACATGGAGGTAGAAGGAAGAATAAAGATGATGGAAATAAAAGAAAGCAATTAAGGTGTAGAAAGACAGGAAAAGATTAAAGAAAGGATGAAAGGAAGAATGAGGTAAAAAAAATATGGTAATATAGATGCAAGGAAGGTGTAAAGATGCGAACGCTGATGTAAACAAGAAGAAAGAAAAGATGATGAGAAGTGAGGAGTGAAGAGAGGAATATAAACGATGATAGAGAGACAGAGAAGACGGTGGAAATTCTTGGATATTGAAGAAAAGAAGATTACATGAAAGGCAGATGAAGGAAGGGAAAAATACTGATAAAAAGAGAGTAGGAAGAATTGCAGATTATGAAAGATAGAAAGAGAGATCGATTGAAAGATAGATGGAAAGATAGATAGACAGAGAGATAGAAAGATAGATAGATAGATAGATAGATAGATAGATAGATAGATAGATAGATAGATAGATAGATAGATAGATAGATAGATAGATAGATAGATAGATAGATAGATAGATAGATAGATAGATAGAGAGAGAGAGAGAGAGAGAGAGAGAGAGAGAGAGAGAGAGAGAGAGAGAGAGAGAGAGAGAGCGAATCCAAGTAAGAATATAAATTAATGATAGGTATAGATAAAAGAGGATAGATAGATAGATGATGGAAGGAATAATGAAATAAATAATAAAGAAAGAAAACCAAATGAATTAAAGGAGGAATAACACATAAACTGATAAACGGTACGAAGAGTAAAAGGGAAAAAGAAGATAATAGCATATTCGACTGGAAGAAACAGAAGAGACGAGATAATAAAACAGGAATAAAGCAGAAAATAAAGAGGAAAATGATGGTTTTCAGAAATAAATATGCTACTCTGTTTTCTGCTCGACGGAGGAGGAGGAGGAGGAGGAGGAGGAGGAGGAGGAGGAGGAGGAAGGATACAGAACTAGATATGGGATAGGAAAAGAGATACCGACGAAAACGAAGGAGAAATAGAAGAAAAAAAAGCAAGAAAAAAGAAGAAATCGATGAAGGAGGGACGTAAGGAAAGAAGAGTGAAAAGAAAGAAGAGGAGATATAAGATAGGAGTGAAGGAGTAAGAGAAAGCAAAGGAAATGAGTTATAGGAGAGGAAAGTGGAGAAGAGAAAAAGAGATGGAAATGAGAACAGGGAGAGAAAGAGAACAGGAGCTAAAGAGGAAAGAGAATAACCGTAGAAGATAAAGATAAAGAGAAAAGAGAAAGAGAAATTCGAGAAAAGAGAATATTTCGGAATAGAGTTTAGATTGAAATCGGAGAGAGAGAGAGAGAGAGAGAGAGAGAGAGAGAGAGAGAGAGAGAGAGAGAGAGAGAGAGAGAGAGAGAGAAGCCTCGCAAATGGAGTTTTGAAGCTTCAGAAAATATTATGCATATTAGTTTTTATCTATCCTGTTAATACCTATTCAATGGAGGACAGAGAGAGAGAGAGAGAGAGAGAGAGAGAGAGAGAGAGAGAGAGAGAGAGAGAGAGAGAGAGAGAGCCAAACAGGTTACGTAGGAAAGAAATTGAAAAAAAAGGAAAATAATAAAAAGAAAGAAAGACGAAGATAGAGATAAAGAAAAAAAACATGCAAAGATAAGATAAAGAAGAAATAAAAGTACTAAATGGAAAATAAAGAAAGAAGAGATGAGAGGAGGAGAAGGAAGAGAGGTGTATTAAGAAAGTAAGGAAAAGGAGGAGGAAAGAGGAGAAGGAGGACGGAGAGAGAGACTTGAATGAATTAAAGGAACCAGAATCATTAGAATAAGAAGGAGGAGGATAAAGAAGAGGAAGCCATTGAGCTGGAGTACGAAGAGGAGGAGGAGGAGGAGGAGGAGGAGGAGGAGGAGGAGGAGAAGGAGGAGGAGGACAAAGAAGAAAAGAAGAAACAACTGAAAGAATTAAGGAAACAGAGACGGTAGTATTAGGAGGAGGAGGAGGAGGAGGAGGAGGAGGAGGAGGAGGAGGAGGAGGAGGAGGAGGAGGAATATTAGCAGAGGAAAGACTGATAACCTGAGTCAGGTAAAGATCAGAGAGAGAGGGAACAATGAAAAGGGCTGGAGAGAGAGAGAGAGAGAGAGAGAGAGAGAGAGAGAGAGAGAGAGAGAGAGAGAGAGAGAGAGAGAGAGAGAGAGGGGATGCAGTCATTTCTCAGAATTGTAGATACTAAAAATTTTATAGATGGAACGAGACATAAAGATAGATAGATAGATAGATAGATAGATAGATAGATAGATAGATAGATAGGCAGATAGATAAATGGATAAATAAATCGATAAATAGATAAATAGATACATAGATTGAAAGAAATAGATAAAGAAATAAATATATAAATCAATAAACAAATAGATAAATATGTAGAAAGATAACAAATAGACGAATAGATAAAGAATAGATAGATGACAAAAATAGACGGATAGAAAAAGGATAGATAGATGATAAGTAGATAGATAAAGGAGGATAGATAGAAACAAAGCAGTAAGCAATAAATCCATCAATAAGTACTGCTTCATATTTCGAGGGAGATAAAATATTCCATCAATATATTAATGTAGAGGAAGAGAGTGGTGTTATGGTCGTCACGCCTGTCAATAATGTAATGTGTGATGGATGTTATGGTCTCTCTCTCTCTCTCTCTCTCTCTCTCTCTCTCTCTCTCGCAATTTATTCTTTTCTGTTTTTTTTGTCTCTAATCTTTACCTGTGCTTCAGTGTTTTTTTCTCTCTCTCTCTCTCTCTCTCTCTCTCTCTCTCTCTCTCTCTCTCTCTCTCTCTCTCTCTCTCTCTCGTAATTTGCTGTTTTTATGTTTGATTTTTATATCTCTAACTTTACGTGTTTTTTTTTGAATGTCTCTCTCTCTCTCTCTCTCTCTCTCTCTCTCTCTCTCTCTCTCTCTCTCTCTCTCTCTCTCTCTCTCTGGACGTAAACTCATAATTAAGTGTTGGGAAAACTTAGACACGCGTGGGAATTTCATATTTTTCCCCCTCCCTAGAGCAGTTTAATATTATATAGTGAGTTTTGCAGTTTTTTTCCTTCGTTTCTTTTTTTCCGAGAACAATATTGCCGGAGATTATTCCACGGCGCGCTCTTTTCCCGGAACAACACGAAGCGAGAAAGAAAGGAAAATGAAAGAAAAATAAAATGAACGAAAGAATTGGAGAGATTTATTCTTTTCGCTTGATATATTTTTTTTATTAAGGTTAATATTATTGATTTACTTTAACCCCTTCAGTACTGGGTCACATTTTTTTTTTATCTTGAAATTTGAGTACGATAAGACGATTTTATTGACATTAGGAAGGAGGTCAGAAGGTTAATGGCCACTGTCTTCACTATTTTAATTCCCTACATGAGTTTCTGAAGGTGTATAAGATTACCAAATAGTAAAGAGAAGGAATATGGAAACGCGTCATGGTACTGAAGAGGTTAAAGAAACATCAACACCTTTAAGAAATTGTTGGATATGAATTGCTTTTGTAGTTTTAATGGAAAGGTGTAATCGAGAACACTATGAAATGTAATTAGCATAACTTTAAAGAAAAAAGCTTCTATATTAAAGGGAATCATTCATGCAAACTCGCTACGAATTATAATCAATCATGAAATAAATAAAACAAGTTATGAATTAGGAAAAAAAAATCTTAACGAATTATCAACTTGACCACTTCAATACTGGTACACATTTTTACCTTCAGATTTGTGTACGATTAGACGATTTTATTGGCATTAACAAGAGTTTATGGAGATCAAAAGATTAATGGCCAGTCTTCACTACTTTAATCCCCTACAGGAGTTTCTGAAGGTGTATCAAATCACCAAATAGTAAACAGATGCAATATGGAAACGCGTCATGGTACTGAAAAGGTCAAGAAATCATCAACTCCTTAAAAATTGTTTGATCAAGGTTGCTTTTGCAGTTTTAATGGAAAGAAGTAATCGAGAACACTTTATGAAATGTAAATAGCTTAACTCTAAAGGGGAAAAAAAAAACTTTTATATCAAAGGAATCAATAATGGAAACACGTTACGAATTAATCATGAAGTAAGTGAAACAAGTAATGAGCTTAACAAATTATCAACACATAATATTTAAATGAAAAAATGTACATAAATAAAAAAAAATGCATTAAATTAAGAGGAACATCATGTTATGCAAAGTCGTGAGTTTGAAAAAGAGAGAAAAAAATAATCAGTTTTGAGCGAATCATGACGTCAAGGAGAGAGAGAGAGAGAGAGAGAGAGAGAGAGAGAGAGAGAGAGAGAGAGAGAGAGAGAGAGAGACGACATTGAAGCAAAGATAAAGATAATAAAATGAAAAAAATTGAGAGAGAGAGAGAGAGAGAGAGAGAGAGAGAGAGAGAGAGAGAGAGAGAGAGAGAGAGAGAGAGAGAGAGAGAGAGAGAGAAAAAAAACATACACAGGTAGTTAAAGATAATAAAAATTAAACAAGGAAAAAGTAAATACAGAGAGAGAGAGAGAGAGAGAGAGAGAGAGAGAGAGAGAGAGAGAGAGAGAGAGAGAGAGGTAAAAAGACCAGAAAAAAAACACGAGGATAAAACGGAACACCTTCACGTGGAGATAAACATTAAAGTGTACAGCGCCATCATCGTTCTAAACACAGCACTGAGCCTTAACATGAAGGTGACAAGGGCGCCGCCT
>NC_059299.1:4944979-4947479 GCF_017591435.1 Portunus trituberculatus
TGGTGGTGGTGGTGGTGGTGGTGGTGGTGGTGGTGGTGGTGGTGGTGATGGTTCTTCGTTTTTTTTTTTTTTATTGTTGGTTTTGCTTTTGTCTTTGCCTTTTGTTATTGTTGTTTTCCTTTTTCTTTTTTCATGTTTTATCTCTAGATTTCGTTTTTCTTGTTTTTTCCCTCTCCTTCTCATCCTTCCTTTCTTTCTTTCTTCTTTCTTTCCTTCCTTCCTTCCTTTCTTCTTTCTTTCCTTCCTTTTTTCTTCCTTCTTTCCTTGCTTCTGTCCTTCCTTCCTTCCTCCCTTTTTTTCCCTTCCTCCCTCCCTCCTTTCTTTCTTTCTTCATTTCTTCCTTCCTCCTCCCCTCCCTCCCTCCCTCCCTCCCTCCCTCCCTCCTCCAACACCATCAACTTTCTTTTATCAACCCCTCTCATTCTCACCTTTTTGTCTCCTCTCTTCTCTTCCTCTTCTCTTACCTCTTCTGTATGCACGTTAGCTCTCACCTGCGTTCACCTGCGTTCACCTGTTCACCTGTTCACCTGTGTTCACCTATGCAATATCGTTATCTGTGTAGAGAGGGAATTCTTTTAGCGTTATTTGAATGTTCCAGCGGTGGTGTGTTAAAAAAAAAAAAACTGTGAATATATGCAAATACCGTTAACATACATTCATACACGCGTTAAAAACATGCGGAAATAACCCCGTTTTATTTATTTTATGGTTTATTCGCTCATACACACATACACACACACGCACGCACATACACTCACATACACACATATACACACGCACACATATCACAGTGAAACCGTACAATGAGTAACAAAATAACGAGTAAAAAGATTGTATATCGTTCATTGTTAATTGGTTTAGTAGTGAAACATTACCACTACCATCAACAACAACACTGCCTCTTCCTCCTCCTCCTCCTCCTCCTCCTCCTCCTCCTCCTCCTCCTCCTCCTCCTCCTCCTCCTCTTTAGCAGTGTAACAAGGGTGAAATGCGTGTAACAAGAGCATAGTTAACGGAGTATTCTAGAGAGAGAGAGAGAGAGAGAGAGAGAGAGAGAGAGAGAGAGAGAGAGAGAGAGAGAGAGAGAGAGAGAGAGAGAGAGAGAGAGAATTGGTGATCGCTGGGGACATGACTCAATTTCTCGCAAGTTCGCTTCGTGTGTGTGTGTGTGTGTGTGTGTGTGTGTGTGTGTGTGTGTGTGTGTGTTTATGTATGTTTGTTTGTTTTTTGTTTGTGTCTTGCTCGTCCCCAATAAACCGCAATTTAAGAACGTTTTTTACAACTTAACTTCGAGAAACGTTTTCCGAAGAACGTTTGGTGCAACTTGTAACTTGTGGGGTGCTTGAAGGTTTGTGAGGCGTGTCTCCCGTTTTCTTTCAGCCTGAGACAGAGAGAGAGAGAGAGAGAGAGAGAGAGAGAGAGAGAGAGAGAGAGAGAGAGAGAGAGAGAGAGAGAGAGGAGGCCCTTAGACTTTCACAGGGACACAGGGACACATTTTACAAGTTTAGCGGTGGTAATTTGGTGAGGCACACACACAACACACACACACACACACACACACACACACACACACACACACACACACACACACACACACACACACACACACACACACACACACACACACACACACACACACACACACACGATCTCGACTCAATAGTGCTTACTAAAACCAGTTAAACACACACACACACACAACACACACACACACACACACACACACACACACACACACACACACACACACACACACACACACACACACACACACACACACACACACACACACACACACACACACACTAGTATAAAAACATCACTAACACACTTAAAGAAAAATAGAAACACCATAACACCGACACACTCAAACCACCACCACCACCACCACCACCACCACCACCACCATTACTCCTATTGACTAACGATCTACATAAGCAGGTGTTTAAGTACCTGGCTCTCTATTCCAAGCTTACGTTGCCTTCCATCTTGGTCCATTATATGCACGAGGGACTGCCAGCCTCGCACGGCCCATAAATTTATAAAGAGCGATTCGAACGGTCCATAAAATACGACTGTACGTGATCTACATGCATTAGAGAGAGAGAGAGAGAGAGAGAGAGAGAGAGAGAGAGAGAGAGAGAGAGAGAGAGAGAGAGAGAAAGGGGTGTTGTTTTGTGCTTTTGATATATTCTACCAGAGAGAGAGAGAGAGAGAGAGAGAGAGAGAGAGAGAGAGAGAGAGAGAGAGAGAGAGAGAGAGAGATCAACAACGAAATAAATAACATAACAAAAGAAAACGTATAAGATTGATGGCTATAGCAGAGAGAGAGAGAGAGAGAGAGAGAGAGACAGAGAGAGTACGACTGGAAACTGAGAACCCCATGGCAGTATATAACCATTAGCAAGGCAGCAACATACACAACACAAGGGAACAACGTCTCGAATGGCACACATCACTTACCTAATTCAACATAACTATCATTAACTACCACTTGACT
>NC_059299.1:4952479-4967479 GCF_017591435.1 Portunus trituberculatus
CACACACACCCATGTACGTGTTTGCTCTTACGTACACATAGCATAACATGTGAGAAATTTTGAACCGACCTGTGTGTGTCTGTGTAGCAGACGTAAGGAGGAGAGAAAGAAATGGGTCAAATTACGCTTTTATGAGAGAGAGAGAGAGAGAGAGAGAGAGAGAGAGAGAGAGAGAGAGAATGTGTGTGTGCATTAACCAGGTAGTAAAGGGTGAGGAAAAACTCATTCATTAACTTTCAATCCGTTCTTTTTATCATTAACGGGTGGAAAAAACCGAACTTTCACACGACGGAGTTAATTAAGAAGAAGTGGAGAGGTGGAGGATTAAAAAGGCCAGGTGGGAGAAGTGGAGGCAGGTGGATATGCTTGAAGTGCGGAAATGAACACCTGGGAAAAGCCGGGACAGGTTAAACTCAGGTAAACTCAGGTAAACTCAGGTAAATTTAGCTAAAGTAAGTAAACTGAGATAAACTTTCTCTCTCTCTCTCTCTCTCTCTCTCTCTCTCTCTCTCTCTCTCTCTCTCTCTCTCTCTCTCTCTCTCTCTCTCTCTCTCTCTCTCTCTCTCTCTCTCTCAATTTATCTACCTATCTACCTACTTATCTACTTTATTGCCCTCAGGTTAATGAGATACTGGTGGTAAAGGTAGTGGTGGTGGTGGTGGTGGTGGTGGTGGTGATGCGCCTCGGGTCTTCTAGCGGTGATGATTCTTCTGATGGTGGTGGCAGCGGAAGGAGGGTTTAAATTTACCTTGTTGTGAAGCTAGTGGTGATGAGGTGGTGGTGATGAGGGGGTGGTGATGGTGATGAAGGTAATCTGCAGCTTCCTAAACTGACCTTCAATTAACCTTTCGGCAAATAGCGGCACAAGAAGGTCATTAGTGGTGCCGGTGCTGGTGGTGGTGGTGGTGGTGGCGGTGGTGATGAGGGTTTTGATAGTGGTGATGATAATGTTGATGGTAGTGTTGGCAATGGTGGTGGTGGTGATGATGATGATGGTGATGATGGTGGTGGTGGTGATGGTGGTGGTGGAGGCAATGGTGGTGGTGATAATGGTGATGGTGGTGATGGTGGTGATGGTGGTGGTAGTTAGTAAAGGATGGACCGACGATGCGCAGTGTTGAAGAGAAGTGAAGAAAACGAGAGAGTTATGGGGAAGGTTGGGTCGAGTTGATAGATGGAGGAATTGAGTTTGCAAAGTCTCTCTCCTCCATTCCTGCGTCACTGATGGAGATGGTGGAGGTAGTGGAGATGGTGGAGGTAGTTTAGGTAGTGGTGGAGATTGCCTTGATATTTCGATTGACTTTTCCTGTTATTTTGAAGTTAGTGAAGATACAGTGAGAGTAAATTCCTTCTTCTATCACCATTATTACTTTTTAGAGCTTTATTTTGTTGTGTATAAAGAACTTGCCAGGAGGAAGAAGGAAGAGATAAACGAAAGGGAAAATAAAGCAGAAGGGAGAACAAAATAAGAAAGACAGAAAATGAAGAAAAATAAGATAATGAGGGAACGAGAAGGAAGTAATCGCACCATAAGAAGACGATAAATGAGAAGAAGAAAAAAAAAAAGGCAAGAAACAAGAGAGGAAAAGAAGTGGAAACAAGGCAACCAAACACAAGAAAGCAAGAAACAAGAGAAGAAAAGAAGAAAAGAAAACAAACCAGAAAGACATGAGGAGAAACAAAGAAAGCAAAAAAAGAAAAAGAAGAAACACGAGAGAGAGAGAGAGAGAGAGAGAGAGAGAGAGAGAGAGAGAGAGAGAGAGAGAGAGAGAGAGAGAGAGAGAGAGACCAAAAGAAACAGGATGGAATGAATAGAAATAATAAAGACGTACGTAAAATTAGATCACTTAACAATAAGATTAAGAACATTACAATAAAAATATCCTTTTTAACGAATATAAGAGAAAGATTAGAGGCAAAGAAACTAACATGAGCCACCACTACAACCACCACCACCACCACCACCACCACCACCACCACCACCAAGAGTGCCAACAGTTTTGCGTCAGTGCCATGAGGTGCCCCGTTCCTGGAAGGGTGATATAAGTGAGGTAACCCTTTTTCTCTCAGTGCCACGGTATGGGAGTATGAATGCCAAGTTTTGTACGGTGCCATGGCTATGAGAGAGAGAGAGAGAGAGAGAGAGAGAGAGAGAGAGAGAGAGAGAGAGAGAGAGAGAGAGAGAGAGAGAGCAAAAAGAACAGCTTCCTTACCTATCTTCTCACTCCCTCTCCCCACTCACTTTTTCCTTCTCACATTAAACCTCTTACCTTCAGACTTACCTTGGTTTCCCTCTCCCTCTCCCTTTTTCCCTCTCTCTCTATTTTTCCTCCTCTACCTTTCCCTCTCTCGCTCTTTTGGCATTCACTTTCTAAGGTTATTTAATAGTAGAAGCTCCTAAGATCAGGGAAAAGGTTATCACACACACACGCACACACACACACACACACACACACACACACACACACACACACACACACACACACACACACACACACACACACACACACACACACACACACACACACACACACACACACACACACACACCGCGTGGTGTAGTGGTTAGCATGCTTGACTCACAATCGAGTGGGCCCAGGTTCGAGTCCCGGAGGCGGTGAGGCAAATGGGCAAGCCTCTTAATGTGTAGCCCCTGTTCACCTAGCAGTAAATAGGTACGGGATGTAACTCGAGGGGTTGTGGCCTCGCTTTCCCGGTGTGTGGAGTGTGTTGTGGTCTCAGTCCTAACCGATGATCGGTCTATGAGCTCTGAGCTCGCTCCGTAATGGGGAAGACTGGCTGGGTGACCAGCAGACGACCGTGGTGAATTACACACACACACACACACACACACACACACACACACACACACACACACACACACACCACTGACGTATAGCTGGACAGAAATTGCTTTATCTTTGTCGTAATTATCTTTGCATTAGGATCTGGAAATTTGATTGACGTTAATAAGAAGGGGCATCTCTCTCTCTCTCTCTCTCTCTCTCTCTCTCTCTCTCTCTCTCTCTCTCTCTCTCTCTCTGTTAGATGGTGCTCTTTAAAACTAACTCCCCCGTGCTATCCCGTTTTCTGTTCAGTGAATGTTGAAACTTTTTGAAGGCAAACAAATATTTAAATCCCCACAACAAGATTTGGGTACTGCTCCGTTGTTTGTTTATTTTGACTCGTCACTTTGTTTTTGTACCTTCCCTGATCTCTGTTGCCTCGTTTTCCTGACCTGTACTGAGCCTGTCCCATTAAGAGGCACCGTAGGGCTACAAGTAGTGTTCATCTTTTGGACTTTATAGAGCAGAAATGAGCCTAATAATCATGTGTACTGCAGGACACCAGCCTTCATTGGACCTGCACCCTCAAACGTCACTTTGCTTTACACACTCACATTAAAAATTACAAGTGGATGCGAATAAGATTAGTGATACGGATTATAACGCTGTGGGCCGCCCTCGTGGCGGCCACAGTTAACGGGAGTGTGGACCGGCACACGGTAGAGTGTGCCGGTGATAGACAGGAGCTGCTGGCCTCGTCCAGCAGCTTCCTGCAGGACAGGCGGGTCCTCACCCACGAGGCAACCCGCCTGATGGAAGCACTGGAGGACGCCCAGCAGGGCAACCTCAGGCTGAGTGAAAAACACTCAGACGTCCTGAGGGAGCACCTGCAGGTCCTGGGCGACCTTCAGTTGCTGCGGCAGGAGCGCGCTGCTCTACAACAGGAGCGCGCGCTCCTGCACGAGAAGCAGGCGACTCTGCACGCTGAGCACGAGGACCTGCGCCAGGAGCATGTGGCCCTGCTTCACCAGCACGAGGCCCTGCTCCAGGAGCATGAGTCCCTGCAGAGGCTGCATGAGACCCTGCAGAAGGACCACGCTGGTCTTGCAAAGGATCAGCGTGACCTTGAGGCTGCCCACGGCAGCCTCAAGAGGAGCTTCCGGGACGCGCACCAAGAGCTGCACAGTCTCCGGGAGCAGCACGATAGCCTGAGGCAGGACCACCTCCGGCTGCAGGACGTAAAGGAGAGCCTGCTAGACGATGTGGATGAGATGGCCGAGGCCATCAAGACCATCAAAGAAGATTGGGAAACAGCAGAAGAGGCAAGAAAACATGATTTACAGAGCCTTATGTTGAGAACAGCCAATGAGAAGAAAAGGGCCCTTATGGAGGCCCAAGAAAAGTACGACAAGCTCTTGAAGGAAAGGAATGAAATAGCAGAAGAACTAGCTACAACAAAGAAGGAGTATGAACGAACTCAGGAAGAAAAGAAGAGCTGGATGAAGGACCTGACAGAGATGGCGGTGACAGAACAGCAAGTTCTCAGCGCCGCCAGGGCCGCCACAGAAGAATGGTATACGACCAAAGAGACAATGATACAGCATGTTGAGTCTCTACAAGCCAAGGTCGACGCAGAGAAAAGGAAGATGACATCAGAGGCCCCGCTAAGATACACACAGATTGAGGAAGAAAGGAACGTGATGAAGGACGAACTCTCTCTCCTGAAGAAAGCTTACCAAGAGGCACAGGAAGAGAAAGTTGAAATTCGTCAATATCACGAGCGAGCCGTGTACGTGGCTGCACTAACCATTGACAGGCTGCAGGAGAGGTGCGCCACGATCTCCGAGGAACACGGCCAAGGAAAGGCAACAGATGATGAAGGAACAAAGGAAGAATGGCAAGTAGCACAGCTGATGCAAGAAGCGGAACAGAAGGAACGGCTGAGCACGAGTGGCACAGTAACTGAACACGAGACTCAAGAAACCTCAGAGAACCGTTCCCAAGGATTAGAAAAGGATGACGACAAGGAAGGAGACGAGACGCAGGAAGGAACACCTGAAAGAAAAATGACAGACATGGAATATCAGGAAAGCACCGAACAAGCCAGTGAAGACGCCGAGAGGCTGGCAAATGCTGTGAACGAGCACATGTTGAACCATGAAAGGTTATTGCTGGGATTGGAGAACACCAAGGAAGGAGACGTGACACAGGAAAAGAAACACCAAGGAAGAATCAGGGAAAGGAGTGAGCTATGAATCGCCTGAGAGGCAAAAAAAAAAAAAAAAAAAAAAAAAAAAAAAAAAATCTTTGGAGGTCGCCGTTTTGTTTGTGAGGACACGGAGGTCAAGATTTATATGTTATGATTTGGAGGTCGCTGTTTTGTTTGTGAGGACAAGGAGGTCAAGATTTATATGTTATGATTTGGAGGTCGCTGTTTTGTTTGTGAGGACACGGAGGTCAAGATTTATATGTTATGATTTGGAGGTCGCTGTTTTGTTTGTGAGGACAAGGAGGTCAAGATTTATATGTTATGATTTGGAGGTCGCTGTTTTGTTTGTGAGGACAAGGAGGTCAAGATTTATATGTTATGATTTGGAGGTCGCTGTTTTGTTTGTGAGGACAAGGAGGTCAAGATTTATATGTTATGATTTGGAGGTCGCTGTTTTGTTTGTGAGGACAAGGAGGTCAAGATTTATATGTTATGATTTGGAGGTCGCTGTTTTGTTTCTGTTTTCTCTTAATAACACACTATACAACCAATGCTTCAACAATCGTACACACTTCAGGAGCGAAGGTTTTCTTTCCTTCATCCAAAACTTCTCGTCTGCTCACATTTTTGTCATAAAACGAAGTAGAAAAGACAAGCTCGACACACACACACACACACACACACACACACACACACACACACACACACACACACACACACACACACACACACAGACCGCGTACTGTAGTGGTTAGCAGGCTCGACTCACAATCGAGAGGGCCGGGTTCCAGTCCCGGCGCGGCGAGGCAAATGGGCAAGCCTCTTAATGTGTAGCCCCTGTTCACCTAGCAGTAAATAGGTACGGGATGTAACTCGAGGGGTTGTGGCCTCGCTTTCCCGGCGTGTGGAGTGTGTTGTGGTCTCAGTCCTAACCGATGATCGGTCTATGAGCTCTGAGCTCGCTCCGTAATGGGGAAGACTGGCTGGGTGACCAGCAGACGACCGTGGTGAATTACACACACACACACACACACACACACACACACACACACACACACACACACACACACACACACACACACACACACACACCACTGACGTATAGCTGGACAGAAATTGCTTTATCTTTGTCGTAATTATCTTTGCATTAGGATCTGGAAATTTGATTGACGTTAATAAGAATGGGCATCTCTCTCTCTCTCTCTCTCTCTCTCTCTCTCTCTCTCTCTCTCTCTCTCTCTCTGTTAGATGGTGCTCTTTAAAACTAACTCCCCCGTGCTATCCAGTTTTCTGTTCAGTGAATGTTGAAACTTTTTGAAGGCAAACAAATATTTATATCCCCACAACAAGATGTGGGTACTGCTCCTTTGTTTGTTTATTTTGACTCGTCACTTTGTTTTTGTACCTTCCCTGATCTCTGTTGCCTCGTTTTCCTTCACTCCAGAGGGATAAACGTTGAGGGGGAGGGAAAGAAATGGCCACAGTTGCGTGTAAACAAGTGTGTGTGTGTGTGTGTGTGTGTGTGTGTGTGTGTGTGTGTGTGTGTGTGTGGTGGTTTTGTATAGCTCTCTCTCTCTCTCTCTCTCTCTCTCTCTCTCTCTCTCTCTCTCTCTCTCTCTCTCTCTCTCTCTCTCTCTTTGTTCCTTTTACTTTATTTCCCTTCCTTCTTTTTCTTTCTGTCTTCCTCTCTTCTCTTATCTCTTCTTTTTTGCTTTCTTTCCTCTTTTATTACATGCTGAAAAGACATAAAGGATAATGCATCTCTATCACCACCCCAACCACCACCACCACCATCATCATCATCATCATCATCATCATCATCATCATCATCATCATCATCATCATCATGGCTTACCTTTCTCATGATATTCACACAGGTAAGGCTGGTAATGTTCTCTCTCTCTCTCTCTCTCTCTCTCTCTCTCTCTCTCTCTCTCTCTCTCTCTCTCTCTCTCTCTCTCTCTCTTTCATCACGCTCTCCTTCTCTTTAATTCATCTTCCGGGTTTCAATTTTTATTTTTTACTCAGTGTCGTGAATTGAGTCAAGTGAATCAGCCTCTCTCATTATTACTGCTCGTTTTCCCGCCATTTTTATTCATTTTTCGTGTCATTGGTTATTTTCTCCACTTTTTTCATTATTTGTTTTCTCTCTCTCTCTCTCTCTCTCTCTCTCTCTCTCTCTCTCTCTCTCTCTCTCTCTCTCTCTCTCTCTCTCTCTCTCTCTCTCTCTCTCTCTCTCTCTCTCTCTCTCTCTCTCTCTCTCTCTCTCTCTCTCTCTCTCTCTCTCTCTCTCTCTCTCTCTCTCTCTCTCTCTCTCTCTCTCTCTCTCCTTGCGTCTCTAATACCTCTTTTTTTCCTTCTTTCTCAGGTGGAAGTGAGGAGAGCCGACAGGTGTAATGGGTCTCATGTACCTGGCCAGCTGTACCACCTGCACCCAGCTACCTGACGCTCACCTGTGCGTACGTGTGCGTGTACCTGTAAAAATAATCATAGTGTTTTTCGACGGTACGTAAATTTTAAAACACGCCTTCAGTTACGTACATAAGAGAAGGGTGAGTGTGTGCGTACGTTTGTGTGTTTATTGGTAACTTACTCCGTTGTGTTCTCTGGTAACTGGAGTGACAAAGGGTGTGCCTCAGTGTGTCACGTTTCACTGCCTCGCTGCCTCACTTGCATTGCTTCAGGAAACGACTGAATAAGCTCCAGTCCCTGAAAAGGTGGAGGTTTTAACAAAGAGAGGGAAAGAAATATAGAAGGGAAAAAATAATGAGGAAAAAAATCGAATCTACAGGGAGCAAGTGAATATACAGCGAAAAATCGAGTTTAGAGAGGGAAAAACGAGCATAGAGGGGAAAAATGTGCATATTCACTTTAACAACGTGGGGGAAAGGTGTTGGTGTTACTCCAGTGCCTTCTGGAATGGAATGACTGGCGCCTGGTGGGAATATGAGTCATGGAGAGCTGCTGTCACGTTCCCTGGAATGACTCACTGGAATATCTGCCTTGAATCTCTCACTTCCCAGGTGGAATGAATCGATAAGTTCCTGGAGCCGATCAGTAGCGGGAATAACTTTTTGCACCTTTGGAATGAGTGAGTGATTGTTTGGTATGAGTAATCAACTTCCTGGAATGTCTTGATAAGTAAGTGGAATTAACTTTTACCCCTTGGAATGTGTTGAGACTTACTGGAATGAACTATTAACTTACTGGAATGAGTAGATAAATAACTGGAATGAATATGTAAATTCCAGAAAAGGCACAAAGAACTGGAATGAACTGAACTTAATAGATTTGGGAACATGAATCGTAAATATTGAACTGTCTCCTGTGAACCAGTGGAATGAACCAGACAGAGGCACCGGAATGAACCACTGGAACCACCGCCTTTGGCAAACGACTCGACCAAACCTCAGGGCACTGGAATGAAGGAAGAGGACAGGAGCGTGAAGGAAGTGGCATGACTGAGGCTGAAAACTCCTTCAGCTCACGCACCACCAAAGGATAAGTCACTGGAAACCTCTTAAGTCACAAAGAGGAGATCCTTTAACTGCGAAATCCTTTTACCCTCGCGTCCTATTGCTGACCAACCCAATTCTTCTAGTCCTTAATTTAATATCCTACTTATCCTACACTGAAAATCCCACGCATTCTATTATCAATATCCTACACTTCGTTACACTCAAAATCCATCCCATCCTTCAAAGCCATTACCCAGAAATCCTTCAAAATCCCACGTATCCTGGACTGAAGACAAGACATCCTATAATCGATATCCTACAATCTTATACAATAGAACAAGACAATCCTTGAAATACTTGCCTCAGATTTGACCGCATCCTACGCACAGTATCCTTCACTCAACATCCTACAATCCTACGCACAAGATGGCGTCTCCAGGTCCTTCCGTGGCGACCCTGGAGAGTGCAGGATGGAGGAGACGTCGCCAAGCCTACGCCAAGTCCTGCAGCACTCCTACGACACGAACCCTGCGTCTCCTTGCCGACTATATCCAAGGGCGCCTTCCTCACAGCCTCTCCGTGAGTATCCTTCGTGTCCTTAACCTTTTTGACCTTTTTTAACTGAATGTCCGTTTTTCTTTTTCATTTTCCATATTTTGTTTTCTTTTTCTTTTTTTTTCTGAGAGAGAAAGAAAATTGCGTATGTGATATTTTGCATAGAGCTGCCTTGTTTTGTTTCCCATGTACTCTCTCTCTCTCTCTCTCTCTCTCTCTCTCTCTCTCTCTCTCTCTCTCTCTCTCTCTCTCTCTCTCTCTCTCTCTCTCTCTCTCTCTCTCTCTCTCTCTCTCCTTAACCCCAAATTTAGTTGTTTTTTCCTTTCCCGAAACTTTTTAACAGTATTTATCCCCATTAGAGCCTCTTTACCCTCACTTTTTTTCCCTCCATAATTGTTTCCCCTCACAGTTGTTTCCCTCTCTTACCTGTTTCCCCTCTGGTCTGTTTTCCTTCCGTGTCTGTTTTTCCCATTTTTCTTCTCACTCCTCCTTTTTCCTGCGGTTTCTCAGAAGTTATGACAAGAGAGAGAGAGAGAGAGAGAGAGAGAGAGAGAGAGAGAGAGAGAGAGAGAGAGAGAGAGAGAGAGAGAGAAATGTGAACCGGCACTTCCATATCTAGTGACATAAAGAATCCATATGCATGCAGGTGATGAGAGAGAGAGAGAGAGAGAGAGAGAGAGAGAGAGAGAGAGAGAGAGAGAGAGAGAGAGAGAGCGTCCTTAGATCTGGGTGGCATCTGAAATCCATATGCAATAAAGTGATATAAGAGAGAGAGAGAGAGAGAGAGAGAGAGAGAGAGAGAGAGAGAGAGAGAGAGAGAGAGAGAGAGCCAGGCAATGAAAGCAAGAGCAATGGGAATTTCCTCTGATGGAAAGATAACTTATCATTTCAAATTCCAATAAAATCCTACGAAATTAATTCTTTGGCATTTATTGACATTGGAAGCTTTACTGAGACAGCTTCCGCCCTTCACCTTTATGTGCCCGACAGGTGAAGCCTCCTCCGCCTCATTAGGTATTGTGCACCTGTCCTGGCTTCATTAGGGAGTTCACCTGGACGCCTAGTGGTGGTGGTGGTGGTGGTGGTGGTGGTGACATTTGTATGATTTCAAGTGGTTTTATGCTAATTCGCCTGCTGACTTTGCTGTTTCCTGGTTCTGTGGTGGTTTTATGCTGAGTTGATGCTGAGTAGTGCTGATTGTGCTGATTTTTTCCTGATTTTGTGGTGATTTTTGCTCGTTTTATGCTGATTCGTTCTTATTATACTTATTTTTTATGCTGACTTTTATGCTGACAGTGCTGACTTCATGGTGACTCAATGCTGAATCAGTCCGAATTTAAGTGACTTTATGCTGAGTCGATTGCTGACTTTAGTAACCTTGTGCTGACTGTGCTGCTGTCATAATGCTGTGTGGATTTTTTTTCTGATTTTTTGCTGATTTATGCTGATTTATGCTCGTTTTATGCTGATTCTTTCTTATTATCCTGATTTTTTGCTGACCTTGATGCTGACAATGCTGACTTCATGCTGACCCAGTGCTGAATCAGTCCTAATTTAAGGTACTTTGCTGAGTCGAGTGCTGACTTTAGTAACCTTGTGCTGACTGTGCTGTTATCTAGATACTGACCAGGTGCTGACTCGGAGCTGACTCACCTGGGGCGCTCATCTCCCAGCTGATCACCTCGTCAGAAGTTGCCGTATGGAATTATCAGACTCATCTCCTTTCCTCCTCCTTTTCCTCCTCCTTTTCCTCCTCTTCCTCATCTTTTCCTCCAATTAAGTGACTTTCTCTTACCTTCACCTCATCAATCATCCTCGTTCATTTTGTCTCGTCTTTATCACCAGCCATGTAGAGAGAGAGAGAGAGAGAGAGAGAGAGAGAGAGAGAGAGAGAGAGAGAGAGAGAGAGAGAGAGAGATATGGACTAATTTATTACTCCTGAGAACATTTTTTTTAACTCAACATAAAAAAAAAAACATAACCAACATTTTTTTCTTTTTTCTCTTTTTCTCGCTGCATTTCATTATCAAGTCAAGGTTATGGAGTTTGAAATATATGGTTATCTGTATTCTATTCCCGTTTTTCTTTACCTGTCCTGAATTTCCAAGGGGGGGCTAAAATATTCGATAACTTATAAATTCTTGTGTCTTTTTCCTCCTTCACTTAACTCAGGTGTGAATAAAAAATGTGCTTTGAATTTCACCTTGAATATTTCTTTTCTTATTTATTTATTTATTGTATTTTTTTTTGTGTGTGTGTGTCTTCTCTTGTTTATTATTCCATTTATGTCTCTCTTTCCTCTTCCTTCTTTCTCTTCCTGTTTTCCGTGTTTCCCATTTTTCATGTTTCCTAGGGTCATGTTTTCTCTCATTCCTTTCTTCTTATTTCCTCCTAATTGTATTTTTTTCTTTGTTTCCACTTCCATCTTCGTTTTCTTCCCCTCTTTCATCTCCGTCTTCTTTCTTCCTTTCTTTCTTTCTTTCTTTCTTTCTTTCTTTCTTTCTTTTTCTTTCTTTCTTTCTCTTCTTTTTTTTTCTTCTTCTTCTTCTTCTTCTTCTTCTTATCATTAATTTTTTTCTTCCCCTCCTTCCTCTTCCCTCCTCCTCGTCCAACTTTTTCATTTCTTCTCCTCCTCCTCCTCTTCCTCCTCCTCCTCCTCCAAGCAGTTATTGACACAATATTTTTTGGTTTCATCTTGTTGCAATAATAATAATAATAATAATAATAATAATAATAATAGTAATAGTAATAGTAATACACTTGCCACTGTTACTTTTTTCCCGTGGTAATCTCGTTCCCTGCGCATTGTGTAATAATAAAAACAAATAATTGGTGATAACTGGCTGCGTTTTTATCTATTTATATTTTTTTATGCCCATGGGTTGTTCTAGTTTCCGGAGAGAGAGAGAGAGAGAGAGAGAGAGAGGGAGAGGGAGAGGGAGAGGGGAAAAAATTGCTGATGTTCAGTTGTTTTTCTCCTTTCCATTTCCCGAAGTGATTTTTTTTTTGTGTACATACATGTGCTTGTTGTTGTTGTTGTTGTTGTTGTTGTTGTTGTTGTTGTTGTTGTTGTTGTTGTTGTTGATGTTGTTCTCTTTCTTTTACTTCATTTTCATCTTCATCTCATCATTATCGTCATCATCATCATCATCATCATCATCATCATCATCATCATCATCATCATCTTCTTCTTCATCTTTTTCTTCTTCTTCTTCTTCTTCTTCTTCTTCTTCTTCTTCTTCTTCTTCTTCTTCTTCTTCTTCTTCTTCTTCTTCTTCTTCACCATCATCCTCATCATCTTCTTCTTCTTCTTCTTCTTCTTCTTCTTCTTCTTCTTCTTCTTCTTCTTCTTCTTCTTGTTCCTGTTCTTGTTTTTGTTTTTATTTTTGTTCTTGTTCTTGTTCTTTTTCCTCTTCTCCATCTTCTCCTCCTTTACCTTCATCTTCATCATCACTTCATTCCTTTCTTGAACCTCAGCGTTTTTACCTCCCCTTATTTCCCTCTTCCTCTCCATTTCCCTCCTCTTCCTCCTCGTCTCCTCTTCATTCAACCAAGATGGACTTTCCTGTTCCCCTTTCATTTCCCCTTTTCGTTTCTCCTTCAGTGGCAAGAGAAGAGGATAAAGAGAAGGAGATAGAGAGCGAAGGAGTGAAGGAGGAAGGAGATAAAAGAAAGAGAGAAGAAGAAGACGTGGAGAGAATCATCGGAAGGTATTGAGGATAGGTGATAAAGGAGATGGAGGAGGAAGAGAAGAAGGGAGAAGGAGAAGGAGATACATAGGGAAACAGAATGAGAAGATAAAGAGGTTGTAAATAAAAGGAAGATTTATAAGTGGAGGAAAAATGGAGATGAAAAGGAAAGATGGAGACAAAAGAGAATTAGATAAGGGGAAGAAAGGAGGAATTAAAAGGTTGACTAATTATAAGAGAGAGAGAGAGAGAGAGAGAGAGAGAGAGAGAGAGAGAGAGAGAGAGAGAGAGAGAGAGAGAGAGAGAGAGAGAGAGAGAGAGATAAGGGGAAAAAATTGCCAACTTGTAGCTCGATGTCGTCTCTCTCTCTCTCTCTCTCTCTGGAACATATTCGTTTTCTCTCTTTTTGTTTGAAGTTGAAGTTTCTGCATCTCCTCCTCCTCCTCCTCCTCCTCCTTCTCCTTCTCCTCCTCCTCCTCCTCCTCCTCCTCCTCCTCCTTCTTGTAACCTCTTTCAATGCATTCAAATTACTCACCTTCTGCTTATAAATGTGTCAAGGCTGGAGGAAGAGAAGGATAGCGCTGCTGGAGGAGGAGGAGGAGGAGGAGGAGGAGGAGGAGGAGGAGGAGGGTGATGGTGACGAGAGAGGCAGTGAAGACGAAGGACAAACAGTGATAAATAACAACCAATAACAGCTACGTATGCAAAAGAAGGAGGAGGAGGAGGAGGAGGAGGAGGAGGAGGAGGAGGAGGAGGAGGAGGAGGAGGAGGAGATGAAACTAGGTCACCCTCACATCAGCATACCATTTAAAGGAGGAGGAGGAGGAGGAGGTAGTGGTGGTGGTGGTGGTGTTGGTTGTTGTGGTGGTGATGGTGGTGGTGGTGGTGGTGGTATTGTTTCTCCCTCTAGTCTCCTTCTCATCTCCCTTTGGTGTCCCTTTGTTCTCTCTCTCTCTCTCTCTCTCTCTCTCTCTCTCTCTCTCTCTCTCTCTCTCTCTCTCTCTCTCTCTCTCTCTCTCTCTCTCTCTTTATCTCTGTCTTTTATCTTAATCACCCGCGAAGTTCAAACAGATAAGAGTGAAAGGAAAGAATAGAAAGAATAAGAGGAAATACGAATAAAGAAGAAGAGAAATGGTGATAAAAGAGGGAAGGGACAAAGATTAAGAGAGAAACATGAAATTAAGCAAAATAATAATCAGAAAACGTGGAATTTGAATAAAGAGAGGAATAATAAGAGCTGGATTAAAGGGGAGATGGGAGGAAGGTAGAGTAAAGAGGAGGAGGAGGAGGAGGAGGAGGAGGAGGAGGAGGAGAAAGAAGATGTTGATGAATAGAAGAAAAAAAAAAGAACTGCATGAGGAAGAATTTATAGATAATGAGGAGGAAGAGGAGGAGGAGGAGGAGGATAAAGAAGAGAAAGAAGAAATACGAAGAAGAGTAAGGAAAAGATTAGACCATAAGATTGAAAAAGAGGAAGAGGAGGAGGAAGAAGAGGAAAAAAAGTAAAGACGAAGAAGAAATAGAATAGGCCAGAAAGAAGAGAAGAATAATGAAAAGAGGATGAAAAGGTGAAATTATAGAAAGATAAGGAAGGAGGAGGAGGAGGAGGAGGAATAAAGAGAAGAGAGAAGAAGGAGGAAGAAGAAGAAGAAGAAAAGAAAGATGAAGAAAAAAATAAATAGACCAGAAGAAGAAGAATGAAAAAAACGATAAATAAGAAGGAAGAAGAAGAAGAAGAAGAAGAAGAAGAAGAAGAAGAAGAAGAAGAAGAAGATGAAGAATACGAAGAAAACAAAGACAAAGAATAAAAACAATAGACCAAAAGGAAAATAAGAAAGAAAAGGAGGATGAAAAGAAAGGAAAAGGAATAGGAAGAAGAAGAAGACGAGAAGGAAGACAAGGAGTAGGAGTAGAAATGCCGTTATCAATGTTATCGCGTTGGATAATCAATACAACAGTTAGCAGCATTAGGGCAATCACGGGGCGTTAGGAGATGGCGCAGCAATACAAAGGAACACAAAGGACAAGCAAACAACACTGTCAACCCCTTCAGTATTATGACGTGTTTCCATATTCATTCTGCTTACTATTTGGTGATTTTATACAGCTTCAGACACTCATGTGGGGGATTAGAATAGTGAAGACTGTGACCATTAACCTTCCGACCTCCATAGACCCTTCCTAATGTCAATAAAATGGTCTAATTGTACACAAAGGTAATAAATGTGTTCCAGTATTAAAGGGGTTCATCTTGAGATTGTCTATGGAAAGTGACACTGATTGATAGTAAGGTGGTTAGAATC
>NC_059299.1:4972479-4982479 GCF_017591435.1 Portunus trituberculatus
CACCACCACCACCACTGCCCTTCAAGTGTTCAGTCCTCTTCAACCATTACACTTCTCTTTATTCTTTCCTCTTCCCTCTTTTCTCCTCTTTATGCTTCTCTTCCTCTTCCTTCTCACCCTCCTCCTCCTCTTCCTCCTCCTTGACCTTGTGATTCTCCGTTACCATCGTTGTTTTTCTCTTCTTTCTCTTCGTTGTCTTCTCTTCCTCTTCCTCCTCGTCATCGTTAGTTTCTTCCTCTTCCTCTTCTTTCTTATCTCTTTTTCTTCTTTTCTTCGTTGCTCTCTTCTTCTTCCTCCTCCTCCTCCTCCTCCTCCTCCTCCTCCTCCTCTTAACCATTATTACCTTACACATCTTACCTTTAATTGGTATACCATTTCATAAACAGCCTCGAAAGGGCCAAGAGATCTGCTGCTGCTGCTGCTGCTGCTGCTGTTTGTTCTTCCTCTGTGTTCCTTTGTGTTTGCTTCAAGTTAAAGAAAGATAATTTTCCGAGAACATTTATTTATTTTTGGCAACACTGTCACATTCCATCACGGGCATTGGCAACACTTCCTTAAATTAAAAAGAAAACGAAAGTGTGTATGTGAGAGAGAGAGAGAGAGAGAGAGAGAGAGAGAGAGAGAGAGAGAGAGAGAGAGTATAGTACAAAGAAAACGAACGTTGAACACTAAAAAAAGAAATTACATAAGATATTTTCTCACGAATTTAAAGACAATAAGACTCTCCTGAACGAAAACAAAAGGAAACAACATTGGAAAGAACAAAATGAAAAGCAACATTGAGAAAAGAAGCTTCGGAACAATATACTCATTTCTTTCTAC
The DNA here is from genome assembly GCF_017591435.1 of Portunus trituberculatus. NCBI lineage: Eukaryota > Metazoa > Arthropoda > Malacostraca > Decapoda > Portunidae > Portunus > Portunus trituberculatus. The sequence goes on from NC_059299.1 coordinate 4,973,302, forward strand.
ATTATTTATACATTTCCTTAAAGCTACAGTCAATCTATTGAAGCATAAACTTTTTTTTTTTTTTAAACTTTTCATTATAATAATTTTTGTTTCACTTTCAGTCTATCTTTTTATATCTCAGTTTCGTGTTTAATCAAGTTTTTTTTTTACTTTTCATTTTAATCACTTTCATTCATTTTCATTCTTTTTTTTGTATATCAATCTCGTATTTAATCAAAGTTTTTTTTTATCTTTTTTTTATTATAATCACTTTCATTTACTTTCATTTTTTTTCCATCTCAATCTCGTATTTAATCAACATTTTTTTTTACTTTTCTTTACAGTCACTTTCAATCTCTCTTTCTTATCAAATCAATCTCGTATTTAACCAAAGTGTTATATTTTGATACTTTTCGTTATAATCATTTTCATTTCAATTTCAGTCTCTATTTTCATCTCAATCTCGTATTTAACCAACATTTTTCAAAACTTTTCATTATAATCACTTTCATTTCATTTTCAATCTCTTTTTCTTTTCATATCATTCTCGTATTTAATCAACATCTTTCAAAACTTTTCCTTATAATCACTTTCAATTTCAATCTCTCTTTTTCATATCAACCTCGTGTATAACAAACATTTTTAAACGTTTTCTTATAATCACTTTCAATTTCAATCTTATTTCAATCTTATTTCAATCTTTTATCATCTCAATCTCGTATTTTCAACTCTATTTAAGTTTTAACACAAACACAAACCACACTTAAACCTTTCACTAGTCATCATAATCACAATCCTCTAAATCCCACACCACAAACCTTCATCTTTCCTATTGACATTGCAAATTCATATATTCAGCTCAATAAATTTCAGTCTCTTAACCAATTCACATATTTTTAACCTTAAATCATAATCACATTCCATTTAATTTTACTTTCACCTCAAAATTTCACTCCCCTTTTTCTTTTTTTACATTTCCATTTGGTATTTTCATTTCGTAAGTTATGAATGCATCAGTTGGTCACAAAGTCTGTTAAAACTACAATAAAAACAGGAAACAAAAGAGGAAGGAGAGAAAATAGGAAGAAAGGGAGGGAAGTGAAGAGACAGGAGGAAACTAAGAAGGGAGGAGAGGAGGAAAGGAAGAAAAAATAAGAAAATAAGAACAACGAAGATGAGAAAAAGAAAAAAAAATGATAATAAAGAAAAGGAAAATAAAATAAAAAGGGGAGGAAGAGATGAGGGGAGGAAGAATGGGTGGACTTAGAGAGAGGAAGAAGATGGAGAGATGTAAGGAAGCTGGAAAAGTAGAGAAGTGGATGAGGGGATGGAGGGAGGCTGGACTAGTAGAGGGGAAGTAGATGAAGGGATGGAGGAAGGCTGGAGTTGTAGAGGGAAATGGATGTAGAGATGGAAGGAGATTGGAATTGGAGAGGGAAAGTGGATGGAGATAGAGATGGAGGGAGGGCTAGACTTGTAGAGGCTGGACATAAGAGAGGGGAAATGGATGAAGTAATGGAGGGAGGCTGGAGTTGTAGAGGGGAAGTGGATGGAGGGATGCTAGTCTTGTAGAGGGGAAGTGGATGGAGAGATGGAGGAAAGCTGGACTGGGAGAGGGGAAGGGTGAGGATGAAGAGAGACCAGGGTAGCAAAAATAGGGGAAAAAGAAAGGTCTTATCTAGTTTCCTGTGGTAATTTGGGATTAATTTTAGTGGAAGAATGGCTTGAAAGGGGACAGAGGAAGGTATTTTTAATAAAACTAATTACTTTTGGAGCGGAAGATTGGAAGCTCTGTAGAGGGACTCAATTCCACAAACTTGGGCAGAGAGGGAGCAGTTCTTCACGTGACCTTGGCTAACTGAGGATGTCGGAGAAGAAATAGATGACGAGAGAGAACCAGAGAGAGAAGATGCAGAACTTGATAAACTCCCGCCCTGTCATGATGTCTTCTGATAATGATAGTGTTCTGTTCTCTCTTAAGTTACTGTCATCTCTTATTTCCTTCCACTCCTCTTCCTCTTGCCTCTCCGTGCACTGGGGAGGCAGAGGAGAAGCGTGGATCTCTTCTTCCACCTTTCCTTTCTCCTCCTTCCTCGGAGTGTCGTTACAACTGGTAATGGTGACAGCTTCTTGAGTTCCTGAAGGAGGTGGTGCGATAAAGAGATCCTTCGTGGTCCTCAGGGAAGCAGTGGAGTCCTGTGAAGGAGCCCCAATGTCTATGAGGTCCTTGGCAGTGCTTGAAGGACCATTATCGTACCTTAGCGAGCCTGAAGGACCCTCGGGGCAGGATAAGTGTTCTTGGAAGGATGCAGAAGGAATTATTTGCTCCTCGATGCTCCTCAAGTCCTCAGGGAGCATATCATTGTCCTCCTCATCCTCGTCGCTGTTGGTAACGCTACTGGTGTCATCCTCGTCCATGTGCTTCTGCTTGTTCTCCTTGCGGCGCGTGGAGGGCTTGGGGATGGTGCGCGGCGGGGAGTTGATCCTGTCCAGCTCCTCCAGAAATGCTGCGATGGCCTCAGGGTCAAGATCATCGGGGTAACTTTCCTGGAGGTTCATTTTCTTTGCGCTGGTTTTCTCTTCCTGTTTCTCTGTTTTATTTACGGTGACTTCCTCCTCCTCCTCCTTTTCCGCTTTTGTTATGTGTTTCTTGTCCATCTGAATTGTGACTTGTATCTTCTCCACTTTGTTTTTAGTGACATCCTCTTTCTTCTCCACTTTCTTCATATTACCTTCCTCTTCTTTCTCCTGCACAATTGCTTCCTCTTTCCTTTCCATCTTTACATGATTTTCTCCACCTTTACACTCATCTCTTTCTTCTCCATCTTCTTTACATTATCTTCCTCGTACTTCTCCATCTTCTTTTCGCTGGAATCCCTTTTCTCAGGAGTCAGCAGATGCGCCCCGGCCTCCCTGCTGCCTATCTCGCCTGTCTCTCCTGTCACGAGTCCCGTCAACACCAATCCTTTGAGCTCCTCCGAGGGCCGCAAGTCTGCTTTGGTCCCCCCAAGAAAATCAATACCATCACCGTTTTCTTTGGTATCGCCGCTGTGTTGAGGGAAATCTAGTCTCTGTGAGGAATTGGCGTCTTTTCCGGTGGTGTAATGTTGCCTCGGAGGGTGTAGAGTGTTGTCTTCACCCTCGCTGCGCCTGTTGCTAGTCTGTTCTGTCTTGGTGTCCCCAGTGGGCGTGGTGAGCACCACAGCCTTAGGTGCGTCGCTCAGTAGTCCCTCCTGCTGGTGCACAGCCAGAGAGATTCCGTTTTCTTTGAGTATTGGCGTGAGGACGTTCTCTGTGAGTGTGGGTGACACCAGGGGTGACTCCAGCGTGTCGTCCTCATCCTCGTCCTCGCTACTCCACGGGTGAGTCTCGGGGCTAAACACAACGTAGCACCGGGTCTGCGCCTCCCCGCAGCCCTCGGTGGCCACGGGCGGCAGCAGCTCCCCCTGGATAGAGTGCACGAACAGGGACAGCGTCTGGTCCAGGTCGCTGCGGTCCTCCGTGTCCGAGGGATCCTCTGTGTCCGCGTCGCTCCTCAGGTTAATGTCCAGCTCGTAAATATCGCTCTCGGAGTCCGTGATCACGTCGTCACCGGTGCGCAGGACGCTCGGCTCACTGTCTGACTCGTTTTCGCTGTTGGCGGGTCGTCCGTTGGGCTCACCTCCCTGCTCGGCTCGACCCGCTATGCGAAAAAACTCCTCCGTGTCTGGCAGGGCACCGCCTCGGGAAGCCCTGGGCGGCCTGCCGTCCACCCTGTCCGTCTTCCTCGCCCTGCCGCGCGATTTCGTGGCTCTGTTGCGGTAGATGTTGGTGACCTCGCCGGTGAAGAACTGCAGCTCGTCACTGTTGAGGCGGCGGCAGTTCCTGGGCAGCGCGGCGGTGGTGGTGCTGGAGGCGGAGAGCACCGCTACGCGGGACTTGTTGGACTTACTGCCGCGCAGGGAGCCAAAGCGTGGCTGCGTAAAGTGCGACTGTTCGCTCTTCTTGACGCGGAGACTCTGTGTGCGCAGGAAAGGCTCTGTGCCGCCGCCCGCGGACTCAAAGAACCGCATCTCGTCCTCCCGCAGCGTGCGCACCTTGCCCGGGCCGCTGCTCCTGGCGGGAATGGTGGGGATGGGCGCCTCCTCCTTCACAGACTTCGATCGAGGTTTGCCGTCCTCGCCATCGCTCTCCGAGGAGGACGATGAGCCTCGGCGCGCATTAAGCTTGCGGAACTTGTTCACGAGAGCGGCCACGTCTGAGTGGCGGCGGCCATCCGCGTCCTCGTCCTCAAGATCGCCTCCGTCAAGCTTGTGGTGGGCGTCGCCTCGCCGCGCCTCGCCCTCCAAATCAAAGTCACGTAGATTGGTGAACTGATCAATGAGCTGCTCCACCCGCGGCTCAGAGGAGGCCTCGCCCTGGTGTGTGGTGGTGGTGGTGCTGCTGCTGCTGACACTAGGCTTGTCGCCTGCCTTTTTGTCGTTCTCACGGGCTTCGTCACGTCCCACGGCCTTGGGCACCTCCTCGCCTGATAATCTTCTAATCAACTCTATCCTTTTCCTCCTTGCCTCCTCTTTCGTCTTCTCCTCTTCTTGCTTTTCATGGAGGAGGCGCAGGCGTTCAGCTTCCTCTCTTTCGCGCTTCTTTCGCTTCTCCTCTTCCTCTTTTGCCTTTTCTCTTTCCATCCTCTCTCGCTCTCTTCGTTCCATCTCTGCTTTTTCTTTCATTTCCCTTTCCAGTTTTTCTCTTTCTTTCTTTTCTTCCTGTGCTTTTTCCCTCTCCTTTCGTTCCTCTTCTTCTCTTTCCCTTTCCTTTCGTTCCCTTTCTTCTCTTTCCCTCTTACGTATTTCCAGTTCTAGTTTCTCTTTTTCTTTCTTCTTTTCCTCTAAAAGTTTCCTTTTTTCTTCTTCCCTGACGAGTCTTTCTTGTTCTTCTCTTTCTCGTATTCTTCTTTCCTCTTCTAACTTCCTTTTAGCTTCTCTTTCCTTTTCTAAAATTTCTAGAGTCTTCCTTTCCTTTTCTTCCTTTTCCTTTGCCTTTTGTAACCATTTTTGTTCTTGTTCAGTCCTCTGTCTCTCCTTTTCGTTCTCTGCCTGCTTCCTCTCTCTCTGTCGCTCCATCTCCTGCCTTCTGCTTTTCTCTTTCCTCTCTTCGTCATCGCTGGACGACTCTGAGCTACTCATGAGTGACCGCCGCCGCGAAGAGGAGTCCACCAGGACCTGAACCGCGAGTGTATCCGCTGGCTTGGTGTCGTGCTGGGCTTCTCGTGCCACACTGTCGAGTGGAAGCATCTGCAGCTTCCTGTGAGGGTCAGTCGGCGGGGGGCTCGACGGTAACATGGGTTCGTGTCCCATGCTGTCCTGTTCCTCCTGGTGGAGTATTTCGGGTGACAGCGCCTCAAACTGCCGCGTGAGGTTCTTGACTGAGGCACTGGAGAAGCTGGTGAGCGAGTGACGACTTTCCTTTTCTGGAGAAACACTCCTGGACTTCTGGCGCAGTGACTCCTCGAAGGGCGTCTTGAGCTGGTGCACGATGGCTCGGCGGGGCCTTGAGGCTACCTCCTCTTCGGCAATTTTCAGTAAAGACTGGGCTGAGGATCCCTCTTCGAATCGTTGCCGTAAACTCCTAACAGAAGGCGTCCCTGCGGCAAGCACTTCCACTATTGGCGGAGTCTTATGGTGCTGCATCTGGCCAGTGGCGTCTTCCACTCCCAGGAGCTGCTGATCTGCGGCGCTGCTCTCCTCTGCCTGTGTCTCCCCGGCAGTGTTCTCTCGAGACTCTCGCACCTGCGGCGGCTCAGGCGTCTTTTCTTTCAGTTGCTCCAGATAAGTGTTGGGCTCCGGGGCGGCACTCTTGGTGAAGTCGTTGCCGCCTCCAGCCAGGGCTTCCCTCTCGAATAAGAGTTTGAGTTTCCTGACGCTTGGTGGGGAGGTCTGAGCGTGGTGGCGCAGCACGGCAGACGGATCTGGTTCACTCTTGGATCGCCGGTGGTTCTTCATTTTCTGCCGACCCTGGAGGCTTGTCCTGCGGCGTGTTTGATCTTCTTGCTGCACCTCCAAGTCACTGGTCTTCAGAGTGACCTCGCTGCAGCTCTTGATACGCAGCTCCTGTGAGTCACTTCTCGAGAACACCTCGCTCTCCTCGCCCTCGATCTGTGGCGAGATCTCGAATTTCTCCAAGATCTTCCTGACATTGTCTGGCGTAACGGCTTGTCTCAGCGGCTGGCGGCGCTCCGGACTCTTGAGATGAGGCCTGAGCATGCTGTAGTGACGCGTCACCCGCCGCCCCTCCCGCTCATCACCCGTCCCACCCTCTCTCAGAGCGTGATCGTTCACCGGGGCGGGGTTCGCCGGTGGTTGTTTGTCGGTGGGCGAGGCCGCTGGCTTCTCGTCAAACTTTCCCCTGAGATCCTTGACTGAGGGCAGCGTGACCGTCACCTTGTCCGTGTGGCGCCTCACCTGCTTCTTCCTCCGTTGCCACAGGTGCCCGTCAGAGGCAGAGCGGGAGCGCAGTCCGGTGGGGGACGGCGAGCGAGGCGTTGGGGGCGGGGTATTCACCGAGGCCACTGTGGACTCCGAGGCGTCGCTGAAGTGACCGCTCATGTTCCTTATGCTCTCGACGCGGTTCCGCGGGTGCCGCACAGGGGAGGGCGACTGGCTCCGGGCCGTAGCATGGGCTTGCTGCGGGGCCAACTGCAGGCGTTGCGGGCTGCTGCCCTCCCTGCCAAGCAGCGGCATGGACTTGGTGCGTAACAGTTTCAGGAGGGAACCTTCGTTCCTGAAGGGATGGCTGGTGTCTGGGATGTCGTAAGGGATGGACTTTGTGCGCCAGACGGTGGTGAGCTGCGGTGTGGGAGGACTGCCGCCGCTGCCAGACATATCTCCCGGCGCCGCCTCGTCACTCTTCAGTTTCCCGATCACGTATGACACCAGCGATGCTGCGGACATAGCTGGTTCACTGCTCTCCTACACCACCTGCAAGGAAGCCGCGGTGAGACTCGCCCTCAGCGGAGAGAGAGAGAGAGAGAGAGAGAGAGAGAGAGAGAATAATGGTGATCATGTTAGCTGAGTTGATAAACGTAGATTACTTTGATAAGACAGACAACCTTCCCATGCTTATGGTCTCTCGTAATAGGAGGAGGAGGAGGAGGTGGTGGTGGTGGTGGTGGTGGTGGTGGTGAAGAGGATGGTGGAGGTAATGATAGTGTTCCATCACTGCTCACTCACTCCATATTTTTTGCTCCTCCCTCTTTTAACCTTCGATCTGAAACTCATAATCATAAAAAGCAAGAACAGCGAATAAGAGAGCGAGAGAGAGAGAGAGAGAGAGAGAGAGAGAGAGAGAGAGAGAGAGAGAGAGAATGTATCAATAAATGAACACCACGCATTTAATGAAAGCTTGCACTTAATAAACCTGGAGCATTACAGAAAACGGAGAAGACGAGGAAGTTCAATGGGTAACGAAGGTGTATTAGTGAAACCTATGGAACACTGAGAAACAATGGTAACGGAAGTGAAACGCGGGGCAGGAAACAAAGTAAATGAACAAGAGAAAGAATGGAAAACGGGAATCGAGTTGAATCTGAGGTAAGAATTGAAAGAAAACTGATAATATATGAAAACAAACTAAAGAAATACAAATAAAAAGTCACGAATGAAGCGCGAATTAACAAAACCTTCCCTTTATCCAATTATCTACCGTCAAACTAAGAAATATCCACACCAAATAAGGAACGTTAAGGAGTTACGTGAAAATTATCGGTGGTATTATCAAACATTACGAAATTGTGGAGGAAATGAGGAAAACAGTATTTATACACCACCTTGATCGCTTAAATCACGCTGCGCTCTTGTTATCAGTCCGCGGCCCCGCCCAGCGATAAGGGAGTGATAGAGCCGCGCCGCTGCTCCCTTCATGCTAACACTGCACTCCTTCACGCTGATTGGCTCCTCTTTACGCTCAGAAATTATTATTATTATTATTATTATTATTATTATTATTATTATTATTATTATTATTATTATTATTTTTTTTTTTTTTTTGTGGGAATGATGTTATGTGAGGGATGGGTTGACTGTTTTGTGCTTCTTTTGTGTTCCTTTGCGTTTCATGATCTTTTTAATTTGTTACATTTTCGTTTTTCTCTCTCTTTTCCTCTTTGTTCTATTTGTTGTGTTTCTAATTGTCATTTTTTTTTTTTCGTGTCACTATTTTTCCTTCTTTCTTCACTTCTTCGCTTCCTCATTTATACATTTATTCGTGCATTCTCTTTTGTTTCTTCACTCCAATCACATATTCCTTCCTTTCTAACACTTCCTTCATTCATTTCTTCCTCCTTCACGATCTTTTCGTCCTTCATTCCCTTCTCTATAACCTTCCTTCCTTCCTTCCTTCCTTCCTTCCTTCCTTCCTTCACACATTACTATTTCAAGACATTTATTTCCCCCTTTATTTTTTCTACTAACTCGGACCTGCACGGGGACTGGCAACATAGTGGGTCTCTTTTTCGTTTTATTTTGATCTTTAGCCATCTCTTAATACTTCAAAAAATTACTCACAGTCGTTTATTCCCTTCTAAACCATTCTACTTTCTTCCTTCGTTCACACACACACACACACACACACACACACACACACACACACACACACACACACACACACACACACACACACACACACACACACACACACACACTTCCTTACCCAGAATCTTTCCTCATCGTCACTACCTCTCCCTTTATGCTCTCACCTCTTCCTTGCTCTCTCCATTAAGCTCTCACTACCTCCTCATTATCACTGCCTCACTAGACACCTAACCTAACCTAACCTAACCTACCTCATTATCACTGCCTCCAAACACCAAACACCTCTTCACACACTCAACTTGGGACACGATTCTTGCTTCACACACACACACACACACACACACACACACACACACACACACACACACACACACACACACACACACACACTTAGCTTTCATTTCCTCTTTGCACTTGAGTTTCAGTGGTTTTCTCTTTAGTCTGCCCTTGGAAATTCTCGTTTTCTGTTTTATTATTAATTTTATCTCGTTTTCTTTACGACTCTCTCTCTCTCTCTCTCTCTCTCTCTCTCTCTCTCTCTCTCTCTCTCTCTCTCTCTCTCTCTCTCGTCACACGCCTGATGCATAAACAAGAACAATAGAACAAGAGATAAAGGAGGAGAATGATAAAAAAGA
>NC_059299.1:5002479-5004979 GCF_017591435.1 Portunus trituberculatus
TTTCCTGTCAATTGTTTATATTTTTATTTGCGTATTTATTTATTTTTTTATTTTTTTCCTGTAATTTGTAGGAGTGTTGTGAAGGAAATAGTGAGGGTTGGTTGAAAGTAGTGGAAATATTAAGTTAGTATTGTTTTTCCTTTTCTTTCCTTTCCTTTCCTTTTTCCCTTTGAGTTCTTAATTTTGTTTGGAGTAATAGGAATAACAACGTGCTATTTGGAGAGAGAGAGAGAGAGAGAGAGAGAGAGAGAGAGAGAGAGAGAGAGAGAGAGAGAGAGAGAGAGAGAGAATGTGAAATGTGAAATAAAAGTAGATTATCAGATAAGCATAGACTTTATTTTAAGTGTATGATTCTCTCTCTCTCTCTCTCTCTCTCTCTCTCTCTCTCTCTCTCTCTCTCTCTCTCTCTCTCGTCACAACATAATCAAATAAAAGAAAAAAATACTATGATGTTTTTTTCAATTTTTTCTTGAAATTAACCAATGTGATACGAGTGATTTTCTATTTCTCGCCTGCTTTTCATCTCCGCCCACCTGAGGCACGGAGTATATTAGCACAGGTAACGGAGGGCCAGGTAATTAGTGAGAGCGCGCGCACACACACACACACACACACACACACACACACACACACACACACACACACACACACACACACACACACACACACACACACACACACACAGACGGTATCCGATGTAAGTGTGGACCATAATTGTGTGTGTGTGTGTGTGTGTGTGTGTGTGTGTGTGTGTGTGTGTGTGTGTGTGTGTGTGTGTGTGGAAGATTAAAGATGGCGGAAATTATCTCTAAGGGAAAAAAAAGGGATCATAATTGGGTCATTACTCGAAACAGAGAGAGAGAGAGAGAGAGAGAGAGAGAGAGAGAGAGAGAGAGAGAGAGAGAGAGAGAGAGAGAGAGAGAGAGAGAGGATAAAACAGTGGAGGGAAGATGCCTTTCATTAATTGGAGAGAAGGTGAAAGATAAAAGTTTTCTCTCAGAGTGGAGGAAAAATGATAGAGAGATAAAGGAAGAAAGAGAGGGAGAGAGAGAAAAAGAGAGAGAGAAAGAGGAGAGAAGAGATTAAGGAACCACCCTAGATTAAAAAGAGAGAAGAACAGAGAGAGAAAAAAACCCAGACTAAAGTGAATAAGGAGAGAGAGAAAGAGAGAGAGAGAATTGAGCCAAACACATATCGAGTTTAGGAAGGAGAAAGAAGAGAGGGAGAGAAGAGACACTGGTGAGAAAGACAAGGAAGGAGAAAGGAAGGAAAACAGGAAGAGGATTACCTGAGCTATGAGTGCTGCAGGTATCAGGGCTCCGGGCGGGGGTGGAGGGGAAGGAGCACGAGGAGGCATGGTAGGAGTCAGGCGCTCCCCTCTCCCCTGGGTCTCTGCGCAACATGACCTTCACTTACTGGGGGACGAGTTAGCGCCACGCCCCTGCAGCCAAGGCCGGTACGTAGGAAGTCCTGGAGCAAGCCGCCCTTAGCACAGGCCCTAAGATCCCACACCGTCGCCGCCACTCCACCTCAAGACCTCAGCTTCCCCTCCCCTTCATCAGTTTTGTGGCAGGACACGCGCTTAGACATGGGAGGACTTGGTGGGAGTCTCAGTGGGTCCTTGCCAGGGAATATGGGTATGGGATGTCCTCTAACACCCCAGTCACCCCTGCCGCCCCTGCCACGCCCGGCACGCCCACGACCCGCCGTCAGGAGAGTGTCACGTACGAAGAGGCTATTCCTGTCATCGTGAGACGCCGCGGCTGCACACTCACCGTCAGGATTGTGTCAGTGGAGGACATTGAAGTGGCGGCCCCTTGGGAGGACAGTACCATCACCACCACCACTACCACCACCACTGCTGCCTCTGCTACTACCACCACCGCGACCACCGCCACCTCAGGCCTCCACGACCATCACGACCACCAGTACAAGTCTATCTCAACTCTCTCTCTGCCACAAGTAAGGATTTAACTAAACTAACCTAACCTAACTTAACCTAACCTAACCTAACCCAACCTTAACCTAACCTAACCTAACCTAACCTAACCCAACCTAACCTAACCTAACCTAACCTAACCTAACCTAACCACAACCTAACCAACCTAACCTAACCTAACCTAACCTTACTTTACTTTACCAACCCAACCTAACCTAACCTAACCTTACCTAACCTAACCTAACCACAACCTAACCAACCTAACCTAACCTAACATAGCTTAACCTAACCTAACCTAACCTAACATAGCTTAACCTAACCTAACCTAACCCAACCTAACCTAACGTAACCTAACCTAACCACAACCTAACCTTAACCTAACCTAACCCAACCTAACCTAACCAACCTAACCTAACCTAACATAACATAGCTTAACCTAACCTAACCTAACCTAACCCAGCCTAACCTAACCTAACCACAACCTAACCAACCTAACCTAACCTAACCTAACATAGCTTAACCTAACCTAACCTAACCACAACCTAACCAACCTAACCTAAC
>NC_059299.1:5007479-5019979 GCF_017591435.1 Portunus trituberculatus
AAAAGCGTCAGGCAGAATTATGGAGCAAATATTACGTGTCTCCATCTTATTCTTTGCCCCGCCCCACCAACACTCCTCCTCTTAACCTCCGCCATCATTAATTTTTACCCTGGTTCATCCCCCTTCTCTCTTTTCACCTGTTCAAAATATCTTAGTCTTGCTTCTCTTGCCTTCTTTACATTACACATTCCACACATTCTTCTATCTTCACTCCATCTTCACTTGTCTCCTTTCTACCAGTGAAATGCCAGCTATTATCTCACCATCCTTATCTTCGTGAATCGTGACAAAGAAGGTAACTGTTTTTTTTTTTTTTCTTTTTCTTTTTTCTTTTGTTTTTGTTAAGGGATGTATTGGAGTGTTGTGGAAACTGTAAAGGATTGGAAAAGTGTGATAGGATTAATGGTTTTTTAAAAGGAGTTTGTTCTTTTAGTGGTGGTGCTAGTCGTGGTGGTGGTGGTTGTTGTTGTTGTTGTTTTGTTATTGTTTATGTCTCGTGATCTTTCTAGTTGAAGAGCGAAATAGTCCATGAAATAATGAATTGAAAGAAAGATAAAACTTAAGTAAGAAAATATAGTAGTAGTAGTAGTAGTAGTAGTAGTAGTAGTAGTAGTAGTAGTAGTAGTAGTAGACCTAAACATATTATTACTTTAAACCACATCAGACAAACTTTTTTTTTTCCCTCTTTCTTATCGGTTTTCCTTCCTACTTTCCTCCTTCCCCTGCCGTCTTTAAAGGAATCTGATGTTTCTCTCCACCTTTCCATTCCCACCATCTTTCCTTCCTTACTTTCTTTCTCCTGTTTCCTCGCAGCTTTTTATCTTTTTTTCCCTTGTCATCATTGTTTCCAGTTGTCTCTCTTCTCCTTCCCTTTATTTTCCCTTCCTATCTTCTTTCCTTCTATTCCTGTTCCTATCTCAGATTTATACCGTTTTTCCTTGTTTTCATTGCTGCATTTGTGTCCTCCTCCTCCTCCTCCTCCTCCTCCTCCTCCTCCTCCTCCTCCTCCTCCTCCTCCGTGTCCAGAATAAGATAATCAAACAAGCCTCAAAGGGACAGTATATTGAGCGAAGTTGGGTTAAATTGAGCGAAACGACTTGTATTTGCTGGGCATTTCACAGTTTTACGCTCCGTGTCTCATTGTTTCGGACGCCATTCAGAGAGAGAGAGAGAGAGAGAGAGAGAGAGAGAGAGAGAGAGAGAGAGAGAGAGAGAGAGAGAGAGATTGTATGTTGATTTTGTTTTGTTTCCAAGCCCATTTTCTCTCCTCCTCCTCTTCCTCTTCCTCCTTCTCCTCCTCCTCCTCCTCCTCCTCCTCCTCCTCCTCCTCCTCCTCCTCCTCCTCCCCTTGCGTTTTCCTCTCCCCTAAGCAAAATATCGAGAAAGTGTCCAAGAAAGTAAGATGAAGGAGGAGGAGGAGGAGGAGGAGGAGGAGGAGGAGGAGGAGGAGGAGAGAAATTTTCTTCTCTCCTCCACTCCTTGCTGGTTATGGCTTGTGGGTTAAACAGCAGCAGCAGCAATAGTAGTAGTAGTAGTAGTAGTAGTAGTAATAGTAGTAGTAGTAGTACCTTCTCTCCTTTTCTTCCTTTTCCTCTTTTTCCTCCTTTTCCTCTCGTTTCCTCCTCTTCCTCTTCCTCTCCATCTCATCTCTCCTCTTGCACATCTAAAATTCACAGTTCCTCCTCCTCCTCCTCCTCCTCCGCATTTACCAACCACACCTTTGCCCTTCTTCGCCTCTCTCTCTCTCTCTCTCTCTCTCTCTCTCTCTCTCTCTCTCTCTCTCTCTCTCTCTCTCTCTCTCTCTCTCATTATCGGTTTCAAGTAGTCGTGCTGATGTTTTTGCAGTTGCGGCCTCCTCCTCCTCCTCCTCCTCCTCCGCCTCCGCCTCCGCCTCCGCCTCCGCCTCCGCCTCCTCCTCCTCCTCCTCCTCCTCCTCCTCCTCCTCGTCGTCGTCTTCTTCGTTAGCACCTTCATTTTTTGGCGCCTCTTTCTATCCATCACCTTCCAAATGACTGTTTTTCTTTTTTTTTTTTTTTCGTTATTATTTGTGTTTTCTTCTATCTTCATCGTTTTCCTTTTGTTTTCATTCCTTTTTTCTTGTTATCGTGTTTTTTTATCTTCGTTTTTTCCTTTATTTTTTTGTCTTAAAAGTTATATTCTGTATGTATATATGTCTGGTGGCGGTGTTGGTTATGTATGGTCTCTCTCTCTCTCTCTCTCTCTCTCTCTCTCTCTCTCTCTCTCTCTCTCTCTCTCTCTCTCTCTCTCTCTCTCTCTCTCTCTCGTAGTTGCAGTTGTCTGTTGTTGTTGTTGTTGTTGTTGTTGTTGTTGTTGTTGTTGTAGCAGTTGTAGTAGTGTAGTAGTAGTAGCTGTAATGTTAGTAGTAGTAGTAGTAGTAGTAGTAGTAGTAGTAGTAGTAGTAGTAGTAGTAGTAGTAGGTTCTATTCCTTATATGCAAACAGTCCTCAAGTTTACATTTCTCTAACACAGGAATTGTTCTCTCTGCTTTTGTAATGATCACGTTCTCTTTCCGCCGTGACTTGAACCCAAACCCTTCACTCGCTCCTCCTCGTTAACCAAGAGTGAAATACAACATAAATAAATCACCAATACACTGTTTTCTGTTAGTTGACTTGTTCTCTTCAGTACCAGGATGCCTTTTTATGTTCATTCTGCTTACTATTTGGTGATTTTATACAGCTTCAGAAACATATGTTGGGATTAGAATTGTGAAGACTCTGGCTATTAATCTTTTGACCTCCATAGACACTTCCTAATGTAAATAAATTCGTTTAGTCATACCCCAAAAAAAATGAAGGTAAATATGAAGGAGTTAATCTGAGAAGTGTGATTCAGTGAGGAAATTAGAGATAAATAAATGGTTTTTGAATATTTATAGAGGTTAACTGGAATAGAATAACATCAAAATACCTGTGTTTTTGTGTCTGCATCTTCCTCTGCTCCCTTTCACATTTCCTCCACTTCTCTTTCTCCTCTTCTTATTTTTTCTTCTGTACATCTCTGTTCAGTATTTCGTGTGTATTGTGTGTTTTGTCTTTTCTCTTTCATTTTTCTCTTCTCTGCACCTGTACTCAGTCTGCTGTGTATATTTCTTTCCTTTTTATTTTTTCTCTTCTTCACACCTATACTTAGTCTTTCCACGTATGTTTCTTCTCTTCTCTCTTTTATTTCCCTCTTCTCTTCCGTGAGTATTTCTTTCCTTCCTTCCTCTCTGCACCTCTACTGGATTTTCCACACATAATTCTTCCTTTCTCCTTTATTTCTCTCTTCTCTACATTTCTATTCAATATTCTGTGTCTATTTCTTCCCTTCTCTCCTTCTTTTCTTCTCTTTTCTGCACCCCAGTACCAGGACATGTTTCCATTTTCATTCTGGTGATTTTATACAGCTTCAGAAACTTACATGGGGGATTAAAATAGTGAAGACTGTGGCCATTAAACTTCTGACGTCCATAGACTCTTCGTAATGTTAATAAAATGGTCTAATCATACACAAAACTCAAGGTAGAAATGCGTCCCAGTACTGAAGGGATGAATCTTCCGCAACACATCCCTTCGTTGTCTTCATTTCTTTATATTTCTTCTGCCCTTTTTTTTTTTTTTCTCTCAAGCTTAAAAGAAAATAAGAGGAAGCTGCAAAGGTCAGTATTCAGAAACGACTATTTTCCAAGGCCATAGAGATATAATTAGGTGGGTTTCCAAGAGTTTTTTCCAGTTAATAAAATAAAAAAATCTTGTCAGTCTGCCTCTAGAACTGCAAAAACACCTTAACCTTTTCAGCACTAGAACACATTTTTACCATGAGTTTTGAGTGTGAGTAGACGATTTCATTTACATTAGAAGGATCTATGGAGGTCAGAAGATTAATGGCCAGAATCTCTACTATTTAAATCCCCCACATGAGTTTCTGAAGCTGTATAAAATCACCAAATAGTAAGCTGAATGAATATGGAAACGCGTCATGGTACTGAAGGGGTTAAAAACTCGTGTGAATTAAGATAAAGCCTTTTGGAATACTGAAGGTGAAGGAAATAGGTGTTTGAGAGTACGAGTGAAAGGTCTTGCTGGAATAGGTTGGTAGTGCAGTCTATAGGCAGGTGTGTGGTGGTGATGGTGGTGTTGGTGGTAGTGGTGGTGGTGGTGGTGGTGTTGTATTATGTAGAAAGTGGCACGTGTAGGTTTGCTGGCTTCGTATAGTATTCATAGGCTTTTTTCTTTCTTTTTTCTTTTTTATATTTTTCTTTTTCCTGCTTTTGTCTTCTTTCTTGTTCGTTTTCTTGTTTTTTTTCTTCTTTTCTGTTGTTGTTATTGTTGTTGTTGTTGTTGTTCTCTTTGCTCCTATCCCTTTCTATCCTTTCCGTCTCCTATTTACTGTGGTCTCCGTTTTTTCTTCTCCGTTTTCTATCAAGCTTTGGGAGAGAAAACGAAAGCGATTCAAGACAGACTCAAGTATTTTTCTCCGTGTAGTCTTTACCAGTGCGCAGTTTTACGTTATTTTCCTTCTTATCTCAACTTCCTCCCCACCTCTTTATCCTCTTGAGACGCATCACTCATATTTATGTTATCAGCTGGTGTATTGTTGTGCTTTATTTATCGATCATTGTAGGGGAGGTGACCAGCTGGCGTGTGTGTGTGTGTGTGTGTGTGTGTTGGTTGTCACGTACACCTCAGCAGAATCAAGGTCATTGCTCCATACTCCTGCGTTGCACAAAACACCCTCAGCTAAGAGAAAGTAGCGCAATTCGATGAAGACTTTCTATCCGAATTTGTGTACAGCATCGGTGGTTCAGTGGTAGAATTCTCGCCTGCCACGCGGGAGGCCCGGGTTCGATTCCCGGCCGATGCACAGTTTTCACTTTTTTTTTTTTTCTAGTGCGAGTATCAACACGTGGCGCTTTCAGTAGGAGTGCAGAGTCATTCTTTACTCATAGCATCGGTGGTTCAGTGGTAGAATTCTCGCCTGCCACGCGGGAGGCCCGGGTTCGATTCCCGGCCGATGCACATTTTTTTTTCTTATTTGTGTAGATCCTGTAGGAGGCAACCACTGGTGTAGTGAAGAGTTGTACTGGTGGGTTTGCCTATTGTACCCCATATTTTCATCATGTCCTACTCTTGTGTGTCCCTTGTCAAGGTGACCTGACGCCTCCACCGGCCACGTCCGTGCGTCACGCGTATTGTCGTGACATGAAGCCTGCAGCGTCAACTCGCCATTACTCGGAAGCGTCTCCAGCGGCAACACCTTCCGTGAACCGTTGCGTGAGCGTGACCTAACTGTGAGTCGCGGAGACACACTGGATGAATCTCGTGAATAGAGTCATGCATCGCGTCATGGGAACCACTTGCCTCACTATTACCTCCAATACGTCACAATGCTGATGGGGACGATGCTCATGGATGCCGGACATGACATACTAATAATGTAACACGTCAAGGCAAGAGAGAGAGAGAGAGAGAGAGAGAGAGAGAGAGAGAGAGAGAGAGAGAGAGAGAGAGAGAAATCAGAAGAGGACAAGAAAATGCTAACACACAAGACCACCAAACACCTCCTTACAGCAGCAATAAGTCAGCCACACTCGTCTGCCTTGTCTCCATCCTAACTTTGATTTAGTCACAGTGTTGATGAGATACCAGAGATAACCATGAACCACACACTCAGTAAACAAAAGTCACAACCGCCTCATATTTTCCACCTGACTGTTCACCTGTTCACGTAATCAGGAGCCTGCCGTGTTTACGAGTACAAATACCACAGTGTAATGTTAACAATTTGAGTGACGCATTGTTTCAGGTAGAGGTGAATATTGATTGACAGCTATTTAGAGACCTCACCTGACATGGCCTAACCTAACCTAACCTAACCTAACCTATCCTAACCTGCCGTGTTTACAAATGCCACAGTGTAAAGTAAACAGTTTGAGTGACGCATTGTTTCAGGTAAAGGTGAATATTAATTGAAAGCCATGTATAAACCTAACCTTAACCTTAACCTTACCTTACCTAACCTTACCTTATCTTACCTTACCTAACCTAACCTAACTTTTAACAACAATCAAAAATATTTCAATACACTCCTTACTCTATACAGTTCTCAACCCTTCACGTTTTAGAATCATCACATAATATGGAAGCAAATGTAGATGTAATTAATAAAGACTTGCATGTGTCTAGGTAACAGTGACCATAAATCAATCAATATAGATGCAGAATAAACGTAGAAGTGTAAATATAACAAATAATAACCATAGATACAGTAAAAATTGAACACACACACACACACACACACACACACACACACACACACACACACACACACACACACACACACACACACACACACACACACACACACACCAAATATAGACGCACAAGTAACCATCGAGTCAAACAGAGAAGGATGTGCCGAGTTGGTGTTGCTGGCGAAAATCCTGCCAATAAACACAAAAAAATGGCTCGTGTGACGCTGCCTTTAAGCCGCAAACCACCTCATACCACGAGGAGGAGGAGGAGGAGGAGGAGGAGGAGGAGGAATATAAAAGAAAGCCAAACAGCATAACTACTTCTAACTAGCTACAGAGAAGAGAGACAGAACAGCACTAGGAAAAGGCAAAGAAGGAGGAGGAGGAGGAGAAGAAGAAGAAGGAGAAGGAAAAGGAGAAGGAGGAGGAGGAAGAGGAGGAGATTGAGATGGTGGTGGTGGTGGGCATGTACTTTTAACTCTCTCTCTCTCTCTCTCTCTCTCTCTCTCTGGTACTCTTTTGCATAGTTAATTAAACCCTTCAGTCCCTCAGAATCGATTTAATTATTTGTGAAGGAAAGGATGGTAACTTTATTTCCTTCCCTTCATCAGTGTTATGTGCTATCTAGTTTGTTATTCATGGGGCGGGGGGAGTGTCTTGGTTTACATTGGCCTTCGTGAATGATTGATAAAGGGAATTTGAAGGTGTTTCGAAAGTACTTGCTATGTTGAGCGGTTTTGTTAATAAATGTTGATGGTTCCAGGTTTATTTATTTATTTATTTATTTATTTATATTTTTTTTGTCTTGATATCTGCCGAAATGTTTTAGAAGATGAATAAAGATGAATTCACACACACACACACACACACACACACACACACACACACACACACACACACACACACACACACACACACACACACACACACACACACACACACACACACACTCTCTCTCTCTCTCTCTCTCTCTCTCTCTCTCTCTCTCTCTCTCTCTCTCTCTCTCTCTCTCTCTCTCTCTCTCTCTCTCTCTCTCTCTCTCTCTCTCTCTCTCTCTCTCTTGACTTTTAAGAGGGAGGTTTTAAGACATTTGTTCCTCACTTTTGGATACCTCTTGATCTTTAAGGGAGCTAGCATTCCGATAGGCCCATTTTTTTCTTTTTTTTCCCCCATTTTATGTAACCCTTGGCTAGCATCCCTTCTTACATAAAAAAAAAATAAAAACAATCTCCGTGTACCAACCCTTCCTTCACCTTCCCGGCTCCCTTCAGCTTCCCTTACGTAGCCGCACCCTTGTAGTAACAGCGGCGGGGACGAAACTCGGAGGCCGCCCGTGATTTAATGAAGACAAGGCGCAGTTAATGGAGCGTCACGTACTCTGGGGGTGATAAGAATTGATGTGATCTCGAGATGCGGCGGTAACTTCCCCCATAAATATTGTGATGAAGTTGAGCAAGAAGGGATCTCAGAATTTTTTTTAAAGACGTTATTATTCTCTTGGTTTTTATCTCCTTCATTACTGGAACGCTTCTTTACTGAGTTTTGGGTGTGATTAGATGATTTTATTTACATTAGGAACGGTTTACGAAGGTCAGGAGATTATTGGACAGAATCGTCTCTCTATTTTAATCCACCACGTGTTATTGAAGCTGTATAAATGTATAAATCACTAAATATTAAACAGAATGAATAGGAAAGCGCGTTTTAACCCCTTCAGTACCGTGACGCGTTCACATATTTATTCTGCTTGCTGTTTGGCGATTTTATACAGCTTTAGTAAGTTATGAGAGGATTGAAATAGTAAAGACTGTGGCTCACTTCCTAATGTCAATGAAATGGTTTGATTGTACATAAATTTCAAGGTAAGAATGTGTCCCAGTACTGAAGGGGTTAAGTTCCTGAGGTAGACTGAAGGTGTGTATGTTTAGATGTTTCCTGAGTTTATTTATTTATTTTTTTCTCTAGTTGTGGATTTTATTTATGTGTATGGGGGTATTTATTTTCCCTAGCCGCAAATGTCACGAAATGTCACCTGGAAACATCGCAACCACAGACCACAAATCTACTCACCTTTGCACCTTTTAATTTTCCCGATACAAAAATACGGGACAACTTACCTGTGTGTTGGGGGGGAGGGGGCAGTTTACCTGGGGGCGACACGAGGAGGGGAAGACTTGGGGAGAGGAAGACTCGGGAAGGGGAAGGCACGGGGAGGAACAGGAAGAGGAAGAAGAAGGTTTGATAATGTGTTGTCTCCTATGATTTGGTGAATTTTCAAGGCTTTTATAATTTTTAGGTTCATTTGTTTACCGTCATTATTGGATGGCTGAAGAGAGAGAGAGAGAGAGAGAGAGAGAGAGAGAGAGAGAGAGAGAGAGAGAGAGAGAGAGAGAGAGAGAGAGAGCCAGCCACGGAAACAAACACTTGAGCAACAACAACATACACTTAACAACAATGCAAGCACACACACACACACACACACACACACACACACACACACACACACACACACACACACACACACACACACCGTAAAACCCTCCAAACACAGTGCCAATCCTTCAAAACCACACCACAGCACTGGCAACCTTGCTGTGGCTCCCCCATTCATCGTGGAAGTGAGGCGCTGCAGTGGCGACGAGGCAGCTGTGACCGGGGCCATTTGGTCACGGAACACGCTCACACCACCACAAGGCTGAACACAACAAGCATTCCAGCGTGGAGAGAATCCTTAGCGGCCTTCTCGGGACCTGGGGAGCCGGGTAGGGGAGGGCGGCGAGTCAGTAGCGGTGTTTGGTAACTTGGATTTCGGGGTTGGAGGTACAGGGGAAGGGATGGACGGCGGGTGATCGTTGGGGTGTGGGGGACAGGTAGCGGTGGCAGCAGTGCGAGTCAGTATTCAGTCTCAGTTCCTCAGTGTTGATCGGATAGTCGTGGCGTGAGGATGCGCGCCGCTGGTCCGGTGGTTCCCTGAGTTAATAGCGTTAGCAGTGCGTTATGGGGAGTGGGTTAGGGTGTGGATAACCTCGTGTACACTGCAGCAACATGCCCCACGGCTCCTGGAGCTTCACACCGCCCGCCCGCCGCAGATTTGAGCGGGTAAGTGGACAAGCTTGTGTGTGTGTGTGGAGGGAGTTTTGGAGTTCGCTATGGGTGGGAGTGAGGGAGGGAGGGAAGAGGCTGAGAGAGGGAGAGGGAGGGCGGGAAAGAGGCGGGGAGCTTCACCCTCTTGCTGGATGGAACGACAAACACACACACACACACACACACTGAAACAGGAGGTGGTGAGGTGTGAGTGAGGTGTGGTGGGTGTGGTGGGGGCAGGATAAGAGAAGGGGGGGATCTGCATGCCAAGCCGGGTGGGGTACTAGTGGGGGTGTCCTGGGTGCGGGTACTGCCTCCTCCTCTTCCTCCTCCTCCATGTAAGGCTTTCAGTGTTTACCTTGTTGATGGGTAACGGTGTGTGTGTGTGTGTGTGTGTGTGTGTGTGTGTGTGTGTGTGTGAAGGATATTAGCGGAAGGTAGGACGTGGTGGTGGTGACGGCAGGAGCAACAGTGATCCGTTAATTTGAGGCAGCGGGTAATCCTGTATGTGTGTGTGTGTGTGTGTGTGTGTGTGTGTGTGTGTGTGTGTGTGTGTGTGTGTGTGTGTTTGTGAAAAAAATGTGACGCAGTTAGATAAAGTAACGGCGACATTCAGTCAGTTATCATTACCAGTTGCGTATCACACACACACACACACACACACACAAACACAAACACAAACACACACACACACACACACACACACATACCATCACTCATCACACTCACAAATCTGACAAACATACACAAAGACCAACAAACACGGAGATAAGGAAACTAGTGATGAATAGTATGTTACAATGAACCAGTTTTAAAGCAAAGAGAGAGAGAGAGAGAGAGAGAGAGAGAGAGAGAGAGAGAGAGAGAGAGCATGTGTTAATTAGAAGCCTCAGACACAAGACAAACATACAGTGAGAAAAATACAGTTTCTTTAGTTTTTAAGAATGTGATTGTAGTTTGAGCTTTTTATTAGAATATTTAAGTTACATTTGCTTTCATTTATACTGGAGAACTGAAGGCGTAGTGTGTGTGTGTGTGTGTGTGTGTGTGTGTGTGTGTGTGTGTGTGTGTGTGTGTGTGTGTGTCATTAAAACCTGTTGCTCTGGTGTGCGTCCGCCAGAGGGTTTAGAAACATGTGCTGAGTTATGAAGTTTTTCTTTCCTACTCTTGTGTTCTTTATTTAGTTCCTGCCACTGATGGAAACGCCTTTTTTTCCTACTTTTTTTTTCCTGTGTCAGCTTTCTTTTTTTTCCCTTCTTCTTCTTCTTTTTCTTCTTCTTCTTCTTCTTCTTCTTCTTCTTCTTCTTCTTATCCATTGCATTCTTTCATATAACCTCAACGTTTTAGTCTTCCTCAATTCTCCTCCTCCTCCTCCTCCTCCTCCTCCTCCTCCTCCTCCTCCTCCTCCTCCGAAACAACCATGCAAGGCCTAAAAAATCTGTTACTGTTTGGCTTCCCCTCTGTAACTCACCACCACCACCACCACCACATATGTCCTTACAATCACCACCATTACATAATTTCCTAACCGCACCTTCACCACCACCATCACCACCACCATCACTTATCATCACCTTCATCCCAATCGTTATCAGCAAATCCAGAGTAGGAAGGGGTCTGTGCGCGTCTCCCAGCCACTGATAAGAACTCTCTATCGTGGCCTCACTGCCTTATCTCAACAACAACAGATGGCGAGAAGATCACCTGTGTGTGTGTGTGTGTGTGTGTGTGTGTGTGTGTGTGTGTGTGTGTGTGTGTGTTACCTAACTTTGTTTTTCTATAGGGATGAGTCAGGCTCGTTGTGTCGCATCGTTCACTAATCTTTTTGTCTTTTATTTTTCTTGAAGATTGTCTTTTTGTCGTTTTCTTTTTTTTTTTCTTCTTTTTTTTCTTTTCTGAGAGGTTGAGGTTGGAGGATGGACGCACACACACACACACACACACACACACACACACACACACACACACACACACACACACACACACACAGAAGAGAGAGAGAGAGAGAGAGAGAGAGAGAGAGAGAACCAAAACGTGCCTATGCATCTTCTTCCTTCATAAATTTAACATTCATATAATTATTCACCATTATTCTATTCGTCTCCTTCCTCTTTTTTTCTTCTTTATCCTCCTTCTCCTCCTTCTCCTTCCTTTTCCTCCTCCTGACTTTTCCTCCTCCTCTGCTTAGCTCTTTTCCTCCTCCTCCTCCTCTTAATCTTCCTTCATAAATTTAACATTCATATAATTATTCACCATTATTCTCACAGCACGAGTCTTCCTATAACTCAACTTCACACCTGAGAGACATTAACACACCTGTATTTGTTAGCACGCACCTCAGCACAGGTAACATGAGGCTCTGGGGGGTGGTTGATGCGATGGGTTGGTTGCTCATTCGGGTCAGGAGGACGTGGCTGTAGTAGGCTGTAGTGAGAGGGAGAGGGAGAGGGGGGAGAGGAGAAGAGTGAGAAGGAGAGGGTGACAGTAAAGGTATGCTTGTGTAGGTAAAGAACGAAGGGGTTAAAATGTATGTTTATTTTTTTTCTACCTATTTTGCTTTTATAGGCCTAAGGGAGAGAGGAGTGGTGAGGGGAAAGGAGAGAGGAGAGGAGTGATGAGGGAAGAGAAAGAGAGGAGAGGAGTGGTTAGGGGAAGACAGATAGAGAGGAGAGGAATGGTGAGGGAAGAGAGAGGAGAGGAGTAGTGAGGGGAAAACAGGAGTGGTAAGGGGAAAAGAGAGAGAGAGAGAGAGAGAGAGAGAGAGAGAGAGAGAGAGAGAGAGAGAGAGAGAGATTTGGATGAGGTCGTGTCTTGTGTAGTTTAGTGACAGTAATGGCGATGCTGGTGATGATTATATTTTAAAATGAACTAATATCCTTACACCAATTCATTTTCTTACCTTCTCACTTATGTCGTGTAATGATGGCGTGTATTCGTAAGAGCACGAGGGCCTGAACTTAAGGACGAAAATATTATCGCTAACCACGCTCCTCTTCTCAAAGTATCAAGGTTTTTATATCAATATTTTACACTCGAAATTGACTGCTATCATTACTTTTCAATATAAATTACCAATGTTTTCTTTATTAGTGGATTTTAAATAATTACTTTTCAATACTAACCTCTTATTTCTTTGTTATTTGTCTTTAACCCCTTCAGT
>NC_059299.1:5022479-5024979 GCF_017591435.1 Portunus trituberculatus
CTCCACTCTCTCACTTCTCACACCCTCTTACCTCACATCTCTTCCTTTCCTCCTTCACATCCCTCCTCTCCCTCTCACGTCCCTCCCTCCCTCTCCCCTCCCCCCACGCACCTTTAGAAGCCTGTTTGGAAAGTGTCTTTATTTCTCATTCAATAGCCTTACCATTACCTCCTCCTCCTCCTCCTCCTCCTCCTCCTCCTCCTCCTCCTCCTCCTCCTCCTCCTCCTCCTCCTCCTCCTCCTTTAGATTTATGTTTTTTTTGCCCATAAGTATAAGTAGACACCTTGCTCTGTCATCTGAAGTGTGTGTGTGTGTGTGTGTGTGTGTGTGTGTGTGTGTGTGTGTGTGTGTGTGTGTGTGTGTGTGTGTGTGTGTGTGTGTGTGTGGGGTTAGCCATATAAAGGATTTTGCCCATTCTTTAGCTTGCTTACCCTGACCCTCTCTCTCTCTCTCTCTCTCTCTCTCTCTCTCTCTCTCTCTCTCTCTCTCTCTCTCTCTCTCTCTCTCTCTCATTCGATATTCAGGTATTTTTAACTTTTTCCCCCTTTTTTCCCCTTTTTCCCCCTTTTTTTTCCTTTCCCTTTGTTCTGTTATTTTGTTTTTTATTCGAGAGAAAACTTTGACACTTTTTTCCTCACCCATTTCCTAACTTTTTTTTCGCCTCCGTTCATTTTTCTCTTTAGCTTTTCAGTTGCAAATGAATATAAGCCTCTTTTACTCTTTGATGTTTTGTCTCTTTTATATCCGTATTTACTCTCTCTCTCTCTCTCTCTCTCTCTCTCTCTCTCTCTCTCTCTCTCTCTCTCTCTCTTTCCTCACTTTACCTTACCTTACCTTACCTAACCTTATCTCACCTCACCTCACCTCACCTAATTCACTCACTCACTCACTCACTCACTCACTCACTCACTCACTCTAACCTAATCTAACCTAACCTAACCCAGCACACACCTTAAGTTTACATATTCACCTCAATTACACATGAGATAGATAGTCTCAAGTATAATACACCCTGTACCTGTATTTCTCAAGTGTCAAGGTGTGTAAGGTGTGTAGTAAGGTGTATAGCGTACCTTTCCTTATATACACACAAACTCGTACACCCTGACTTCCTTCGTCGTGTCCGGGAGCTAATGAAATACACCCAAACAATACTAATGAGACAGGTATGGTTAGGTATACATAAGGTGTCCCGCTGCATTCCTTTCCCAACGTGCTAATGTGTGTGTGTGTGTGTGTGTGTGTGTGTGTGTGTGTGTAGGAATAGCTGATCAATATATAGACTTCTGTTGCATGTTTTACTAGTGTGTGTGTGTGTGCGTGTGTGTGTGTGCGTTTGCTTGAGTACGTGTGTGTATGTGTGTGTGTCGTATTAGCATGTACTCACAATCTTAACTCATTACTAAGAGCACGTACATTCCTCATTAATAACGGGATGACTGACAGCATTCATTCCCATTGTTCTGTAAGTCTTCCTTCAGTCTTAAGTCCTCACACCAGCTTGTAATGTATGAGTAATCCAGTTTTGTGAGGCTTTCTGTGTAGATGACCAGAAGTAAAGGGATTGACTTGGATAGATAACTCGATACCTGGCCATGACTGCACCGTTACCTGTCTTTCTATATTCCTGCTCAGTCTTGTAAACTCCTTCAGAATGTTATTGATTGTAAGTAAATGGGAGTTGTAATAGAAAGACAGCACGATACACTGTAGAAAGGTGATAGATACATAGATTGCTCTTTATCTAAACACAATTGTACTTTTATTATAGAAAGAAAGGAAGGTACACAGTAGAAAGGTGATTGATTGTTCCTTTTCTAAACACTATTATAGAAGGAATGGTAGATACACAATAGAAAGATGATAGATAGATTTCTCCTATTCTAAACACGATTTTACTCTTACCTGTTATAGAGAGAAAGGAAGATGCACAACAGAATTGAATGAGATAGATTGCTCCTTTTCTAAACACGATAGTACACTTACTTATCAATTTCTACCTGCATAGACTAATTAATTACATGAGAATATTACATATCGTCAAAAAAGGTTAAAATAAAAGGGAAGCACAAAAGAGATGAATTGAATAGATTACTCTGTATCCTAACACGACTTTACCTGTCCATTGCTTTACCTGTCTTGCTGCACACCTGTCTTATCAAATTATTTACACAGACTACCTTTGTGAGTGGACATATATGGTTAGACAAGGGAATTTTGCAGGTGTCCTTATCTGTGTGTGTGTGTGTGTGTGTGTGTGTGTGTGTGTGTGTGTGTGTGTGTGTGTGTGTGTGTGTGTGTGTGTGTGTGTGTGTGTAGTACCTGTTTTTAATTAGCGGACCTGCTCACCTGTACCTGGTCAGAAAGGTGCGTGTGCGTGTGCGTGTGCGTGCCCGCGGCGTGACCAGTGTGGGAATGAAGGTCAGGTGGAAATGTCACATACAAGTCATGGTGTTTGTTGATTCACTTTTGTTTGTCTTGTTTGAATGAGACGAAAATA
>NC_059299.1:5029979-5032479 GCF_017591435.1 Portunus trituberculatus
TCACTCCATTCATTTATTCTTTCATTCATTCACTCGTTCATTCACCCATCAACACATTCATTCATTCAGTCAGTCAGTCAGTCAGTCAGTCAATCCGTCCGTCCGTCCCTCTTTCACTCACTCACCCACTTTTTCCCTTTACTTACCTCTCTCTCTCTCTCTCTCTCTCTCTCTCTCTCTCTCTCTCTCTCTCTCTCTCTCTCTCTCTCTCTCTCTCTCTCTCTCTCTCTCTCTCTCTCTCTCTCACTGATTACTTTTCACCCTCCCTCCGATGACAGCTGTGCAGATAATTAGCATACAAATGTGAAGACGCCAAATGGAGAGAAACAATTTTTTTTCTCTTTCATTTTATTCATTTTATTCATTGCACTCACCTTATTAACATACAAATGAAATCAGGCGGTGAACTGCAACCTGTGTGACGCGCCGTGTTACCTGTAGCTCATTAGTGCCATCCTACCTGGACTCACTAATATTCTGCTCATTTGCCCACCTGGTGTTTATTTGGCTATTTTAGTCGTGAAAGTGTCCTAAAATAATTCTTGTAATAAATTGTTGTAATTTTATATGACTAATTAAATCTAGCTTAACTTAATCTAATTTGTCTTAGGTTAATGTCATCTAAATCAAACAGACCTAACTCAGTCTTATCTAACTCTATCTTACCCAAAATTTAACCTAACCAAATCAAACCATACCTAACTCAACTTATCCTAACTTAACTCAGTCTAGCCTTACCTTAACTTACCTTACCTTACCACACCATACCTTACCTTACCTTAGCTTTCCTTTCTTTACGTAACTTAACCTAAGCTGATTATAAACAAACCTAACCAACCTACCTTAATCTAACCTGACCTAACCTAACCTAACCTGACTTAATCTTAACCAACGATGCTTACCCAATCCTATTTTCACGTAACCTAACTTATCCTAACGTAACCTAACCTAACCCAACCCAACCCAACCTAACCTAATCTATCCTAACCTAACCTAACCTAACCTAATCTATCCTAACCTAACCTAACCTAATTTAACCTAACCTAACTTATCCTAACCTAACCTAACCTAACCCATCCTAACCTAACCTAACCTAACCTAACCCAAGCCATCCTAACCTAACCTAACCTAACCTAACCCAACCCAACCCAACCCACCCTAACCTAACCTAACCTAACCCTAACCTAACCTAACCTAACCTATCCTAACCTAACCTAACCTAATTTAACCTAACCTAACTTATCCTAACCTAACCTAACCTAACCCATCCTAACCTAACCTAACCTAACCCAACCCATCCTAATTTAACCTAACTAACTAACCCAACCCAACCCAACCCAACCCAACCCAACCTAACCTAATCTATCCTAACCTAACCTAACCTAATTTAACCTAACCCAACCCAACCCAACCCAACCCAACCTAACCTAACCTAACCTAATTTAACCTAACCCAACCCAACCCAACCTAACCTAACCTAACCTAACCTAATCTATCCTAACCTAACCTAACCTAACCTAATCACCCAAATATTTCTTAGGAAACCTTGTGTACATGTTTATGAGAGAAATTTAACTGAACAAGAACTTACGATAGCCACCAGCAGGTATTTCCTCACACCTATGCTGGGTCATTAGCATGTGGTGGTCGATACTTAGTGGCTCGTTAGATAAGACACACCTGTAGTCGTATTTGTAACAGATGTGTAAAGACTACACTGTTAACACACTCAGTACCTTGACGCGTTTCCTTATTCATTCAGGTTACTATTTGGTGATTCTATACAGCTTCAGAAACTTGTGTCGGGGATTGAAATAGTGAAGACTGTGGTCATTAATCTTCTGACCTCCATAGACCCTTCCTAATGTCAATAAAATGGTCTAATTGCACACAAAACACGAGGTAAAAATGTGTCCCAGTATTGAAAGGGTTACGTGTGTGACATATTCGTTTCCCAGGTCACCGTGCACACCTGTTATATATGCAGCAGGTGTGCTCAAACCATACACCCTCCTCATCTGCACTAACCATTGGCAGATGTGTGGGTGACCTAAACTGGCCCCACCAAGCACACCTGTCACCACATCTGTACCACGTGTGATAAGATTCTATACCATACATTACACATCTGTCGTCCTAAGAAGCAGGTGTGTCGATAGGAATCATTGATCGCACCACGGGACTCAGGTATGTTCATTAATTCACAGGTATACACTCCATAGCTGTCCCGTATCCACCTGTGTCGGTAAACACATCGATCCACCTTGTAGCCGTGCGTGGATGTGTGGGTGAAGGGAAGTGGAAGGTGGGCGAGGAAAGGGTTGAGAAGGAAGTAGAAAATAAAAGGTTATGGAAAGGAAGAAGGTAGAGGAAAAGGAAGAACGTGGGGGATGAAAATAGGAAGAGGAAAGAAAGAGAGTGGAAGAGGAAAGGAAGAAAATGGAGAGATTAAATAAGGAAGAGGAAAGTAAGAAGGTGTGTAATAGAAAAGAAGATTAAG
>NC_059299.1:5042479-5049979 GCF_017591435.1 Portunus trituberculatus
ACGGGGATTTGATGTGAGATGCGTGTCACTTCATCCGCTTCATCATCCTCTATTACTTGTCTTTTATCACTTTTTCCTCTTCTTCTTCGTCTTTATCACATTTCTTTGTCTTCCTCATTTTTTTTTATTTATTCTTCGTCTTTCGTCTTTTTATAATTTCTTCCTCTTCTCCGTCTTTTTAAAATTTTCCTCGTCTTCCTTTTCGTCATCTCTTTCTCGTCTTCTTCCTCTTTTTATCACTTTTCCTCGTCTTCCTCGCCTCTTTATCATTTCTTCTTCCTCATCTTCGTCTTTTTATAATTTTTTTCTCGTCTTCGTGTCATTTCTCTCGTTATCTTCGTCTTTTATCACTCTTCCTCTCCTCTTCCTCCTCTTCATGTCACCTCCCTTCACTATCTATGCCTTCATTTTCTTTGTTATCCTCTTCACCCTCATCTCTTTTTTATCCTCTTCTTCACCCTCTTCTCTTTCACCTGCTTCTTCTTTACTCTCTTCGTCCTTGTTTCTTCTCCATTCTCTTCTTCCTCGTTTCTTCTTTTCCACATTCTTCTTTTTCTTCTCCATCTTCTTCTCCACCCTCTTCTTCCTCGTTTCTTCTCCACCCTCTTCTTTCTCGTTTCTTCTCCATCCTCTTCCTAGTTCCTTCTTCTCCACCCTCTTCTTCTCCACCCTCTTCCACCTTCTCCTCCGCATCCTCTTCTTCTCCACCTTCTTCTCCTCCACTATCTTCTTCTCCACCTTCTCCACCTTCTTCTCCCTCGTCATCTCTCACACACTCACCTCGGCAACAGTGACATGAGGGTACGCCGTGAAAAGCCTCTCTTGTCACGTCACGTCTTGTCACGATTGGAGTGACATGCGGGTGGTGGCGATGTTGGTGGTGGCGGGCGAATACTGTTAACTTTGGGTTGAAGTGACTGACACACACACACACACACACACACACACACACACACACACACACACACACACACACACACACACACACACACACACACACACACACACACGTCTTCTTTTATCAAATTGCATCGGATGTGAAGTAAAAGGTGTGTGTGTGTGTGTGTGTGTGTGTGTGTGTGTGTGTGTGTGTGTGTGTGTGTGTGTGTGTGTGTGTGTGTGTGTGTGTGTGTGTGTGTGTGTGTGTGTGTGTGTGTGTGTGTGTGTGTGTGTGTTTAGTGTTAGTGTTCGTAAAGTTTCGTTCGTTGAGTGTTTGCATTCTCTCTCTCTCTCTCTCTCTCTCTCTCTGGGTGATAAAAGTGCGTGCCTGTAATTAATGGAACGTCCGAAAGTGAGTGAAAAGTTTTAGGAAATGCGAAAAGTTTTAACTGTACGATTTTTTTTCCCTCTGTATTTCGTTCAGTTTATTTTGGGGGTCAGACCGAATTTTTTGAAGTATTTTAAGTAACTACTACTACTACTACTACTACTACTACTACTACTACTACTACTACTACTACTACTACTACTACTACTACTACTACTACTACTACTACTACTACTACTACTACTACTACTACTACAGATGTGTGTGTGTGTGTGTGTGTGTGTGTGTGTGTGTGTGTGTTCTTCCACCATCACAGAACACTATCAAGTTTTACCTGTGCGAAATCGACAGGTGTATTTGACGGCAAGGAATTATAGGTGTTATTAATGACAGGTGGGCGAGGTTACCTAACTGTTTCCCGATAATGAACTCTCTCTCTCTCTCTCTCTCTCTCTCTCTCTCTCTCTCTCTCTCTCTCTCTCTCTCTCTCTCTCTCTCTCTCGGTGACAAAGGGATGGAGAGTGAGAAACGCTTGGGAAAGTGTCGAAAAACTCTTGTCTCGCTTGATAGAAACTTGTTTAGTAACTGTCCTTGGGCTATTTTGGGTCCTGATGCACTTACACACACACACACACACACACACACACACACACACACACACACACACACACACACACACACACACACACACACACACACACACACACACACACCTAAACAGAACACAATTGTCAGAACAAGTCTTACTTATGCAATTTCCACTGTGCCCCAGAGAGAGAGAGAGAGAGAGAGAGAGAGAGAGAGAGAGAGAGAGAGAGAGAGTATCAGGGTACTGACTGATCCTCCACAGAATTCTCTTCCGTCTCATATTATCTTTCTTATCTATTTTTCTCTCAGCCCAAATCCCTCCATCTCTCTCTCTCTCTCTCTCTCTCTCTCTCTCTCTCTCTCTCTCTCTCTCTCTCTCTGGATTTACACAGCGAAATGAAAGAAAGAATGATATTTTAAGTTGAATAACGGGAGCTCGTCTCTCTCTCTCTCTCTCTCTCTCTCTCTCTCTCTCTCTCTCTCTCTCTCTCTCTCTCTCTCTCTCTCTCTCTCTCTCTCTCTCTCTCTCTCTCTCTCTTCCCCTCCCTCCCTCCCTCCCTTCCTCCTTGCTAACATATTTTTCTTTTCCCAACAGGTGAGTGAGCGAGTGTCACGTGATGCCCAGGTGACTGTCTCTACCTGACTGACGGGCTGACTGGTTCCGTAAGTGACTGTTCACCTGTCCACCTCGCTGACTGATTACCTGAGTGTGGAGATGTTTATATGTATTCATTTTGTAACTGTCTATCTGTGTGTGAGTGAATTACCAAGGCTTGTCAGGGTGTTGTGTTCGGCCTCCTTGCTTTTCTTAGAGTAAGTTTGCCTTGAAAATGAGGGAAGTTTTTTTTTGTGTCTCGAAATAGTTTAGTTATCCTTATTTTTTTATAGTTTTCTGTCATGAGATAAGAAGGTGATGGGATGAATTAGGAGGAGGAGGAGGAGGAGGAGGGGGAGGAAGAAGAAGAAGAAGAAGAAGAAGAAGAAGGTGTGGTGAGGTGTTGGCATTGAGCAGTAGATGATGATGCAAGAGATGGTTACCTGTCTCTCTCTCTCTCTCTCTCTTCTCTCTCCCTTTGTCATTCCTCCTCTCCACCTTCCCATCTTCACTCTTCTCTCTCTCCCTCCTCCCCTCTCTCCTATCTCCTCTCTGACTCTCCACAATCATTCTTTTCTTCATAAATTCTCACCCGAACCTCTTTTCTTAATATTTTTTTCGTTTTCTTTGTCTTTTTATTTTTTTATTCTTTTTTCTTTTTACTTCTCTATTCTCTCATACTTTATTTATTATTTTCCTATTTTCTTTTTCAGTTTATTTTCTTTATCCCTCTCATTCTCTCTTATCTTCTCTTCTCTTTCCCGATTATCTTTTCGATTATCTTTTCCTCCTCCTCCTCCTCCTCCTCCTCCTCCTCCTCCTCCTCCTCCTCTACTATATATCCTTACCTCTCATCACCTCTTCATCTCTTTATTTACCTCTCTTCAGTGTCTCTCCTTACCTACCCTTCTATTCTCTCTCTCTCTCTCTCTCTCTCTCTCTCTCTCTCTCTCTCTCTCTCTCTCTCTCTCTCTCTCTCTCTCTCTCTCTCTCTCTCTCTCTCTCTCTCTCTCTCGGCGCACCTGACTCACCATTTCAAGCAGGTGACTCACAGAAAACCGTTCGCTGAATCGCCACTTCCTTGGATTACAGGAGGGAAAGTTTCATGAGAGAGAGAGAGAGAAGAGAGAGAGAGAGAGAGAGAGAGAGAGAGAGAGAGAGGAAGGTTGTGTTACCAAATTTTCAGCTTGTTTGATATTCTTTTTTTTTCTCGTTTTTTTTTTCATTTTTATTCTTGTGTTTTGAGTGTGTTGTGTTGAGTTTATGGGTGTAAAGGTCTCTCTCTCTCTCTCTCTCTCTCTCTCTCTCTCTCTCTCTCTCTCTCTCTCTCTCTCTCTCTCTCTCTCTCTCTCTCTCTCTCTCTCTCTCTCTCTCTCTCTGATATGCCAAGGTATTGTTTAGTATTATGTAATAGGTTTAAAACACACTTGGTTGGCCTCCTTCATTTGTCTGCCCACTCTCTCTCTCTCTCTCTCTCTCTCTCTCTCTCTCTCTCTCTCTCTCTCTCTCTCTCTCTCTCTCTCTCTCTCTCAGTCACAGATCACTGGTTTGCCTTCTCTTGATATTTACGTAACTGATGCTATATTTATTAATAGAAAATGATCTAAGTGCCCTTTTGTCACTAATATGTGTCTGTGTGTCTGTCTGTCTGTCTGTCTTTCTGTCTGTTTCTCTGTGTCTGTCTGTCTTTGTCTGTGTTTTCTCTGTGTCTGTCTGTCTGTCTTTCTGTATAACTGTCTATCTTTGTCTCTTTCTCTGTGTCTGTTTGTCTTTATATGTTTTCTGTCTGTCTGTCTATCTGTCTGTCTCTGTCTGTCTGTCTATCTATTTGTCTGTTTTTCTGTCTGTCTGTCTGTCTTAATTTTTGTACTCTTATTTTTTCCATCTTTTCCTGAGACAGACAGACAGACAGGTAAGAGTTTCTCGAATTAATAATGTAGAAATCTTGTCCTTCTGCCTCTAGAATAATAAAAACTTGCTTAAAAATGCTTTATTTTCTCACCACAAAGATGACTAGCGGGATTTTCAAGAGTCTTTCTCTAATTGATAGTGTAAAATCTCGTCAATCTGCCTCTAAAATCGTAAAAACTTGGCAATATATGTATGACAGCCTTTGTTTTCTTCTTTTTTTTATTGTTCTTTATATCTTCCTCTCATCCTGATATTATTTTTTCCCCACGAACGAATAAATTAAAGTGTTCCGCTTAATATTCGTTACTAATGTTATGTATTCAAGCAAAAACTAAGCAGCTTGCCTCCTCAAATTTCTTTCTTTTATATTCACCTGTGTTATGACTCTAATTGATGGCGAGGTGGGAAGGTAATGAATAGTGTTAGCGCCTTTTGAAATGTCTAAGTTCACTACCAAATATATTACCAGAGAGAGAGAGAGAGAGAGAGAGAGAGAGAGAGAGAGAGAGAGATCGACGAAAAAAACGATGAAATAACTGAAAAACTAAACAAACACAAATAGAATAAACAAATCAATAAATAACTAAAAAAAAAAAAAACAAATAAATAAATAAACAAAACATGAGCCATAGAAAACGAAAATATCAACATAAATGAACTTACAGAAAACGGGGTCACGTGCGAGGATGAAAGGGACACTAATCAAATATTACAAAAGGCGTCGAGAGGGAGGAGTTAGGGTTTCAGAGGTCGGAGGGGGGGCGACGGTGGGCCAGGGAGAGGTAGTGGGAGGGTGGGGGAGGGAGGGAGTGTGAAAGGGGATGTGTTGGTGGAATATATTGCGACTTTATGACCACATGTGCCTCGCTATTGTTGTTTCTGCTCCAATATAATAAGCTAGACTGATGGGGGCCCGTTAGAGAGAGAGAGAGAGAGAGAGAGAGAGAGGAGAGGAGGAGATGGAGAGTTTGATATTAATGGTAAGGAGAAACATGAGTATAATTTCTCTCTCTCTCTCTCTCTCTCTCTCTCTCTCTCTTCTTTTCTTTATGTCTATATTTCTCCTTTCTCTTCTTTTTTTTCTCTCTGTTTCCATTTTCTCTCCAGTTTTGTTATCTCCCTCGTTTTCTCTCCTTTGTTTCTCCATTTGATGCTTTTTTTCTTTTTTTCCCCTCTTACATTATTCTTGTCTCTTCCTGTCATCATCCATCTCTCTCACCTTCATCTTTATCTTCTTTTTCTTACTTTTATTTTTCCACCTTTCTCTTTCTCTCCTTCCTTTTTCTCTCGCTCTTTACCCCTTCATTTGCATGTTATCGCTTTTATTTCTTACTTTTTTCCTCGTACGTCGTCTATCTTATTTCCCTTTACTTTTTTTTTTAATCTTTTTCTCCTTTTCTACTTCTCTCTTTCGTCTCTCATTCTTTCATTTTCTATTTGTTTTTGTTTGTTATTCCTTCCTTTATTTCATTCCTTTTGTTCTTTAATAATTCTTCTTTGTCTTGTCAT
Organism: Portunus trituberculatus; assembly: GCF_017591435.1. Lineage (NCBI taxonomy): Eukaryota > Metazoa > Arthropoda > Malacostraca > Decapoda > Portunidae > Portunus > Portunus trituberculatus. The sequence continues at coordinate 5,048,350 of NC_059299.1, forward strand.
GTTTTTCTTTTCTTCTGTTCTTTGTGTCTTCTTTCTTTCTTCCTTGGTCCTTCTTCCTTCCTTCCTTCCTTCCTTCCTTTTCCACCATTCTTTATGTCTACCTAGTCTCATTTCTTCCTTCCTTCGTCTTACTGTCATCTATTCTTCCTCCCTTCCTCTCCCTTCTCTCTCCTTCTCCTTCCCTCCTCTTCCCCATTCCTCTCCCTTCTCTAACCTGCTTACCTCTCCACTCTCCCCTCTCCCCTGTACCCACTCCTTACCTGTTTACCTCCCTCCTCCTCCTCCCTCCCCCTTACCTACCTACCTGTGTCTCATTACCTGGGCCAAGTAATTACTAAGTATTTACCTGTCTATAAAATGCTCTGCCGCTGCTCAATATTGATGACATAGTATCAGAAATCAATAATACAGTGTTCGATGCCTTTCCTTCTTCGATCTTAGCCTTGTGTTAGTTTGTGTTCGTTTGTGTTCTTTGCTTGTGGATCTCAGTCTTGTGTTGGTTTGTGTTGCTGGTTCTTGTCGATCTTAGCCTTGTGTTAGTTTGTGTTGGTTTGTGTTCTTTGTCGATTTTAGCCTTGTTTTGGTATGTGTTGGTTTGTGTTGCTTGTCGATCTCAGCCTTGTCTTGGTTTGTGTTGCTTGTCGATCTCAGCCTTGTGTTGGTTTGTGTTGCTTATCGATCTCAGCCTTGTGTTGGTTTGTGTTGCTTATCGATCTCAGCCTTGTCTTGGTTTGTGTTGCTTGTCGATCTTAGCCTTGTCTTGGTTTGTGTTGCTTGTCGATCTCAGCCTTGTGTTGGTTTCTGTTGCTTATCGATCTCAGCCTTGTCTTGGTTTGTGTTGCTTGTCGATCTCAGCCTTGTCTTGGTTTGTGATGCTTGTCGATCTTAGCTTTGTGTTGGTTTGTGTTGCTTGTCGATCTCAGCCCTGTCTTGGTTTGTGTTGCTTGTCGATCTTAGCCTTGTCTTGGTTTGTGTTGCTTGTCGATCTCAGCCTTGTTTTGGTTTGTGTTGCTTGTCGATCTCAGCCTTGTCTTGGTTTGTGTTGCTTGTCGATCTCAGCCTTGTGTTGGTTTGTGTTGCTTGTCGATCTCAGCCTTGTCTTGGTTTGTGTTGCTTGTCGATCTTAGCTTTGTGTTGGTTTGTGTTGCTTGTCGATCTTAGCTTTGTGTTGGTTTGTGTTGCTTGTCGATCTCAGCCTTGTCTTGGTTTGTGTTGCTTGTCGATCTCAGCCTTGTCTTGGTTTGTGTTGCTTGTCGATCTCAGCCTTGTGTTGGTTTGTGTTGCTTGTCGATCTCAGCTTTGTCTTGGTTTGTGTTGCTTATCGATCTCAGCCTTGTCTTGGTTTGTGTTGCTTGTCGATCTCAGCCTTGTCTTGGTTTGTGATGCTTGTCGATCTTAGCTTTGTGTTGGTTTGTGTTGCTTGTCGATCTCAGCCTTGTCTTGGTTTGTGTTGCTTGTCGATCTTAGCCTTGTCTTGGTTTGTGATGCTTGTCGATCTTAGCTTTGTGTTGGTTTGTGTTGCTTGTCGATCTTAGCTTTGTGTTGGTTTGTGTTGCTTGTCGATCTCAGCCTTGTCTTGGTTTGTGATGCTTGTCGATCTCAGCCTTGTCTTGGTTTGTGTTGCTTGTCG
>NC_059299.1:5059979-5062479 GCF_017591435.1 Portunus trituberculatus
CACACCTGTTTTAACCTTCCCACACCTGCCTTCACCTGCCATAACCTCGTCATAGATGTGCTTTCACTCCTACATGTGTTCTTGTCGACCCCACACCTGCTCTAACCACCTTGTCGTGACCCAACACCTGTGTAAACTATCCTACGTGACCCAACACTCCCACACCTGCCCACACGTGTTCCCTCCACCTACACCTGCTTGCCATCCGCCACACACGTCATGGTTGCTTACCTTCTTACTGTCTTATTATTTTTTGTCGCCGTGTCGCATGTGAGTCATAACCAACAAAAGCACCGCCTGCACACACCTACGCTCCGCCGCCCTCATGCACACTCACACCGCCACACCGCGCCGCCCACAGCTACCCACAGCCACCCACCCACGCCCTTGTCACAGGTTTCTTCTCAGTCAAGTGCCGCGCCTCTCATCTTTCGTCATCTGATGTAACTTGAGTGTTTTTTCTAGTTTTTTTTTCTCATGTCACTAACTTTGTCTCTACTCTGTCTGTATGTATGTATGTCTATATGTCTCTGTGTGTATGTGTCTATGTGTGTGTGTGTGTGTGTGTGTGTCTCTCTCTCTCTCTCTCTCTCTCTCTACTCTTCTTACCTTGCCTCACCTTGCCTCACCTTACCTAACGTTCCTTGTGTTGTGCTGAGCTGGTGTCCGTGTCATTGTTTGTGTTGTGTCGTTGTTTTGTGATTTTTTTTCTTGTTTTCTTGTTTTCTTTTTCATTTTTCTTGTTTAGTTATTTTCTGTTCTTATTGATGTTCATTCTTCTACTTTGTTTTTCTTTCTTTTGTGTTTTTCTCTTTTTTCTTCCTTGTTTTTCTTTCTTTTTTTCTTCCTTTTTTTTTACTTTTTTATTCTTCCTATTTCTTCTTTTCCTCTTGTTTTATCTGCTTTCCTTCCTTCCTTCCTTCTTTCCTTCCATCCTTCCTTCTCTTCTTTCTCCCTTTCTTCCTTTCTTCTCTCCTTCCTTCCTTCCTTCCTTCCTTCCTTCCTTTCTTCTCTTCTTTCTCCCTTCCTTCTCTTACTTCTCCCTTTCTTCCTTTCTTTCTTCTTCCTTCCTTCCTTCCTTCTCTTCTTTCTCCCTTTCTTCCTTTCTTCTCTCCTTTCTTCCTTCCTTCCTTCCTTCCTTCCTTCCTTCCTTCGACTTGAATTCCCTCCTTCGCACAATTGTTGCTAATTTCTTGCCATTCATGTTTTCCTCCTCCTCCTCCTCCTCCTCCTCCTCCTCCTCCTCCTCCTCCTCCTCCTCCTCCTCCTCCTCCTCCTCCGTAATATTAGTTGAATGCGTGAGACTGTGAATGGGAAGGAGAGAAGGCGCTTATGCAGGGGAAGAAGGATAGAGAGAATAAAGGAAGGGATAGGAGGAAAGAGAGAAAGGGAGGAAGAGGTAAGGAAGGAAATAATGAGGGAGGGTTAAGGGGAAAATGAGATGAAGGCAGGAGGGAAAATGGAGATTGGAGAGAAGGGAAACTGTAAAGCAAGGGAAAGAAGAAAATAGAAGAGAGAGAAATGGAAGAATAAATAAAGGAAGGAAGAAGAGAATAAACTGAGATAAAGATAGAAAGAGGAAATATTCAGTAGTTTATCATCCACTTCTTCCTCTTCGTCTTATTCTTCTTCGTCTTCCTGTTATTCTTCTCCCCCTCTTCCTCTTCCTCTTCCTCCTTTTGTTATTTATAAATGTCCCTTCTCTCTCTCTCTCTCTCTCTCTCTCTCTCTCTCTCTCTCTCTCTCTCTCTCTCTCTCTCTCTCTCTCTCTCTCTCTCTCTGTTACTTCTTTCTTCTCTTTTGTATCTCCTTTCTCTTGACATTTGCTTCTCTTTCTCTTTCTCTTTTCTTTTTTTATATTTTAGTTGACTTTTATGTTTTCTTTTACTCTTTGTATTTACTTTAAGTTTATTTTTGGAGGAGGAGGAGGAGGAGGAGGAGGAGGAGGAGGAGGAGGAGGAGGAGGTCAGGTGGTTCGTTCTCCAGTATTATGTTTCAAATTATCATTCTAACAAAGGAGGGGAAAGAAGAATAGAGAAACTTAGGGAAGAGAGGAAGGAGGAATGGAAATAGAGGAGGAGAAGGAGGAGGAAGAGGAGAAGGAGGAGGAGGAGAAGGAGGAGAATAAGGATAAAGGGGCAGTATTATACATTAGTGATAGTTATGCTCTCTCTCTCTCTCTCTCTCTCTCTCTCTCTCTCTCTCTCTCTCTCTCTCTCTCTCTCTCTCTCTCTCTCTCTCTCTCTAAATTGCCCACAAAATTTATTATATAGCTTTACTACTAAACGTCTGTGAAAGTGGAATACGTAATTCTCTCTCTCTCTCTCTCTCTCTCTCTCTCTCTCTCTCTCTCTCTCTCTCTCTCTCTCTCTCTCTCTCTCTCTCTCTCTCTCTCTCTCTCTCTCTCTCTCGACAAGCTTATCTTTCAGTTTATACTTTCTTTAATAATTTATCTCCCCTCCTCCCTCTCTCTCCCTCCCTCTCTTCCTTCCTTCCTTCC
>NC_059299.1:5067479-5074979 GCF_017591435.1 Portunus trituberculatus
CAACCTTCAACTTGTAAGGGGGAAAACACCCTCCTCCTCCTCCTCCTCCTCCTCCTCCTCCTCCTCCTCCTCCTCCTCCTCCTCCTCCTCCTCCTCCTGACCTTTCGGGGGTTCCCATCACGCCACACCTGAGGGCGTCTTGGTCTGCCTTACCTGTGTTCTCGTTTACCTGTGTCCTGCTTGGCTACTCTTGGGGATGGTGGTGGTGGTGGTGGTGGTGGTGGTGGTGGTGGTGGTCGTGGTGGTAATGTTCTTTGTTTTTTCCTTTTTTGTTGTTTTTCTTTTTTTTCTTCCTCCTCATTCTTCTTCCTCCTCATTCTTCATCATCATCTTCTTCTTCTTCTTCTTCTTCTTCTTCTTCTTCTTCTTCTTCTTCTTCTTCTTCTTCTTCTTCTTCTTCTCTCTCCTTCTTCTTCTCCTCCTCCTCCTCCTCCTCCTCCTCCTCCTCCTCCTCCTCCTCCTCCTCCTCCTCCTCCTCCCATTTTTTACGTAATTCGAAATATATAAGAATAACAGAAACGATACTGTATAATTTTCTTGTTCTCGTGACGGCCTCAACCTTTACACACACACACACACACACACACACACACACACACACACACACACACACACACACACACACACACACACACACACACACACACACACACACACACACACACACACACACACACACACACACACACACACACACACACACACACACACACACACACACACGAATCTACTTGTTATGTGTAAGGAGTGAAGGAAAAGAGAGAAAGAGAGAGAGAGAGAGAGAGAGAGAGAGAGAGAGAGAGAGAGAGAGAGAGAGAGAGAGAGAGAGAGAGAGAGAGAAAGAAAAAGAGAGAGGATGCTAGGCCTGGAGCTATTAAAGTTCTCTCTCTCTCTCTCTCTCTCTCTCTCTCTCTCTCTCTCTCTCTCTCTCTCAGATGTTATCGGAAATATTAATGGCGTGTTTGTGACGTGTTTGTGAGGCACTGAGAGAGAGAGAGAGAGAGAGAGAGAGAGAGAGAGAGAGAGAGAGAGAGAGAGAGAGAGAGAGTTAATTATGTGTATGTACGTGTGTTTGTGTGTTCACCTTCTATTTGTTTATTTGTTGAGCACGAGACGTTGTGAAAGTTTGTTCATTAAAACGTGAGTTATCAAGAAAGATTGTTTTTTTTTTCTAATGACAAAAGGTTTCTGTGTATTATTACTTTTTTTATTTGTTTGTGAAGTTTTGGAAATGATCTACAGCTTTAGTACAAGTTTGGGGTTATAAAGGACATTTTTTTATATCCACTTTTTTTTTTTCTCTCGGCTAATTCTCTCGGATCTTCAAAGGGACTGATAACTTGTGGATCTTTTTTTTTTTACATTCGTCTTATGTTGCCCTTGTTCAGCTTTCCCATCTTACATTAAACTCATCTGAAACTCATTCCTATATTAATTTTGACAATTGTAATCTAAAACCTTTATGAATCTTACCTTGAATCTTTTTTTTTTCTTTTGGTGCGGTTTTAATAACAACCTTAACCTCTCCAGTACTGGGATGAATTTCTACCATGAGATTTGTGGACGATTTCACTATTATATTAACATTAGGAAGGGGAGGTCAGAATATTAATGGGCACTGTCTTCACTATTCTAACCCCCAACATGAGTTTCTGAAGCTGTATAGAATTATCATATAGTAACCAGAATGAATATGGAAACGCGGCATGGTAATCAATGGGTTATATTTTCTTCCTTCTCTTTTTTTCACCCATTAACTAAGACTTTGCCCCTTTAAACTCCAATAACCGCGTCAATTTTTTCGTGGTCTATCTCACTGTCCCTCCTTTTAAAGTTTGGCCGGTATGATGATATATTAATAGCTAAACTGAACCTCAACTCTTCTAAATTTAATCTGAAACTTCGATCTTTCTTCCTGCAAACCCCAGGAAACTTGGCGGCGGTTTCATTAGTCTCCTTCTCCCGGATTTTCTAAAAGTGGATATTTGTTAAGGTTTTCCGCATCGTTTTCTAATTTCCAGTTCAGTATTTTTTTTCCTAGTCATCTTTTTCTTTTGTTATTCAGGTTGATATATTTTTAAACATTTTCTTCTCTTCTCTTTTCATCATAGTCACTCGTCCCTTAATTTCCTTTTGGCAAATATTACTTTTCAAAATGTTTTCTTATCTTGTGTAATTATGAGTCCAGTATTTTCATCACAATCTCTCTATCTTTTTCTTTCTCTCTCTATTTTCTAAACTAGTATTGAATTTCTAAACAGTTTTCTCATTTTATTATCAGCTTAGTGTTTTCATCACAATCAGTCTTTCTTTTTCTTTCTCTCTCTTTTATAAATGAATATTAGATGTCCAAACTGTTTTTTCGTCTTCTTAAATACTCAAGCTAATCTTTTAATCAGCCTTCCTCGTTTTTCATCTCTCTTGTCTTGAAGAATATTAAATTTCTTGAACCTTTTCTTTTCTTCTCTAATGATCAGACTAATATTCGCGTCAAAGTCTTCCTCTTTACTTCCAAAACATTTATTTATTTATTTTTTTGAGAATTGGAGCAAAATTTTCATCATAGGCCTTCTTTATAATTTTTCCCTTTTCCTCTTAAAAATATGGAAAAACAACAATCTTTTCCCTAGAACCAAAACCAATAACTTCATCATTATCCATCATTTTTTCCAGCTCACGATCTTTTTTTCATTATTTTCCTCGCATTTTCCCCTCCTGCAATAATCTTTCTAAAACTTTCCCTTCCGCATCTTTCCCAATAACCACCTCAATATTTCCATCACCTGCCTCGCTTTTTCCCTCTTTCCCAGGTGCAATAATCAGGCTTTTCAATTTCCTCCTGCCTCATTAATCTTGGAATCGCTCGCTGCCAGGATCATTATAGTCTTTGGGCCAAGTGGTGTAAGTGGCAAGGGACGGGGGGAGCAGGAGGAGGAGGAGGAGGAGGAGGAGAAGAGGAGGAGGGATAGTCTCGCTCGTGTCTAAAATTTGGATCTCCATATTTCGAAACTGTGGTGTCATCAGGAGTGTTTTGCAAGGCGACACATTATTACTTCAGTTCTCGTGTGTGTTTTTCCTTTTAACCCCTTCATTGATGGTGATGGTGATGCGCTAAACTGTCAGATGGATGGTGGTGATGGTGTTGATTATACGCTAAATTGCCAGATGAGAGATGAATTATGATGATGATAGTGATGGTGATGATTCTACGCCAAACTGTTACTAGAATCATCAAAACACTGGGAAATTAAAGTAACTCCCTCCAGACCCTGTAAAATTGTCAGTAGAATCTTTAAAAAAACTCCTAAAAAACCCTTCATCATGACGCGTTTTCATATTCATTCTTCTTACTATTTGGTGATTTTATACAGCTTCAGAAACTTACAAGGAGATTAAAAGAGTGAAGACACTGGCCATTAACCTTTTCACCTCCATAGACCCTTGCTAATGTCAATAGAAAATGGTCTAATGGTACACAAATTTCATGGTAGTAATGCGTTCTAGTACTGAAAGGGTTAACATCCTTTACCATTCTTTACCAATCTTTAAGGGAACTATCATTTTAAGTAGGCCAATTTTTTTTTAATCTTATGATACCCATGGCTCATTTCCCTCTTGCATAAATAAAAAAAACACTAGATCCTATTTAACACTCTTAAATTCCAAAAAAACACCCACTGCAGCCCTTTAATCTGTCACCAACATCACGTAAACACGCTTGAAAACCCTATAACTTCTACCACACCCTGTAAAACTATCACCAGCACACTCCTGAACACCCTAATAACATCCACTCCAGCTTGTTAAAAGTAATCGAGATGGGACAGTAAAATGTTGTAGAATGTGGAGGAAAAGTTTCAAATTGTCTGTCATTTGCTGTTATTTTTCTTCCCAGCGCGGCGAGGCGTCAGGAGGTGAAGGTTATTGCATCATGCGTTGTGTTGTGGCATTCTTTACGCTGGCATATCGTTTTTCTTCCCTTTATTTCTTTTCCCTCGCTTTTTTTTTCTCTTTTCCTTAGTCATCTTGCTTTTTTCTTAGTCGTTCTTCTTCCCTTTTTTTTTTTTCCTGGCTCTTTTTTTTTCTCTTTTCCTTAGTTGGTATTCTTGTTTTTATTTTTCTTGCTTTTTTTCTCTTTTTCTCAGTCTGTTTTCTTATTTTTATTTTTCTTGCTTTTTTTCCTTTTTTTCTTAGTAGGTCTTCTTGTCTTCCTTTCATTTTTCTTGTTTTTCTTTTTTTTTCGTGGTCTTCTAGTCTTTCCTTCTTCTTCCTTGCTTTTTTTTCTTTTTTCTTGGTTTGTCTTTTGGTCTTTTTTTTTCTTTTCCTTGTGTTTTCTCTTTTTTAGTTGTCTTCTTGTGTTTCTTTATTTTCCTTACTCTTTTTCTCTTTTTCTCAGTCAGTCTTCCTGTTTTTTTTCTTGCTTTTCTCTCTTTCTTAGTCGATTTTCTTGTTTTTTCCTTGCTTTTTTTTCTGGGTTAAAGTTGCGGTTTTCCTTCATTTTTCTGTTCTTTTTCCTTGCTTTTCTCTTTTTTCTTAGTCGGTTTTCTTGTTATTCTTTTTCCTCGATTTTTTTTATATCCTTTTTCTCGATTAAAGTTGTTGTTTTTCTTCATTTTTCTGTCTTTCTTCTTCACTCCTTGTATTTCATGTCCTTGTGTTAATATTCCTTCTCTTCCTATCCTTTATTTCGTGTCTTCTATTTCTCTCTTTACTATTTAATCTCCAATACCATGATACGTTTTTATATTTAATCTTACTATTTGGTGATTTCATACAGGATTAAGGGATTAAGATAGTGAAGACTCCGGCCATTAATCTCCTGACCTCCATGGACCCTTCCTAATGTCAATAAAACAGTCTAATCACACCCAAAACTCATGGTAAAAATGCGTCCCAGTACTGAAAGGGTTAAGATCCCGTTTTCTTTTCGGCTCCTTATCTTTGTTTTTCTCATTTTCTGCTCCTTTCATATTTATGTCTTGAATTTTCGTTGGGTGGGCGGGGAGGTGTCTTTTTCTACACTATCTTCAGTCACTACTTTATTTCCTATTTATTCACTGTTATGTATTAATTTATTTTTGTATTTCCTTTGTTTTCGTTTCTGTTCCTTTTTTGGTCCTCCTCCTGCTTCTCATCGTGTGTGTGTGTGTGTGTGTGTGTGTGTGTGTGTGTGTGTGTGTGTGTGTGTGTGTGTGTGTGTGTGTGTGTGTGTATTTGTCCTTCACTTGTTCACTTATTCACATCACGCAAAGTTTGAAAAGGTCACGATGAAAAAGTTATTTCTTCCTCCTTTTCCTCTTCCACCCCCTTCTCTTCATCTTCCTCTCCTCCTCCTCCTCCTCCTCCCCTCCTCTCCTCCTCCTCCTCCTCCTCCTCCTCCTCCTCCTCTTCCTCTCCTCTTCTTCCTCCTTCACATTTTCCTTTAACGATCTCGTCCTACTCTTCTTCGTTTTAGATTCCCCACTCCTCCTCCTCCTCCTCCTCCTCCTCCTCCTCCTTCTCCTCCTTAGCTTAGTTTTTGTCCTCATTTGTGTGAAAAATCTTGTTATTTTAATCAGGAAACAAGACATCGGCCATATCCTCTCTCTCTCTCTCTCTCTCTCTCTCTCTCTCTCTCTCTCTCTCTCTCTCTCTCTCTCTAAAATGGCAATTGAATTTGATGCCTCATTGTCCACGCGTGTGTGTGTGTGTGTGTGTGTGTGTGTGTGTGTGTGTGTGTGTGTGTGTGTGTGTGTGTTTGTGGTGCAAGATGAATGATGATGATGACAAGGGAACGAGGAGGAGAAGGAGGAGGAGGAGGAGGAGGAGGAGGAGGAGGAGGAGGAGGAGGAGGAGGAGGAGGAGGAATGCATAACTGAAGGAAAGTTGAAAAGATTTTGGACGAGAGAGAGAGAGAGAGAGAGAGAGAGAGAGAGAGAGAGAGAGAGAGAGAGAGTACGAAATTCTTCCTCCTTTCTTTCCTTTCTTCCGCTCGTTGCCTTTCACTAATCTTTATTTCCTTGTTTTATTTCTTTGCCTCGAGTCTTTTTCCTTCCTCCTTTTTGCATCCTTTCTTCTCTCAGTCTCGTATTTTCCTTTCCTTTCCCGGCTTTCATGAATTTTTATTATATTTACTCATTTTTTTCCTTCTCTTTTTATTTATTGATTTTGACCTATTCCACAAGATCCTTTCCTTTTATTTTTGTTTTTATTTCTATTGTATCTTATTTCTTTTATCTTTAGTCACGCTATGTCTTCGATTTTCTCATTATATTTCTTTTTATTTGTTATTGGAGATCCATTATTCATGTCTATTTATTTATTTGTCTATTTATTTATTTTTTATTTCGGCAGTAAGTGTAAATCATTTTTTTTATGTGAACTGATCAAAATTTAACTTAATTTTCACTGGCACACATCCATTTACGCCTTTCCTTCTTCCCTGTGACCTCAGCTGACCTTCCCTCCCTTCCCTTCCTCCCTCCCTCCCTCCCTCCTTCCCTCCTTCCCTCCCTCCCTCAGATCCATCTCTTCAATCTTCTCCTCCCTCTCCCCTACCCTCTTTTTGTCCTCTTCTTCCTTCCTCGATCTCCAGTATCTTTCCTTTCTCTCTCTCTCTCTCTCTCTCTCTCTCTCTCTCTCTCTCTCTCTCTCTCTCTCTCTCTCTCTCTCTTTTTCAACGTTGTATTATCTGGTTTTCTGTTTGTTCTTTGTTTATCATTATTAATATATTCTCTCTTTCTTTCCAGGTAAGTTACAACGGAAGGGCACCGAGAGAGAGAGAGAGAGAGAGAGAGAGAGAGAGAGAGAGAGAGAGAGAGAGAGAGAGAGATTGATGACAGGTTCAGTGGGAATGTTTCGTGTGTGTGTGTGTGTGTGTGTGTGTGTGTGTGTGTGTGTGTTTCTCCCATAGAGTTTTTATTACTGAGAAAAATCTATGGAGGGTATTCGCCTATTTCTCCTCCTCCTCCTCCTCCTCCTCCTCCTCCTCCTCCTCCTCCTCCTCCTCCTCCTCCTCCTCCTCCTCCTCCTCCTCCTCCCTTCTGCTTTGCTGTCCTGTTTAAACCACTGGTAGTTAGTAGATAGTCTCCACAAACAGCCTAGTAAGGACCTAAGGGTCTGTTGCTGTTTGTCTTCCTTTGTATTCCTTTGTATTACTCCTCCTCCTCCTCCTCCTCCTCCTCCTCCTCCTCCTCCTCCTCCTCCTCCTCCTCCTCCTCCTCCTCCTCCTCCTCCTCCTCTTCCTCCACCTTCTCTTTCTCTCATCAGTGTATGTGCGTGTGTAAGTGTGTGTGTGTGTGTGTGTGTGTGTGTGTGTGTGTGTGTGAGAGAGAGAGAGAGAGAGAGAGAGAGAGAGAGAGAGAGAGAGAGAGAGTATCTTCACCTGTCGCGCCTCACCTGCAGTTCTGCCGGTCTAATTGGAGGTGATGGCGCCAAGGTGAGTCATTGCATCATGTACCACTCTGTTTGTGAGTGTTTGTTTACTCTCTTCTCTTGTTTCTACTTGTTTTCTTGCTTTTT
>NC_059299.1:5082479-5089979 GCF_017591435.1 Portunus trituberculatus
CACACACACACACACACACACACACACGTGGCCACAACCCTTTCATTAGGATTTTCTCTCTTAGCCTCAGTAGCGTCAGCAGGAGAGGAGTGAGAGTGAAGTGGAGAGAGAGAGAGAGAGAGAGAGAGAGAGAGAGAGAGAGAGAGAGAGAGAGAGGCGGTGCGGATATCAGTTTTCTCGAAATTTCGTATCACTTGTTATTTTTTATATTTTATTTTTCACGTACTTTTGAAATTCATGTTTAGGCCTATGGGGATTGTAAAAGAGGTCTATTTGAATTTCGTCATTTTTTTTTTATTTCATTCCATTTTTTCGTTTTTGGTTTAATTTAAAGACGAAGAGATTTTTTTTTTCTTTTTCTTTTGGTGGTTTTAATTTTTTTTCTGTAACTTTGTCGTAATAATTTGTTTCCTCGGCAAACCGTAAGATTGTTTTGAAAGTTTCCCCTAACTACTAACACGGCTGCATTTTACATATTAATCTTTCATTCTAATCTCTCGAGCTCCGAGATATTCAGTTTTCCCTTCCAAAAGTTGTTATTTTTCATATGAATTAATTTTTTTTTTTAACTTTCCCATGCAAGACGAAAGTTGCGTATATGATATGAATTAAACATGTACCGCTTCACTAAATGCATAAGAAAATAATAAATTAAAATCTAAACTTCTCTTATTCTTTTTTATTGTTACTATTTAGCGTTTGTTCTCTTCACTAAACATGGACGCGAGTGATGCCTTTCCCATATAACTATACTGTATGCGTTGTGCTTTTTCCCCAGACATAGATTTATTTACTCTTTCAGTGATGTAAAATGTTTCCAAATACCAAATACAGTGTATGGAATGTTTATAAATGTCCACAAGAAAGGAAGGGGTTAAGTGAATAGTTTTTTTGCAGTTTCTATCCAATATAATATACTTTTAAATATATCGTATCTAACTTCGGAATAAAGAAAATATAGATTAAACATGCAAACTTTATAGACAAACGCATTTATCACTATCTTACCTTGTTGACCACCGTACACAGCATCATCGTGACACTCAGCACATCAAATACATTAACCCCTTCAGTACCATGGCACGTCTACATATTCATTCTGCTTACTATTTGGCGATTTTATACAGCTTCAGAAACTTATGTGTGGGACTTAAGTAGTGAAGACTGTGGCCATTAATCTTCTGACCTCCATAGAGAGAGAGAGAGAGAGAGAGAGAGAGAGAGAGAGAGAGAGAGAGAGTTGTTGTCCCGAAGAAAGTGTCATTTCCACATTAGTCCTCGTTAAGTCTCCCTCCAGACGCCTCAACAACCACACGAACACATGAACTCACCACAAAATCTGTCACGTCAGTAGACTAACAACCCATAAAATTATAGTTCTGTTTTATTTTCCCCCTAAAGAAAGTTGTATTTTCACATTAACCCCTTCAGTACTGGAACACATTTTCGTCATGAGTTTTGGGTGTGATTAGACCATTTTATTGACATTAGGAAGGGTCTATGGAGGTCAGAACATTAATGGCCACAGTCTTCACTATTTTAATCCCCCACATAAGTTTCTGAAGCTGTATAAAAGCACCAAATAGTAAGAATGGTACTAAAGGGGTTAATTGTTGATCATCACACCAAACACCACAGAAACACCAAGACAGGAATTTATCACCATTAAGTTTATTTCAGGTGTCATTACAAAAAAAATATAGTCACCATGATTTTTCACGAGAGAGATGCAATTTTTCTGACCCATCACACATAAATAAGGCAGTAAAACACACCAGAAGCCGCAAGAAAGATTAATTCCCAGTAAATCCAGCAATTGTCGCAGCAGTAAGACTAAGAACTCGTAAAATCAAACGCCTGTCTAGAAGAATGTATTTACGTTACGCCTTGATGCTCGTTAAATGTCACACCAAACACTTGAAACACACACACACACACACACACACACACACACACACACACACACACACACACACACACACACACACACACACACACACACACACACACACACACACACACACACACACACCAGTAAATTACCAACAAAATATAAAAGTATCATGACAAGACGCAGACAAATTTTGCAATCTGTCTTATTTTTTATTTCCAGGAGAGTTGTATTTTCACCTTGATCCTCCTTAACAATCACCAGACACCACAAAAACACGAAAACAACCTTAAGACAACCGTGCAGATCCGCCAGGTGTCATAGCAAAACACTAACAAATTGTAGAATCACCTTTATATATTCGTACGAGGAAAGTTGCATTTTTTTCACATCCATCACACGTAAAAGAGACACCAAAACACACCATGAGCCAGAAGAAAGCCCTAATTCACCAGCACATTAGTCTACTATCACACCGCAACACTGACAGTCTCCGCAATCAAAGCAATTTATTTCCAAGCAGAAAGTTGTACTCCTCAAGTCAATTATCCTGAACTGTCACACCAGACGCCCCAGAATCTCGAAAAATAAAAGAATAACGTGATAACAACCGGAATTCACTAATAAATCTGTCAAGTATCATAACAGAACACTAACAATTTGTAGAATCAAAGTTTATTTTCAAGAGAAGAGTTGTATTTACTCTCATTAGTCTGTTAACTCTAACACTAACCACCACAACAGTAACATTTTTCTCTTTAACTTTACGGTCAAACACTATAAAAAATTTAAAACAGAGACATCATTTGTTTATCACCCAGCAAATAAGACAAAATCAGACACTCTAACCACCACAACATTACGAAAACAACAATGATTTAACATTTTTCTCTTTAACTTTTCGGTCAAACACTAGAAAAATTGAAAACAGAGACATCATTTATTTATCAGCCAGCAAACACAACAAAACAAGGCACACTAACTTCAAAAACATTACGAAAACAATGATGATTTAACGTTCTTCACTCTAACTTTTCGGTGAAGCACTAGAAAAAAATGGAAAACAGAGATCATTTTTTATCAGCCAGCAAACAAGACAAAATCAGACACACTAACCACCAGAATATTACAAAAGCAACGAAAATTTCACATCCTTCACTTTAACTTTACAGTCAAAACACTAGAAAAGAAATGAAAACAGGTATCATTTATTTATGAGCCAGCAAACAAGACAAAATCAGACACACTAACCACCAGAATATTACAAAAGCAACGAAAATTTCACATCCTTCACTTAACTTTACGATCAAAACACTAGAACAAAAAAATTAAAACAGGCACAATTTTTTTTTTATCAGCCAGCAAACAAGACAAAATCAGAAACACTAACCACCATAACATTACGAAAACAACGATAATTTAACGTTCTTTACTTAACTTTACGGTCAAAACACTAGAAAACACATATCACCCAGCAAACAAGACAAAAAACGAGACCATTACACTATTACACCTGTTTAACTCTCACCCTTGCACACCAACCACCTAACAAGCCCAGAACATTACCTTTAATCACCTGAGTCATGCGCACCTCAAAGGCAACATCCATCACCATTCCTTATCCACTTACGGCAACGATTTCTACCGAGAGGAACATACAGCGGTGTGTTGCTTAATTTATGCTTCTCCTCAACCACCACCGCTCCTCCCACACCGCCTGTCTGTCACTTGTCTACTAACTTTCCCGGGATTTCTGCCTATTAATTCTCCCTGAGCCATCTGTCCAACCAGCTGGCTCGTCTGGCTCTCCGCCTCGCTGATTGGCTTTCCCTCCTCTCACCGGGATCAAGGATGGCCAATAGGAGGATCAGATCGCCTCTTATATCGTCGCCAGTGGGATCCGGTCCTTTATAAGCAATAGAAACCTGCGGGTAGTATCACGTTTGATGGGTTTCCGCGGGTGTTGCAAGGGATTGGGTGCGGATTCGATGCTGGCTGGATTAGAAGGGAGAGGTTGGGTAAAGGTAGATAGTACAGGTGTGATGGTAGGCTTGATTAGAAGGTAAGGCTTGGGAACAGGTACATTCAGCTGTCTTGTCTTACCTGTTGTGGAATTGAGAGAGAGACAGAGAGAGAGAGTAACAAAAATAACAAGAAACTTACCAATAAACAAGAAAACACACACACACACACACACACACACACACACACACACACACACACACACACACACACACGGTAGCTCAGTGGTTAGAGAGCTGGCTTTACAAGCCAGAGGACCGGGGTTCGATTCCCCGGCCGGGTGGAGATATTTGGATGTATCTCCTTTCACGTGTAGGTGGTGTTCACCTAGCAGTGAGTAGGTACGGGATGTAAATCGAGGAGTTGTGACCTTGTTGTCCCGGTGTGTGGTGTGTGCCTGGTCTCAGGCCTATCCGAAGATCGGAAATAATGAGCTCTGAGCTCGTTCCGTAGGGTAACGTCTGGCTGTCTCGTCAGAGACTGCAGCAGATCAAACAGTGAAAACACACACACACACACACACACACACACACACACACACACACACACACAAATGACTCAAAGCTAAAGGAACCCCGAGGAAGGCAAAGGATTTAAGTGACACGCGCTGGTTCTTGAAAGGGGACGCAAGATTTGACCTGTCATCGCACGCCGCCCCGTTAGCTGGAACGTGACGCAAGAGAGGGGTGGGGAGGTAAGGGTCGCTGGACTTCCCTGTGAGCCTTGAGAGAGAGAGAGAGAGAGAGAGAGAGAGAGAGAGAGAGAGAGATGGGGGGGATGGAGGCTGGGGGGTCAGGGATAAAGAGAAAATTTTTGCTCTATTATTTTTTTTCTTTCGTTTTCTCTGTCTCTTTCTCTGTCTCCCTCAAATGCATGTAAGAATCCGTAGCAAGGACACACACGCGCTCACACACACACACACACACACACACACACACACACACACACACACATCGATGCGCCGTATGTGTATTAGGGATTTCCATTGAAGGAGTCAGAGAGAGAGAGAGAGAGAGAGAGAGAGAGAGAGAGAGAGAGAGAGTCACTGAGGGGTTGGTGATGGCGGCCTGCTCAGTATCTCTGCGATAGTGGAACAGACTCCTCCTCTTTTCTCTTCCTCCTCGTGCTCCTTCTCTTCTTCCTCCTAACCTCGCACGCGCACCAGACAACTACTTTATATGTTTTTTGTGCCGCTCTTGCGCTGCTTAGACAAAAAGTAACCTTGTATCGTTGCAGTGTCCGCGAGAAAGACGCTGTGAGATTGTGCTCCGTGTTCTTGTGTCCGTAACTTGTGATTTGGAAAGACAGTGACGGTAACAGTGACGGTGACGGAAGTAACAACACAATGCAAAGTTACAGAACACAATGCAAAGGAACGGTAACATATTTGAACCACACGCCCCAGAGTCACCAAGTAGCAGAGGACGTGTGATTCAGTATGGCATGGAAAAGTAACCTATTGGAAACGCCGAAGGAGAGACGCAGCATCAGGAGCAGCAGAAGGGAGGCTAGGAATGGATTTACGCCTCTTGAAGACCACATAGCGATTTCAAGTGACAGTAGCAAAAATATTGAGGCTTCCTACTGGTCTCAGCCACTCTGGAACCCTGAAGTAGAAGCAGAAGTAGCAGAAGAGAGGCTAGAAATGGACCTTCTCGTTGGGAAGATACAGGCTACTCCAAGTGACAGTATAAGTAGTGAGGCCTCCCACGGGACACAAGTCACTCAACCACATTGAAATAGAAGCAGAAAGAGTAGCAGAAGCAGGGAAACCAAAAATACCAACCCTTAATTTCCTTCGTCAGGTTAATCTAAGGCTTCCTATTGAATGCAGCGCCTTAGGACTCCCGAAATAGACTGCGAGAGGAGCAAGAAGGACCTCCCAAGGATACCACTACGCAAGATCCTTCGTCAGGCTACTTCAAGGCCTCCAGGGACGTGACCAAACTCTGCTGCACTCTTCCACTCTCCCACTCTCCCAAACACTCACTTGTTGAACGACTTCCTCCGCGCCAAACAAGATTCAACAGACTTCCTGCCTCCTTCATCGTCTCCACCTCCTCCACCTCCTCCACCTCCGCCTCCTCACCCTCCTCCTCTTCCTGCCCCATCATCGCCCTTCTCCGCCTTCCGTCTCACCTGCCCACCTGACCCAGACACTACTTAACCTTTACCTGGGTGGCCCGACTGAAGATTATTATTTCTGTTGACCAGAGAGAGAGAGAGAGAGAGAGAGAGAGAGAGAGAGAGAGAGAGAGAGAGAGAGAGAGAGAGACGCGTAAGTTTCGAAACGCATCAGGAAGTTTAGTAGCCGTCTCCCTCCCGCCATTTCTTGCCTCCGGTGGGTTCAGTTCCCGACGGAGGCTGAGAAGAGGTGCATGAGAGCGAGGCGGCACGAGGACGCGGCGAGTCGGCGGCACGCAAGACTGGGGGACGGACGGGCGATCACACGTCCCTGCTCGCTCCTTCAGGCTCTTTCTTCTCCTGTCGCGCCGTCAGGAGAAGCGTAGAGCCAACACTGCGCACTGCCAAGATTAAGGTCAAGTAGACACTGACCTTTCGGCGAAGAGTTGGGATAATTTGCATACCTATTAATTTGAAGACCAGTGACATTTCTGGCTACTGACGAAGGGAAATTAGATCTACCATTAATTTGAAGACCAGAGTGATATTTTGTCTTCCCACTGACAAAGGCAAATGAGGAACTAAGTTTATTCTCATTTTGAAGACCAGAGTGATCTTTTAAATTTGCTACTGACGAAGGGAAAGAGTGCAAAAAAAAAACAAATAAGTAAACAAACCAAAAGAAGAAAAAAAAAAACCAGTGCATTTGTTTTGACGAAAAGGAAAGGAGGTAAGGAAAAGAAAAAAAAAGAAGGGAAAATGTGTAGAAGGGAGAAGAGGGAAAGATTTTAGCTTACCTGAAGAGGAAAAAAAGCTGAGTGAAAGAGGGAAAGTATTTGTGTACGGAGATTTAAAAAGAGAGAGGGAGAAAGAGAGAGAGAAGTAACACTTGAGAAATAGAGAAATAGTCAAAGAAGTAAACCCTGAGAGAGAGAGAGAGAGAGAGAGAGAGAGAGAGAGAGAGAGATTGTAAGTGTTCCGGAGTGTCGAGCGACCACTTGAGTACATCGATTCGAAACACGTGGAGCTTCATACCATCGATCTCACTGCTTCAAGACAAGCACGAGAGAGAGAGAGAGAGAGAGAGAGAGATTGTAATAATTTTTAAGAATAATCGCCAAGAATAAAGAAGAGACGGACAATACGAATTAAGATTAAAACCGAGGAAGAGAGAGAAAGTAAGAGAGAGAATCGGAAACAGTCAAATAAAAAAGACAATTCAGGAAAGCAGTGAGGCGTGATAAGAAACGGAGAGATAAAGTATCAGAACCGAAGTTAGTAAAAGATAGAGCACAGTGAAGCAAAACAGTAAGAAAAAAAAAAGGAGACGAACAAGCAAAATCAAGATACATAAGAGCGAAAAGTAAATAAATAGTGAAAAATACGAAAGCCAAAGCAGAGTGAACGAATTAAGACGAGAAAGGAGTTTAATTAAAAGAAAACACAGAAGAAGCGTGAAAGAA
>NC_059299.1:5092479-5114979 GCF_017591435.1 Portunus trituberculatus
TTTGAACCTCTTGTGGTGCTCTTCACTCTCCTTTTACGGTTCTCATTCCCACTCTCCCTCTCTCCCAGACCCTCGTGCCACGCCCTGCATCCTCTCACTCACTCTTACACTCCTACACTCTCACTTGCATATAAATATTCTTTTCTTTATCCTCTTATCCTTATTTTCTCTATTTGTCACTTATTTATTATCCTTTATATTCTTTGATTTTTGTCTCTTCTTATCTTCTGTGTCTTGTTTTCTCCTCTTCTTGTTTATCTTTTGTTTTTTTCCTTTCTCTCTTTTTCATGTTTATTTTAATGTTGTATTTTTTTTAATATTTTTTTATTTTTTCATTCTCTTTATTATTTTCCTTCCTGTTGTTTTTTTTTTGTCTATATTTAACTAGTTTTTTTTTTTAGTTTTTTTTTTTTTTCTGTTCGTTTTTTCTGATATTTCTTGTTTTTTTATCAATTTTTTTTTTTTCGTTTTTTCCTCTATTTCTTCATATTTCTTTCATTATTATCCCTACACTCCATTTTCTTCGTTTCTTGTGCTTTATTCTATCTGTCACTTCTCTTTCGCAATTTCCCCGTAATCGCATATCTTCCATTTATCCCTCCATTTTCACCACTTCCCTTCCTATGCCTTACTTTCTCTCGCTCTCACTTTCTCTCACTTTTTCCTCCTCTTTGTCCTCAGCAGACTTCCACCTAACCACATTTCTCCCTCTTTCCTCCACTCTCTTTCCTCCAACACCTCCATCCCATTATTTTCCATTTTTTTCCACTTTCTTCTACTTCTCCCTTATAATTTTCTTTGCCGCTTCCTAACTTTCACTTATTCTTTTTCTTTTTTTTCCTGCAGGGTTTCTTTACTTAAACTTCCATTTCTTCCTTTCACAGATCTTCATTGTGTCACTGTTTCCTTTTTCTTTCCATTATATGCTTTTTGTCTCTACTTTGCCTTACTTTCACTCACTTTTTCCTTCATTTCTCTTTCCTTGTAAGTCTTTTTTCGCCCTCCATTTCTTTTTCTCATAATCTTCTCTTCATATTTTTTTCTCTTTTCAATATCATCATTTTTGTATCCAATTCCTTCACTTTTCTTTATTCTTCCCCCTACAGATCTTCAACTAAACAAAATGCTCTTCTTTCAAACACCCATTAACCTTTTGTTCATTCATTATTGTTTTTTTTTCACTTAACTCTCTTTCTGATTCAGTCTCCCCCTACATATCTACAACTAAAGAAAACTGTCTCTTTAAATCTGTCACCTTATTTTTTTTTCTATTTATTTTTCCTTTACAAATGGGAGAGTCCAGAGAGTGTCCAGGGAGAGTTTGCCTGTGTCCAGAAACACTTTGCTGTCTTCTCTCTGATTTCTACTATTTTCAAAAGCTACAGAGATGATTAGCCGCGTTCTCAAGAGTGTTTCCTCAGTTAGCAATACAGAAATCACATTAATCTGTCACTAGAACCATATAGAACACCCTTGAAACCCGTGCCACAGAGATATAGCCGCGTTCTCAAGAGTATTTCACCAGTTAACAATACAGAAACCATGTTAACCCCTTCAGTACCATGACGCGTTTTCATATTTGTTCTGTTTAATGTTTGGTGATTCACAGCTTCAGAAACTAATATGGGGGGATTAAAAATAGTGAAGACTCTGGCCATTAATCTTCTGATCTCCATAGACCTTTCCTAATGTCAATAAAATGGTCTAATCGTACACAAATCTCAAGGTAGAAATATGTCACAGTACTGAAGAGGTTAATTTATCACCAGCACTATATAGAACGCCCTTGAAACCCGTGCCACTTCAACTACATAACCATTTGCGAGTAGCGAGGAATACGAGTCTATCTGTGGCCCTGTGAGTAGTAGCACTCCTGGTCTCTCTTCCTTGCAGGTGCTAGTAGGTTGGCACTCTCGTTTCTGGCACTTAGCGACCCCCTGGTGACTGAGTGCCTAATTATTTTCGCCTGATGTTTTCTAGGAGCGGCTAGAGTGTGTGTGTGTGTGGGGGGGGTGTGGGTGTGTGAGTGGAGGTGGAGGTGGTGGTTGTGCATCTGTATTTGTTTTGGCTGAAATGTGAAGGAATGTTTGTGAGTGTGACTAAGAGAGAGAGAGACAGAGAGAGAGGGAGAGGAAGAGGAAGAGGGCACGTGAATATCTAGTATGAACCTGCTCTCCAATGCCACATATCTCGCTCCCTTTACTCTCTTTTCTGTCTCCCTACCTTCGTGAATCTCAACCATTCCCCTCCTACCTGCCCACCTCACCTGGGCCTGCCCTTATTAATTACCTCTCCCACATTACCTGTCTACATTAATCTTGACGAATCTTAGAAGTTGTTCCAGTTTTAATGTTTTACGGTTTGTTTTGTAAGTAGTTGGTAATGTTGGTTCGTTCCCCTCTTAGGTAATATTGATCTAATCTTATCTATTATTTTCATGGCTTCTTCTTGTTTTCCTTCTTGATTCTTATTTATCTGATATATTTTTTGCATATTTTATTTGATATTTCTACTTTCATTGTCTTCTTATGGTGATATTAGTAGTTCGTGTTTTTTTTATTATTAAAGTTATTTGATTGTAAGCGTTTTAATTTCATCAATAAAAGACAATAAGAGTATCAAGTGTGGAGTATAAATATGGATAGGTCAGATTAGGTTAGGTTAGGTTAGGATATTTTGAGAGTAATGGGTAGATAGGGCAGACAGGTGTGTGGGTGAGTAGGTCGACAGGTGCTCAGCTAATTAGGGAGGCGGAGGTGTGAAGAAGGAGACCGCGGTGGACGTGACCAGTTGTTGGCACCGTTTGTCCGTGAGAGAGAGAGAGAGAGAGAGAGAGAGAGAGAGAGAGAGAGAGAGAGAGAGAGAGAGGGAGGAGAGGAGGACCCAGGAAGAGGTTGGATGCCAGTCCCCAAACACCTGGTCCCCACGCGCCATGCCCCTCTCCACCCCCATTGCCTGGCCCCGCCCCGCGTGCCCCATGCCCACTTGGCTTGAGTGCCCGTTAGTTCTTGCCTTGCCACCGTCACAACTGTACCGTGCTGCTGCGCCCCACGCACACAGCGACACACAGCGACGCCCCAACCTTATCGGGGACTGTGGCGCCGTCTTTGTGGTCCCTAATGGCGTCTAAGGAATCCCTCGGGACGTCCTTGTCCTTGTTTTGCTGATTTCTTGGTACAGTACGCACTTCACTTCCCTGTGTGTGTTGGCGCCGCCAGATATTCGGTGTTCGGCGTGTCATTGTGGCCAGTGTGGCTGAAATATCCGTCTTTCCGGTGAAGTGGATCGTTTGTGGTGCTGTGTTGGTTTTGCTCGCGGCTTTCCGATGAGAGCCGCCCGTCACGTGGTGCTCGGAGGCCGTCATGTAAGAGGCTGTTCTTGTCTCTTGCTTGCTATAAAAGCCTCCTCTTTGGGTCCTTTCTCACAGCTTCGTCAAAAGGCCCCTTGGCATATGTGGGCTGGTGCTGTGCCCCCTCCTCTCCCTACAAGCACTTCAGCAATTTTTTATGAACTCTCATTTTTGTGAGTCGCCTGTCGTGTGACAGTGACTCGTTGCCAACCCTCACGGTCCGTTGGTAACGCCTTCACCCTCGCACCCACACTGCACCCACACCGCACCCACGTGCCTCGCGCCACGGCCATCAGGCACGCATCAAGTACCCTCGCAAGCCATCCACCGCACCCCGCGGCCCGCCACTCCCACGCACGTGCCTCATCTCAGTTTAAAGGAAGGCCAGTCCCCCGAGGGTGGGGTTATGATGAGGCAGCGGGCCTAGAGGATGGGCTGTAGGAGACGTCGTGAGAGGCAAGGGACGCGAGGCTTCGGGCAGCGTCATGTGGCCCCGCTGGAAGATTCGGGAGTACTCGCTGCTGCAGTACCTGCGTGAGTGTGTGTGGGGCCTGGAAAGGGTCGAGTCCCGCATCAACATGCTGCGTCACGCCTGGTCCACGCCCTGCTTCTCCTTGGAGCAGGAAGAGGTGGAGGGCGCCAATCCCCGAGGCGCCGCGGGGCCACGAAGCTGCCTGGTGCCGGACAGCGAGGACGACGATTCGCCACCTGTGTGCCTACGCTACGCCCGCGCCAAGCGCCTCAGCTGCATCCCCTCCATGGACGGCGATGATGGAGACGAGGACGACGAAGACGTCGACGACGACGATGATGATGATGAAGAAGAGGAAGAGGAAGACCATGAAGATGATGAAAATGATAATGACGACGCCCCATCGTACACCACACTGAGCGAGGACACTCAGGAGGCGAACCAGTCAGATGAGAAATCCATCGAGGAGCCCGCCACGCCCCCGCCAGCTGTGACAGTCACGCCCGCAATGTCCCCTGTGGGCAGCCCAGGGAGCGCCGCGTGGCTCGGGCCCGTCAAGAGCAGCCTCAGTTTCCTGCCGCCGCGGCCACGGACGACTCAGTACGTGACTCGAAAGATCTCCCTGCCCATCCCGGTGCGCATCCCCGAGGGCAGCGTGGCCAACCACCACTCCCGCTACTGCCTGCCCATGCCCAGCTACCTGCAGCGACATTTCGGCTCGCCCCTGCACCGTCAGGTTAGGCGGGCGTGGGAGCGACTGCCGTGAGACTTTTGTTGACGATGTTGATGTATGCTCCAGTCTTGTGTGTGTGTGTGTGTGTGTGTGTGTGTGTGTGTGTGTGTGTGTGTGTGTGTTTGAGAATTCGAAAACAACTCCTTATAAAGCGCCTTTCATGCACACGATTGAGAACAACGTTACGTAAGAGAGAGAGAGAGAGAGAGAGAGAGAGAGAGAGAGAACTTCATCACCTTAACAGAAACTATTTGTAGGAGGAGAAACTCGTTAGAGAAAGGGAGCAGAGATGTAACTCACGGCGAGAGACTTGGCGGGGCAGAGAGCGGTGGCGACGGGAAGAAGGAGGGAGTGGGGGGAAGGAGGTGAACATGAAAATAAAACCTTGCCGTAACTCTACCGATAATAGGGATAAAGAGAAAGAAGAAAAGGGAGCGGTAATGATGCGAGGAAAAGGACAAAGGGTTACGGGATGCGAGGCGAGGTGAAAGAGGATGCGAATAAAAGAAAAAGATTAAAGAAAGTAAAGATAAGAAAACTGAAAAAAAATGAGAAAACAGTAGAGTGAGAATGAGAGAATACGAAGAGGAGAAAAGGGAAAGGATTAAGAAGGAGAGGAGTAGCAAAAGAGAAGAAATGAGAGGATAGAGGCGTGAAAGGGAAAGGGAAGAGAGGAAGGGTCGGGATGAGGGGAAGCAAGGGGAAAATATATCCTCACATACCACGTTGAAGGGGAAAAAAGGAAAAAAGAAAACAAACGTAACTTTTTCTATAAGGAAGCTTAGTCAGACTCTCTCTCTCTCTCTCTCTCTCTCTCTCTCTCTCTCTCTCTCTCTCTCTCTCTCTCTCTCTCTCTCTCTCTCTCTCGAATAATTATAGTCTCCAGGTGTTTAAGTTCACACTAATGCAGACGTTTAGATACTTACAACCACCACCACCACCACTACTACTACTACTACTACTACTACTACTACTACTACTACTACTACTACTACTACTACTACTACTACTACATAATATAATGACAAAAGGATCTATATATGCGCTATTTTTTTCATTTGTTTAAGTCTGTCTGTCACTCCACGAGGTCTTGACGTAAGATTCTATTTGGCAAGGCTGAGGTAACGTCACACACACACACACACACACACACACACACACACACACACACACACACACACACACACACACACACACACACACACACACACACACACAAAGGAAACGTTCTAATTTATCATGCACGTATCCCTTCCCTTCATGTGCGTGCGTGTGTGTGTGTGTGTGTGTGTGTGTGTGTGTATGTGTATGTGTAAACTCCCCTCCATATCTATGTAGATTAATGCGTTACGTGTGTGTGTATATCGTGTATGTAAACTGAACCCAGATGCACACACACACACACACACACACACACACACACACACACACACACACACACACACACACACACACACACACAGAGAGAGAGAGAGAGAGAGAGAGAGAGAGAGAGAGAGAGAGAGAGAGAGAGAGAGAGAGAGAGAGAGAGAGATTGATATACGTGACCGGAGGAGCGTTGATGTGATGAGAGAGAGAGAGAGAGAGAGAGAGAGAGAGAGAGAGAGAGAGAGAGAGAGAGAGAGAGAGAGAGAGAGACGCGTGTGTGTCCCTAGATCGTCATTCATGGTTTATATTATTTTATTTCCGTTCACCTTCACCATTTTCCAAGACGATAAATCCCTGCACACACACACACACACACACACACACACACACACACACACACACACACACACACACACACACACACACACACACACACACACACACACACACACACACGTTCTCTTCCATCAAGCAGTTGTCTCATACCTATTAAGAGAGAGAGAGAGAGAGAGAGAGAGAGAGAGAGAGAGAGAGAGAGGGCAATTTTTAAAGTTAGGTGAAGTTAAGAAGAAAAAAATAAGAGCAGCAAATGCCCTTCCTTTTTATGAGAGAGGGAAGAGGAAGAGGAGGAGGAGTAGGAAGAGAAGGAGGAAGAGGTGGAGGAGAAGAGAGAAAAGAAGAAGAAATGGAGGAGAAGGAAGAGGAGAAGGAGAAAGAAGAAGGTTGGAGGTTCATGGTACACTTGGCACTCATCTTCCTTTGGTTGCGATGGCGTCAGGAGGAGGAGGAGGAGGAGGAGGAGGAGGAGGAGGAGGAGGAGGAGGAGGAGGAAGAAAAAGAAAAGTCACGATAAGAAACTCGATTAGATTCAACTATTCATGAATTTTGTCTGATTTGATAACGATTGACGCATCCCAAGAGAGAGAGAGAGAGAGAGAGAGAGAGAGAGAGAGAGAGAGAGAGAATTCATGACATAACCTTATTATTACGACACCTTAACTCAATCCAGCCATCAGTCAATCACATTTGGCACCTCACCCATACTAGTGCCAATCGGTGCCATCATAGACTAGGCCACGGTTGGGGGACACTTGGACACGAGGACACTGGAGAGGAGGACACGAGATTACCAGGACACGGTGACACACTATGACACATTATGATACATGAGAATACAGACAAGGAACAGGAATACATAACACAAGAACAGATAATGATACGAGAACAGACATATGAAAGGAGGACACAGGGACACACTAGGACACATTTTTGATACATGAGAATAGACAAGGAACGAGAATACATGAAAACACAAGAACATATATAAAAGAGGACACGAGAATACTAGGACACTGAGGACACATTAAGACACATGATACAGGGAAATACAGACACAAGGAGCAAGAATAAGTGAGTATACGAGGACAGATAATGACACGCGAATAACAACAAGACAGTAGCAACAACACGAGGACATAAGGACACAAAGAATCACGTCACGCATGTCAGACTAATGGACTTGATACGGATGGGTTACGAAATTAAGGTGAAGTGAAGGTGACAGTCTATCATGCAGGAATGTCATCGAGTGAGTGAAGCTTCGAGTCAGTGCTATTGAAATCGAACCTTTGAACGTGTATGCCACTCAATCTTTAGGAAGTTATATGTAGAAACTCAAGATTTGGTAGAATAGTGATCGAGTGAAATCTTTAGTCTAATAAGCTTCTGTATTTTGTCTCAAGGAAATACAAAGAAGGTGAAAAAAATATGTAGGATTTAGACTAAAATAGACTGAATCATTCGTAGCAAAATATAGTGATCGAGTGAAATTTTTAGTCTATTAACCCTTTCAGTACCAGGACTCGTTTCCATATTCATTTTGTTTACTATTTGGTGATTTTATACAGCTTCAGAAACTAACAAGGGGATTAAAATAGTGAAGACTCTGGCCTTTAAACTTCTGACCTCCACAGACCCTTCTAATGTAAATAAAATCGTCGAGTCATACCGGAAACTCAAAGTAAAAATACGTCCCGGTACTGAAGGGGTTAAGCTTCATGTTTTATCTCACAAGGAAATAAGAATAAACCATAAGAAAACAGGCCTACACGTGGCAGTCCCTGAAAGAAACACACCTACCAATTTCCACCTCTTCCTCCTCTTCCTCCTCTTCCTCCTCTTCCTCTTCCTCTTCCGTCCTATTTTTCCGATTCTCCACACTTACTATTCATACTTCACCTTCACCACGTCTTGGGTTACTAAATTAAAGGCGCCACTTCGCTATTGACAGTCAGAGTGAGACCGTAGCAACCTTCACATCTGGTAATAAACTCAGGTAACCCTTTCACAGGTACCACGGGGCCAGGTCAGGTCAGGGAAGGCGAGGGAGTAGAGGATAATAAGAGTGTGAAAACAGGTCAGGGAGGACGGCGCCTAGTCACGGAAAAGAGGAGGAAGAGGAGGAAGAGTAAAGGAGGAAGGAAGTGAATGAAGGAACAGGGAGGAAGAGGAGGGTAACCAACGTAGCGAGACTCGTAAAAAGAAGACTAGAGGAAGATGACTAGTAGTAGTAGTAGTAGTAGGAGGAGGAGGAGGAGGAGAAGGAGGAGGAGAGAGATGGTCAAGATGGTGGTGGTGGTGGTGGTGGTGGTGGTGGTGGTGTTAGACTTCAGTTTTCTTTGATAGAAGGAAAGAGGAAAGTTTGAAGTTTGAGAAGTGGAGAGGAGAGGACAAGAGGAGAGGAGAGAATTGATGGAATGTGCAGTGAGGTGAAAGGGATACAGAGAGAGAGAGAGAGAGAGAGAGAGAGAGAGAGAGAGAGAGAGAGAGAGAGAGAGAGAGAGAGAGAGAGAACTCAGGAGGATGCATAAGAAAAGATAATAAGAGGAGAAATAATTAACCATAAATAGAAAGGAAAATAAAAAAATGGACGAAAATGAAGAAAGAGAAAAGAAAAACAAATATAAATCAAAATAAAAAAAATAGGACGGAGAAAGAAGAACAAGAGCAAGAAGGGGAAGAAGAAGAAGAAGAAGAAGAAGAAGAGGAGGAGGAGGAGGAGGAGGAGGAGGAGGAGGAGGAGGAGGAGGAGGAGGAGGACAAATGAATTAACTTTTGCAAGGCCTAGATCTACATTTTACCTCCCTCTCCTCCCTCCTCCTCCCTCTCTCACAAGTACTTTCTCCTTCTGCATCTCCCCCGGCAGTGCCCTTAGCGAGGATCCTGTGGCCTTGGCGGGCAGTTTGGGAAGTGTCAAGGGCGCCCGCATGCCTGAGGGGGCCGTAGGAACGGTGGGTAGGAGGGGAAGTGGTGGGGATGTTGTAATGGTAGGGAGGAGGGAGAGTGAGGGGGGAGAGAGAGAGGGAGAGAAGGAGGGAGGGTGTTCCAGTTGCTGTTTGCCATGAGTCACTCGTCCCTCCTCCTCCTCCTCCTCCTCCTCCTCCTCCTCCTCCTCCTCCTCCTCCTCCTCCTCCTCCTCCTCCTCCTCCTCCTCCTCCTCCTCCTCCTCCATTGACCTCAGTACTTGAGTTTTGTGAGAAATAGGAAGAGGAGGTACGTTCAGAGAGAGAGAGAGAGAGAGAGAGAGAGAGAGAGAGAGAGAGAGAGAGAGACAAGAAATTAAATATAGGAAAAAGTAAAATAAGATGATATAAATAATGAAAACCAAGGAAAAGTAGAAAAGAATAATGAAAGAAATGAGAAACAAAACAAGAGAGAGAGAGAGAGAGAGAGAGAGAGAGAGAGAGAGAGAGAGAGAGAGAGAGAGAGAGAGAGAGAGAGAGAGATACATTAAAGTACAAGGAAAAAGACAGAGGATAAAAAAGAAAACAAAACAAAAGAAACCACACCAATAAGATTAACAAAGAAAATAAATAAAGCAAAAAAAAACTTGATGATAAATAGAATAAGAAAAGAGTAGAAGGAAGACAAGAACACAAAGGAAGAGATGACAAGGAAGAAGAAGAAAAAAAGGTGATGAAAAAAGGGAGAGGGGAGAGGCGCTTGACAAAAGAGAAAGGGGATTTGAGAGAGGAAAGTGAGAGCAAGGTAGAAAAAAAAGAGCAGGAAAGAGAACAGGTGTGGGAACAAAAACTAGAGAGAGAGACAGAGAGAGAGAGAGAGAGAGAGAGAGAGAGAGAGAGAGAGAGAGAGAGAGAGAGAGAGAGAGAGAGGGCACTGGCCGTCACACCACCGGGACAAAGGGGAGAGAAAGAGGGGAGGGAGAGGGGAAAGAATAAGGGAATGCCAAAGAGAGAGTAAGAGAGGGGAAGGAGTGCCAAAGGAGAAGAATGAGGGGAGAGGGGGAGAGTGAGTGGGAGGGGAGAGGATTCCAAGTAAGGGAGAGAGAGTGAGAGAGAGAGAGAGAGAGAGAGAGGGGAGAGAGAGAGGGGAAGAAAGAGTCGTGAGACCATGCTTGGGAAACGTGAAACAGAGAAAATTTGGCACTATACCAATATTCTCTCTCTCTCTCTCTCTCTCTCTCTCTCTCTCTCTCTCTCTCTCTCTCTCTCTCTCGTACCCATGCAGTTTGTAGAGGTCATGCACCAACTCCTCCACTTGTTGTTGTTATTATTATTGTTGTTGTTGTTGTTGTTGTTGGTGGTGGTGGTGGTGGTGGTGGTGGTGGTACTATTACTCTCCTCCTCCTCCTCCTCCTCCTCCTCTTCCTCTTATTTACTGTGGTGGTGGTGGTGGTGGTGGTGGTGGTGGCGGCGATACTAATAAGAGGAATGATGATGAAGGAGAATGCTGGGAAAGGAAAGGCTTAAATGAGGAATGCTGGGATGAGGAGGGGAAGGAGAGGGGAAAGAGCGAGGATGATGACCTGTGTGGTGATATAGATGGGAGAGGGAAGACAATAGTGATGGGAAAGTGAGGGGAAAATATCGAGGTGATGATGAGGAAAGGGAATTAATCTGTGAGGGGAAGACTGGGGAAGATAAGGGGAATTGGAGAGTTTCATAAGCTTCCTGAGGATATTAAAAGATGATGGGGATGATATTGGGGACTAAGGATGCTAATAGGATGTGTTAGGATGAAGAGGGGGAATGGTGGGGATGGCTGGGCAATGTTACATACTGATGGTGGGGAATGGGGAAGTTGATAGGCTATGTGGGGATGTGAGAGGAACGTTGTGGGGGTGTTGACAGTCTGCGTAGGGTGAATGAGGAGTGGTGGGTGGTGGTGGGGGGAGGGTATTTGTTGTTGTGAGTAGGTGGGGAGGGGTGAGGAGGGGAAGGGGTGTGAATCATTCCCCTTCAGTCTCAAGGATGAATTTATTTCGTGCCCAAGGTCGCTGTTGGCTCGTCGCAGGCTTGGTTATCTCCTCCTCCTCCTCCTCTTCCTCCTCCTCCTCCTCCTCCTCCTCCTCCTCCTCCTCCTCCTCCTCCTCCTCCTCCACCTCAAGCATCATCGTCTTATTTCTCCTCTTCCTTCTCATGCGAAATCTTGTTTGCCTTCTTTTCTTTTCTTTCTTCTCTCGTCTTCTCATCATTTCTTCATTTTCCTGTTCCTTTTGTCCGTTTCTGCTTCTGTCTGTTGTTGTTATCTCCTCCTCCTCCTCCTCCTTCTTCTCCTCCTCCTCCTCCTCCTCCTCCTCCTCCTCCTCCTCCTCCTCTTCCACCTCCTCCTCCTCCTCCTCCTCCTCCTCCTCCTCCTCCTCCATCTCTACTTTCCTAAATAGAAACTAATGATACACACTAGAGATGTATCGGATATCCGCATCCGCATTCGCATCCGCGGAACATCCGCATATTCTTTCACATCCGCATCCGCATCCGCAGTTGTGATAAACTGAACATCCGCATCCGCATCCGCATCCGCATTTGTGATGTAATATACATCCGCATCCGCATCCGCATCCGCATTCAACAGAGGATGTGTGGATGCGGATGTGTGTGTATTGCACAACCTATATATTATAGAGTAATATACTCGTAATATAGAGTATAGACACGCAGTTACAGATACAGACCAGCAGAGTACTGCCTGCTGCTTACAGACTTAGAGTTCAGACAGAGGTTAGAAATGTGTAGTAAATTTAGTGATGTGCGTCTAATGAATTAATTATCTAGTAAAACTAAAGCAAATAATATCACGGATTCATTTCCTTTCAAACTTACACAACGTAATGTGTCTAGAATTTAGGGGAAGGTCAGGAGGAGGGGGCGAATTTTACTTAGTGACTATGAAGTACAAACATAGTCTGCATGGTCTGACGTTGAAACAGGCTTTTTTTTCGGGAGGGGGGAGGGTGCTCCTCTTGGTGAGAACGTTTGACGTAAAAAACATCCGCATCCGCATCCGCATCCGCGAGGATGTCATATTTTGATATCCGCATCCGCATTTGCATCCGCATTTTAGTAGAGACTGACATCCGCATCCGCATTTGCATCCGCAAAATGACATCGCATATACATCCGCATCCGCGGATGTCTGAAATTCGACATCCGATACATCTCTAATACACACACACTCACACCTTCACTGTGTACCTTATTAGTCACACACACACACACACACACACACACACACACACACACACACACACACACACACACACACACACACACACACACACACACACACACACACACACACACACACACACACACACACACACACCTGCCACGACTCAGCTGAACGACTTTGCTTTTGTTCTTCAGAGAGAGAGAGAGAGAGAGAGAGAGAGAGAGAGAGAGAGAGAGAGAGAGAGAGATGAGTCGTATATAATGACCTACAAGTTACGTCGATGCGAAAGACATTCCTCCTCCTTCTCCTCCTCCTCCTCCTCCTTCTCCTTCTCCTCTTCCTTCTCTTCCTCCTCTTATCATGGCAGGGTGACAGTGGCTGACGGTGATACGGAGGAGGAGGAGGAGGAGGAGGAAGAGGAGGAGGTGAAGGGAGGAGAAGAAGAAGAAGAAGAAGAAGAAGAAGAAGAAGAAGAAGAAGAAGAAGAAGAAGAAGAAAGAGACGTGTATAATAGAAGACGTACAGAAGAGGAGGAGGAGGAGGAGGAGGAGGAGGAGGAGGAGGAAGAAATACTGAATCCTTCTTTCTTTGCTCCGTTTGTTCAGTTCCTTTCTTACTTTCCTCCGTTTTCTTCTCCTTTTCTTTCTTTTCATGGCGATGCAGTTTCTGAAGAGAGAGAGAGAGAGAGAGAGAGAGAGAGAGAGAGAGAGAGAGAGAGAACAATGGATAGTATTTCTTTTTCTCTCTCTCACTTTTCAGCCTTGTGTGTGTGTGTGTGTGTGTGTGTGTGTGTGTGTGTGTGTGTGTGTGTGTGTGTGTGTGTGTGTGTGCTTAGGTCAAGTATGTCCATTATGTAACGTAGCATGTAAAGGGAAACACACACTCTCTCTCTCTCTCTCTCTCTCTCTCTCTCTCTCTCTCTCTCTCTCCCCCCTCGTTTTTAATCCCTTACTTTCCAATCTTTCTGCTCTTCAATGCCTCTCCCTCTCTCTCTCTCTCTCTCTCTCTCTCTCTCTCTCTCTCTCTCTCTCTCTCTCTCTCTCTCTCTCTCTCTCTCTCTCTCTCTCTCTCTCTCTCTCTGTCACCCCCTCCCCTTCAATCAATAGCCTCGAACCCACGTATTGAGCCACTAAGGGTGACCAACCAGCCAGTCAGCGAGCAACAGATGTCTCCAATGGTAGTCACTTTCATCTCTCTCTCTCTCTCTCTCTCTCTCTCTCTCTCTCTCTCTCTCTCTCTCTCTCTCTCTCTCTCTCTTTTTTTTTGTTTTTCTTTTTTCTTGGTTATTTTTTTTTTATTTCATTCGTTTTTTTTTGGTGTAGTTTTGTATCTTTTTCTTCCTCTCTCTCTCTCTCTCTCTCTCTCTCTCTCTCTCTCTCTCTCTCTCTCTCTCTCTCTCTCTCTCTCTCTCTCTCTCTCTCTCTCTCTCTCAGTAAATAGGACCAACATACAATTCTTCTTTCATTATTCTCATTTTCCCTTCATTTATTTATTTTCTATTATTATTTATTTATTTTAGCTTCGTGAACCGTACCAATGAACGAAAGAAAATGGAAAAAGGCAACACAAACCACCACTACAGTACTTTCCCCGCGTCTGTCATTTTTTTCACCTCTTTTCATTAATCTTCGTAGCCACCTTGCCCCTTGCCCTTAGAATTGTCTTGGCGCCCTCCTGCTGCTGCTGTCACTGCGGGAGGGCGTGGCACCGGCACTCGGGCACGGGGCCAAGATAGTGTCATTGTGTAGGGCGTAAGTGTATGGCATTGGGGCGCCTTGGAAGTGTGATGTGTGTTTTGATCACGTAATGCCCTATTGAAGCTGTTTGTGTGTGTGTGTGTGTGTGTGTGTGTGTGTGTGTGTGTGTGTGTGTGGTGACAGGTGTTTATTCGCTTTCTAATTAGCCGTGGCATTAGAAGAACAGGTACAGGTATGGATGTGACAGGTAACAGGGACCAGGTGTGCGTAACTAAAACACCTTTGATTAGTGGCGTGTGATTCAGGTGTCCAGTGTAGTGATTCTGACACCTTATCTTACCTTCTCTCTCTCTCTCTCTCTCTCTCCTTCAGTCAGTCCTGCATCTCCTTCAGTTCCTGCCTTCAGACTCCTACAATTTTTCCTTCAATCCTTTTTCACTTCATCCTTTTCCAAAATTTCTTCCTCAATCCTTCCTAAAGCATTTTCTTTCCTTGTTTCCCAGGCCAGATATTCTCAAATCCTAACATTTCTACCCTATTTTATAGCCCTCCTAGCCCTTTCCAAGTCCCTTTCAGACCCTTCCAGTCCCTGCGAGACCTTTCCAGCCCCCTCAAGATCCATTCTCGAACACTCTAATATGGGTCTCAAAGCCTTTCCATATTTCTTCCATACTGTTAACTCATCTTTAACATTTTCTTCTTTCACATCAGCCCTTCCAGATCCTCCTTTAATCTCCAACACTCATTTCTTTTCCTTCCACAGCACTTCCAGATACTTTGATATCCTCTCCCAGTCTCTAACACTCCTCTTCCTCTCACCTCCTCTCCAGATGCCCATTCAAAGTTTAACACCGTTGTTCTTCCCTTAACCCCTTCATTACCAGGACGCGTTTCCATATTCATTCTTGTTACTATTTTGGGGATTTTTAAACAGCTTCAGAAACATGTGTTAGGATTAGAATAGTAAAGACTCTGGCCATTAATCCCTTCGGTACTATGACGCGTTTTCATATTCATTCTGCTTACTATTTGATGATTTTATACAGCTTAAGAAACTTATATGTGGGGGATTAAAATAGTGAAGACTGTGACCATTAATCTTCTGACCTCCATAGACCCTTCCTAATGACAATAAAATGGCCTAATCGTACACAAATCTCAAGGTTAAAAATGCGTCTTATAGTACTGAAGGGGTTAACATGTCTTCATAACCTTCCACAGCCTTCCCTTAATGTCTAACACTTTCTTCCCCTCTGCTTACCTTCCAGACCCCTACAATACCCCCAAATCAAAGTCTAACACCCATTTCCTTCCCCCTTACAGCTGGAGTATGGGTCGGGCGGGCTGGGTACGCCTCTGTCCCCCACCGTCCGTCGCTCCGTGGATGAGAGCTCCCTATGGCGGCGGCGGACGGGTGCCTATGCCAGCGCGCCCTTCCGCCAGGCATCCACAGACGAGATTAGGCGAAGGAGGGAGAGTCTGGCCGCCATGTCGCCACATCACCGCTCCACCAGCGCCATCCACCATCCCTCAGGTACGTGTGGAGTGGGTGAAGGAGGGAAGGGTGGTGATACGGTGGAAAAGTGGAATGCTTCTGGTTTTATTTTATTTATTTAATTTTTATGCAAGAGGAAGTTGACCAAGGGCAGCAAAATAAAAAAAAAGGCCCACTTGAATGCCAGTTCCCTAGTAGAGTTGTCCAAAAATCTGGGACAAATGTGGTGATGTGGTGGAAAAAAAGTGGAATGCATTGTTTTCGGTGTGTGTTGCTGTATTTTTGGAGGATTTAGGTGGAATGTGGAGTTCTGTGTGGAGGAAGTGGAGTTTTTTGCTTTTTGTGAGTGTTTGCGTGATTGGTGAGTTCTGAGATGATGATAAGAAGTGGAAGACACGGGGAAGTGGATGAGAGAAGGCAGGAGCGAGTGTTGATAGGGTGGAAGAAGTGGAGGTTTTTTTTTTTTTGGGCGCTTCGTGATAATGAAGTGGAAAATAATGAAAGGAATGAAAGGGAGTGGAGATGTGTGGAGAAGTGGATGAAGGAGGCGATGGTGAAAAGGAATTGTGATGAAGTGGAAGAAGTGGATTAATTTTTTTGTTAATCATTATGGCTTTAGAAAATAATAATAGATAACTGAGAAAATTTACCATGCATCAAATAATAATAATAATAAATAATAATAATAATGATAATAATGATAATAATAATAATAATAATAGTGTTACAAAATAAAGCTACAAAATGCAACACAGACTTTGTCCCCAAGTAATTTCCGGGAGACTATCATTATTGTTTTCCCTTCCTCCTTTCTCTATTTTCCTCCTCTCTCTCCTTTCCTCCTCTCCCTTCTTTCTCTCTCTATCCTCTCTCCTTTCCTCCTCTCCGTCTCTCCTTCCTCCCCATTTCTTCCGTGTTTACTCTCCTTTTAAACCTTCTTTGGTCTCTGCTTTCATCACTTCCTTCTTTCCTCTTTTCCTTCTTCTTTCCTCCCTCTGTCATCTTCTCTCTCTTCTTTCTTTTACTTTACTTCTCTATTTTTTTCTTCTTTAGTTACTGTTTCATTTCTTTGTTTTCTTTTGTCTCTCTGTCATCTCTTTCTGGAACATCTTTCTTTCTTCTCCCTCCTCCTCCTCCTCCTCCTCCTCCTCCTCCTCCTCCTCCTCCTCCTCCTCCTCCTCCTCCTCCTCCTCCTCCTCCTCCTCCTCCTCCTCCTCCTCCTCCTCCTCCTCCTCCTCCTCCTCCTCCTCCTCCTCCTCTTGGTTCAGTCTGGATTTGAAGTCTTCATAGAATTCCGATCCGACTGTCGTTTGCACCTTGATGGCATCTCTCTCTCCCTCTCTCTCTCTCTCTCTCTCTCTCTCTCTCTCTCTCTCTCTCTCTCTCTCTCTCTCTGCTTCTCATAAAAAATGAACCTTCAGTGAGAAAATTAGATAAAAATTGGAATATATTAAAAATTTTCCTCTCTCTTCGTTCCAATAAAAAAGAGAAAAAGATGAAAAATGAGGAGAGACGGAAAATGAACCACAACTGAAGAGAAAAGATGAAAAATGGAAACAATATTGAAGGAGAAAGGGGAAAAAAATAAAGCTGGGAAAAATAGATAAATGGAAAGAAATTGAGGAGAAGGAGGATTAGGAGGAGAGGAGGAGGAGGAGGAGGAGGAGGAGGAGGAGGAGGAGGAGGAGGAGGAGGAGAACAAATAATAATAAACATAAAATAGAAAGGAAAATGAAGAAAAAAGATTGAACGAAAATGAAGAAAGAGAAGAGAAAAAAACAAATATAAATAAAAACCAGAAAAAAATGGACTGAGAAAAAGAAGAACAAGAAGACAAGGAGGAGGAGGAGGAGGAGGAGGAGGAGGAGGAAAGGGAAAGACCACGAACCTAACCTAAGCTATTTTTCGTCCGGCAGAGAGAGATTGCAATAATAATAATCAGACCCAG
This sequence comes from Portunus trituberculatus, assembly GCF_017591435.1. Classification (NCBI taxonomy): domain Eukaryota; kingdom Metazoa; phylum Arthropoda; class Malacostraca; order Decapoda; family Portunidae; genus Portunus; species Portunus trituberculatus. Next base: position 5,110,013 of record NC_059299.1, read on the forward strand.
CCATCAAAGCAGGAATGTGGAGGTGGAGGAGGGGAAGGGGGGGGTGGAGGAAAGAGGGGAGTGGAGGGGTTGGGGAGGGAGGAGGGGATGAAAAAGGTGCCTCAGGGATACATTGCAGAGGGGAAGGACTGAGATAGGAAGGGAGAGGGGAGAGGAAGGGAGGGGAAAGTAATTTGGAGGGGGTTTGAAGGGAGGGGGATGTGGTTTAGAGGGTCAAAGGGTGCAGGGTTGGGGTTTAGTTGGGGGTGAGGGGAAAGGGGAAGGCTGAGGGGAAGGAGGAAGGGGAAGAGAGAGGGAAAGGGGGGTGTTTAATTTGTAGATATGTTTATGTTTACTTAGTTTGCACTGTTATTAGAATTGCGATTAGATCTCTCTCTCTCTCTCTCTCTCTCTCTCTCTCTCATCACCATCGTCGTCCTTCCATATATCATTCTTGTCCTCGTCCTCCATCTCCTCTTTTCCTTCCTCCTCCTTCTCCTCTTTTCCTTCCTCCTCCTCCTCCTCCTCCTCCAGTGTAATATGTTTGGTCTGGTTTTCATTACTGTGGTGGCAAGAAGATCTGAGAGAGGGAGGAGCGTTCTCTATTGAAACGGAGAAAGGTATTATCTCCTCCTCCTCCTCCTCCTCCTCCTCGTCCTCCTTCTACTCCTCCTCCTCCTCTTCAACGTCCTCTCTTGTTCAATATTCATCTTGTTATCACATCCTTTTTATCCTTGGGCTCCTCTCCCTCCTCCTCCTCCTCCTCCTCCTCCTCCTCCTCCTCCTCCTCCTCCTCCTCCTCCTCCTCCTCCTCCTCCTCCTCCTCCATACCTACACACACACACACACACACACACACACACACACACACACACACACATAAAGTCGTAGCAGTTTTGTTCTTTCCTATTTTCTTGTCCTTCGTTGGTGGGACTGTTACATCTGTGTTGCCGTGCTGCCGGGAACTACAGGGAGGGGGAGGGTGCGAAGGGTGCGTCAGGGGGGGTGAGGGTGTGTCAGTGTGTGGCAGGGGAGGAGCAGGGAGTGCGTGACGGGGCAAGGCAATGCGAGGCGCGACCGTGGCTCACTTTTGCTTGCTTTATGAGTGTGTTTACTTCGGGCGATAATATGTGTGTGTGTGTGTGTGTGTGTGTGTGTGTGTGTCGCGAGCCAGACTGGGGCGAGAGAGAGAGAGAGAGAGTGAGAGCGAACCCCTTCTCTACTGCGCTATTAATGGTCAGCGTCGCCCCGCAATAGTGGCTAAATAAAGGCTCAGTTAGAGATAGTTTAAAGATAAATGTACATAAAAAGAAGAAGAAAACTCGTCCCCTTTGAATAGATTTGTAGATTGAGTTCATTCATTCACTGATTAATTGTGAAGATAAAGAGATGAATGAAAATAAAATAGTAATGATAGAAGGTTAATTGAATTCTCTCATTTTTTAATTCATCTACTCATTAATCCTCATCTCTGTTTATTCATCCGTATCTTTATTCACTTCTTCATTAGCTAGTAGTCTCACTTGATACGCACCAAGAGAGAGAGAGAGAGAGAGAGAGAGAGAGAGAGAGAGAGAGAGAGAGAGAGAGAGAGAACTGTGTCAAGGGTTTTAATTGTTTCCAACTGGGAATCTCGGACAAACGTATCGAGGTGTAAATAACTAAGAAAACAAAGCGAAGAAGCAATGAAGGAGAGAAAGATAGACAAGTAAAAAGAAAAGAAAAGAAAAGAAAAAGAACTTGGCGTATCTCACCTTGAAAGATAAAGAGAGAGAGAGAGAGAGAGAGAGAGAGAATGTTATGAGAATTTTGAATTGAATTTTGAGAAGTCTGCAAGTTACTGATTCTTTCCAAGGTCATGAGAGAGAGAGAGAGAGAGAGAGAGAGAGAGAGAGAGAGAGAGAGAGAGAGAGAGAGAGAGAGGAGGAAAGTAAGGACAAGAGTAATAGAGTTTTCTTCTTTGTTTTCTTGTTTTTTTGTCATATTAGAGAGAGAGGAGAGAGAGAGAGAGAGAGAGAGAGAGAGAGAGAGAGAGAGAGAGAGAGAGAGAGAGAGAGAAGTGGGTGAGAGAAAGAGAACGAGGAGGAAAATAAATGAAAGTAAGTGACGATATTTTCCTGCTGGTTTCGTCTTTTTTCACATTTTCCTTACCCATTATCCTTCATCCATTATCCACTATTATTCACCCATTATCCATCCATCCTTCATTACTCCCTACATCATATTTTTGTTGTTCTTTTTGGTTTCTCTCGTTTATTTCCTCTTATTTTAATTTCGTTTTTTTTCCCGTTTTCTTTCACTTTCCATTCTTCTAAGCACATTCCACCTAATTTCACGTCACTAAATATGTCTTTTCTGCAACAGTGACGCTTTATTTCCCTCATCTTCCACACTCCTCTCTCCTTCAGCATCCCTCCATTTATCTCCATCACGCCCCGCTATTCTCCTTGGCTCCACGGACATTCCCTCCACAATAGCACCATCACTGCCCTCCTAACACCTCTAACTGCTTTATACCAGCAACAATCTATCGGCTCTATGTGTGTAATCTATTCCTAACTCCATAAACATCACCTTATTGTTTTATTTTCTCTGTGTATATAATTTGTTCCTAACTCTAGTATTATTCAAATGGTAACACCCTTAACTCATCTTTTTCTAGCCTCAGTTTCTCGTCTCTTTGTATATAACGTATTCCTAACTCCCTATATATCACCTAATTATTTTATTCTTACTGTGTTCCTAACTTCTGTTCTTTAATCTTGGTTCATTCAAATGTTAACACGTCTAACTCATCTTTTCCAGCATCATTTTTTTCGTCTCTTTGTATATAACGTATTCCTAACTCCATATATATATCATCTAGTTATTTTATTATTACTGTGTTCTAACTTCTGTCCCTTACTCTGTCATCATTCAAAGGTTCTTTTCTCACTGTGTATATAACTTTTCTTCCTAGCTTTACTATCCTCCCCTGGCTAGGTAAAGTTTGGTTAGAATTGCGTTGTTTTAGGTTAGTTTAGGTAAAGGTTTTCCATTTTCGCTGTCCATATAATATCTTTCTAATTTTCTTTCTAACTTCACTAGCATCCTCTATATTGTAATTAGTTAGGTTAGGTTAGGTAGAAGATTCTCATTGTTCTTATATCTTTCTAACTTTCTTCCAATCTCCACCAGCATTCCTGTATATTGTAATTGGTTAGGTTAGGTTAGGTTAGGTAATAGTTAGATTTTCACTGTTCTTGTATCTTTCTAACTTTTTCACTAACATTCCTGTATATAGTAATTGGCTAGGTTAGGTTAGTTTAGTATTGGGACGCATCTTTACCTTGAGTTTTCGGTAAGATTAGACGTTTTTATTAACATTATGAAGGGTCTATGAAAGTTAGAAGTTTAATTCACTACTTGAATCCCCATGTAAGTTTCTGAACCTGTATAAAATAACCAAATAGTAAGCAGAATAAATATGAAAACGTGTACTGAAGGGTTTAAGTTAGAATTAAGTACAGGTTAGGTTAGGTTTGTGTAGGTTTGGGAGAAGTTATGCTTGTTTTAAGTTAGGTTAGCTTCTTCCTATCCATTCAACCTCATCACAACACCTCACTTTTTTTTTATACCATGTGGGCTTTTCAAGGGAATTTATGGGCTAAAGGGGCTACTTTTTGGGGTACTTCCTATCTCAAAGTCCACCCGCTAAGAAACTGTTGCCCCGAGTGAGGAAGCCCTACCAACACTCGGACCGTGGACAGGATTCGAACCTCTTGCATCTAAACCCCAGCATCGTTCACCTAACCACTCAGCCACACTTGTTTTCCTTTCCAACGCTCTCTAGGTCATATTGGTGGTGGTTCCTCTGAGTGCCTCGCCTTCCTCCCTCCCTTCCTCCCTCCCTCCTCCGTTGTCAGCCCATTCCACACGCCCGCATTGCATTGTGGGCGTGAATGGGCGCGAGTAAAGGGCGTGAAGGTCTAGGCACGAATGGTAAGGTTGCATTAATTAGGGTCACGTATTCGAGAGAGAGAGAGAGAGAGAGAGAGAGAGAGAGAGAGAGAGAGAGAGAGAGAGAGAGAGAGTCATGGTCGCCACTAAGCTATATATAAGTGAGTGAAGTGACTCGCGTTAAGTAACAAACACCCCACTTAGTTTTTTTTTTTTTTTTTTCCTTTTTTATTCTTCGTTTGTTTTTCTTGTTTATTTTCGTCTGGTTTGTTTGTGAATGAGTTTGTTTATGTCCATTTTTGTTTTTGTTTTGTTGTGTTGACTTGTCCTTGTTACCTTGTTTCCTCTCTCTCTCTCTCTCTCTCTCTCTCTCTCTCTCTCTCTCTCTCTCTCTCTCTCTCTCTCTCTCTCTCTCTCTCTCTCTCTCTCTGTGTGTGTGTGTGTGTGTGTGTGTGTGTGTGTGTACCTTATCGCATTACACACACACACGCTTAAACACACACACACACACACACACACACACACACACACACACACACACACACACACACACACACACACACACACACAATAACTCTGCCTTATTTCCGACACATAAATCTTCTCAGGAATCTTTTTTGATACTGGATTACGTGAAGATTCCTGTGAAGAGGAGGAAGAGGAGGAGGAGGAGGAGGAGGAGGAGGAGGAGGAGGAGGAGGAGGAGGAGGGGGCAGAGGGAGGCGGTAGAAAAAAGGGAGGAAGAAATCAACTACAGGGAGGAGGAATAGAGAGAGAGAGAGAGAGAGAGAGAGAGAGAGAGAGAGAGAGAGAGAGAGAGAGAGAGAGAGAGAAAGGACAGTTTGGGAAAGAAAATGAAAAAAATTGTACTATAAAAAGTAAGACGAGAAAAGAATAAAAGTAGGAGAGAAGGAGAAAATAGTGGAGAGAGAGAGAGAGAGAGAGAGAGAGAGAGAGAGAGAGAGAGAGAGAGAGAGAGAGAGAATTAATAAGTGCCACGGAGGACACAAGGTAATAAATGAGACACAGATGGAAACAACATCTATATA
>NC_059299.1:5127479-5134979 GCF_017591435.1 Portunus trituberculatus
AAGCAAATAGATTACCCACAGTTCCATAGTAATCAACATTATTACCGTATCAATTCACCAAAGACTCCCAGATCCCTTGTAGTTAACCCTTTCAGTGCTATGACGCGTTTCCATATTCATTCTGCTTACTGTTTGGTGATTCTATACAGCTTCAGAAACTTATGTGGGGGTTAAAATAAAAGATTGTTGCCATTAATCTTCTGACCTCCATAAACCCTTCCAAATGTTAATAAGATCGTGTAATCACTCCCAAAAATCATGGTAAAAAAAAAAAATGCGTCCCAGTACTGAATTTTTTTATTTATTTATTTATTTTTTATTTTATACCATGTGGGCTTTTCACGGGAATTTATGGGCTAAAGTGGGTTCTTTTAGGGTACCTCTCAAAGCCCACACGCTAGGAAACCGTTGCCCCGAGTGAGGAAGCCCAACCTGCACTCAGACCGTGGACAGGATTCGAACCCGTGCGCTTGGAGACCCCTCGGACCCCAAAGCACGCATGGTTCCACTAGAGTTGGTAGCAAAGGACTAGTCATGACCCTTCCCTTTTAAACTAGTACCAAAAAGGGATCCCAAACCTGAGTAACCCCTCTTGAAAACCGCCTCGTACCCAGAAACCCCTTGTATCCCCTTGTATCTTCCTTGTATCTTCCTTGCACCCCCTTTCACTCCATTGCCTCTCACCTGGTGTTCAAAATCCCCAAGTCTTGCTCACGTATATTACCAAAACACAAACTTTTTGGGCTCTTTAGATTTCATGGACGCTTTGGGAGGAGGAGGAAGGAGGAAGGAGCAGGAGGAGGAAGGAGCAGGAGGAGGAGCAGCAGCAGGAGGAAACGACCATAAAGAGAGAGGAAAGGGAGGAGGGAAGGAAGAGGAAAACGAGCTGGAGGGTTAAGGAAGTGGAGGAAGAGAAGGAGGAGGAGGAGGAGGAAGGGGAAGAAGAAGAAGAAGAAGAAGAAGGCAAGAGAATATTTTCCTTCAAAACCACAAGGAGAGAGGAAAGTAGAAAAGTAGAAAGCCCTTCAATGACCAAGAGAAAGAGGAATAAGAGGATGAGGAGGAGGAGGAGGAGGAGGAGGAGAGGAGGAGGAGGAGGGACAAGAAGGGTGACTGGGAAAAGTATCAAATATCTTAGTCTCTTGAAAACAGCGGCGGGGAAGGAAACTTTTTGGGGAGAGCAGAATGGCCAACTTTTTTTTCTTTTTATCTTTTTTTTTTTTTTTTTTTTTTGCAGTCCAGGAATTTTTTGGTGTAATCTTCGAGACTTGTTTTGACCAGAAGGGAAGGAGGAGGAGGAGGAGGAGGAGGAGGAGAGGGACTAGTAAGAGGTATAGAAGGGGAATTAGATAGACTGCAAAGGAGAAGAAGACTAGAAAAAGAGAGAAGAAGGAAGGTATAGAAAGGGGAAACAGAAAGAGAGAAAGAGAGATATACGCAAAGAAGAGAAATGAAAGAGAATGAAAAGAAAGAGAGGATTAGATAAGAGGAAAAGAATTGAAGAGGAACTAGAGAGAATGAAAAGAAGAAGAACAAAATTTAGGACAAAAAATGAGAACAAATCATAAAGGAAACAGAAAAGAGAAACAAAAGGATAAGAAATAAAGAAGAAATGAATAGAGAGAATGAAAAGAAAGAAAATGCAGAATCAAAGAATTTAGGACAAAGAATAGAGAACAAAGAGGAAATAGAAATCATAAGGCAAGCTGGAACAAAGAAAGAGAAGAGATAGAGAAGAAAAGGAGATGAGAAAAAAAATAAAACGAGGAGGAGGAGGAAAGGAGGGAAGGGAGGAAAAAGAGGAAAATAAAAGTAGGGAATGGCTTATTTAGGAGGAAAGTTTAGGTAAATAGGAGAGGTTGGCTGTGAAGGGAAGGAAGGATAGGAGGAAGGAGGGAGAGGAAAAGAAAAAAGGGATGAAAGAAAGGAAGAGAAAAACGAATGACAACCTTGACCATTTCGTGACAGGTGGAGATGTGGAGGCTGTGATCTCCTCCTCCTCCTCCTCCTCCTCCTCCTCCTCCTCCTCCTCCTCCTCCTCCTCCAGCAGCTCTTATTTCCTGTTCCCATTTCATGTCCATCCTTTGCTATTCGCTTCTTCCTTTTACAGAGAGAGAGAGAGAGAGAGAGAGAGAGATTTTTCCCAAAGTAAACTGCATAACAGACCCGAACTTTTAGAAGCAAGAATTTTGAGAACATGGAGAGGACAGGAGACAAGAGGAGGAGGAGGAGGAGGAGGAGGAGGAGGAGGAGGTTTGTGTGACTCACCTGTCCAATTTGTCTGTGCCAACTCATCTTTCACCTGTTTGTGCCAATTACCGCCCACCTGAGAGAGAGAGAGAGAGAGAGAGAGAGGGAGGGAGGGAGGTTCATTTGACTCTCTAATATAAGTGGCCAATATAATGCTAGTGACTTTACCTGCGATCTCACACAGGTAAACATTTGCATAAACAGGTGAGGGAGGGTCGTTGCCTGTCCTCCTCCTCCTCCTCTCTCTCTCTCTCTCTCTCTCTCTCTCTCATGTCCAGTATCTCCTATTTTCATCATTATTTTTCTTCCTCCTCGACATTTTCTCGTATATATTCCTCCGTTTTCTCTTCCTCGGCTCCGTTTTCTATCATAAATTTACACGGAGACTCATTTATTCCTTCCAATTTTCCTTATCTCTATCAGTCTTTGCCTGGTGATGGGAAGCTGTGGGTTTGCTGGCTGAGGGGATGAAGGGACAAATAAGAGTGAGGGGAATTGAGGGTAACAGTGCAGTGAATAATTTGGTGAGGTGATGGAGATGGGGATGTGATGATAGGTGACGGAGAGAGAGAGAGAGAGAGAGAGAGAGAGAGAGAGAGAGAGAGAGAGAGAGAGAGAGAGAGAACGAAATGAACCCCTTTCTTCTTGTGGAATTACTCTCTTGTGGTCTCCTCCTCCTCCTCCTCCTCCTCCTCCTCCTCCTCCTCCTCCTCCTCCTCCTCCTCCTCCTGCTGCTGCATCATAGACATGTCGGTGGCAAATGAAAAGGTTGATGTAGATCAAGGATGCCAATTACCAGAGAGAGAGAGAGAGAGAGAGAGAGAGAGAGAGAGAGAGAGAGAGAGAGAGAGTAGACTCTCTCGGTGACCACAGCATCGTCAGGAAGGAAGGTCGATGGTTGCTCTCTCTCTCTCTCTCTCTCTCTCTCTCTCTCTCTCTCTCTCTCTCGTTTTCCCAGGAGGATGCTGAATCAGAAAACATGATATCTGAGAGAGATAGATAGATAGATAGAGAGAGAGAGAGAGAGAGAGAGAGAGAGAGAGAGAGAGAGAGAGAGAGAGAGAGAGAGAGAGAGAGAGAGATTTACTGTGAGTCATACTTAGATTGCTTAGGAAATGGTATACACACACACACACACACACACACACACACACACACACACACACACACACACACACACACACACACGGCCACGCCCCTGAGGCATGTGGTTATGTGGCTTCTTGTCATACATTGTTACGTAAAAGTGAAAGATTTATACATTTACACAGATAAATAAATGCATGGTCTACTTTCACACACACACACACACACACACACACACACACACACACACACACACACACACACACACACACACACACACACACACACACACACACACACACCATTATTGCATCACATATTGCAGTATCTCCTGACAAATAGCACATCACTCCTCGTAGGCCTAATTAACAAGCATAGGCCTATAAAAATAAATACCCTTTAATTAAAACCATATATGTAATTATTATCTATTTTTGTCGCTCATTTCTGCCTTGTTTGTATTTTCATTAACTGCAACTTTTTTTTTCTCTATTTTTTTTCAGTCATTTTTTTCACGGTTCGTTTATTTTCTCATTTTTTTTCGATGCTTAATAAAATGGGAAGCTGAAAAAAAATGGAAAATATGGAAAAAAAATATATTGTGTTTATTTTGGCATCAGAATTATGAAGTGCATCGTATTTCGCTAATTTTTCCTGTAATATACGATAATTTGTGCTGTTTTGAATATTTATGTAGTGTGAATATGCAGATGTAATTAACTAACATCGTTGTAATGTTGTATATGTATACCAGAGAACTAGCACCTAAGTGGGCATTTTTTTTTTTTTTTTTTCCTTGGCTTGCCTTCTCTCCTACATAAAAGATACAAAATAATATGTATCAGTCATTAATTTCTATATATCCTGCATGATTCTCTACATATATCGAATTTGGTTTTAATCCTTTTTAATAATCTATTTCTAAATATCTCTTTTATAACCTAATTCTAAATATCCCTTTTTTTATAGTCTAATTCTAAATATCTCATAATCTAATTCTAAATATCCCTTTTTTTATAGTCTAATTCTAAATATCTCATAATCTAATTCTAAATATCCCTTTTTATAATTAATTCTAAATATCTCATAATCTAATTCTAAATATCCCTTTTTTTTATAGTCTAATTCTAAATATCTCATAATCTAATTCTAAATATCCCTTTTTATAATTAATTCTAAATATCTCTTATAATCTAATTCTAAATATCTCTTCAGGACAAACAATTGAGTTAGAAAGTATGAAGACTACACGATACACACAATATATCTTAGTCTCTTGTGAACAGTTTTCTATTATTATTTTTTTTTCTTTTATGTAAGAGGGAAACTCGGCCTAGGGCAACAAAAACTGATTGGGAAAAAAAAAAAAAAGAAATAGGTCTACTGAGGTGCCGGTCCCCAAACAGGATGATCGAAATGTAGCTAGACTGGATGGTAAATGTTAAGGTTGAGTTCATGTTTGTCTCTTATTTAATTGTGTGTATTACCTCATGTGTCTCCAGGTAAGTAAATAATTAGTTGAAGAAATACGAAAGTTAAGTTAGAATTTGTAGTTTACGCTAAAAAAAAAAAATACACCTTTTGATACGTTTTATTTAGTGATCTCTGAGTGTTTGTGTCTTGATAATTTAGTTGCTTATATTATGTAAAGAAATACCTCCAGCTACCTGAATATTGAGAGAGGAGTGAAGAAGTAAGAGAAATATGATGTTACGGAAAGGTTACCGCAGAAATTCTCCTTGATATTCATTTTCTTTGCCCTTTCTGTCTCGTGTGTGTTTTGGCCTCATTCTTCCTACCACCACATGTAGAATCTCCTGTTCTTTAAGATATCAAGTTTAGATTAAGAACATTACTCTTATTAGTTGAAGTGTGCGCTTAAAACCCTCCTTGAGATCCGTTTTCTCTCGCATTTTGAGTCTTTTTCTTATGATATAGTAACGTGTAATGTGTAGTGTCTCTGATTTCGTTGATAATAGGAAAAGAAATAAAAAAAATAGTTATATTAGTTTAGCTTATAAAAATCCCTTTGAAATCAGTTTTATGTGATGGAATTATCTTATTATGTTTCTTTTACAACCTAGTTCCTTTATCCTTGTAAGATCTCATTAATAACGGATAAATATTCTTATAAGTACACGAGTCATGCACATTTACACGAGTCAACGCTGCAAAGTCCTTCATGGTGCGCATTTTCTGTGTCGCCTCGAGCCAGACCAGTTTCTCAGTTTGTTTATCTCCTCCGGGCTGGTGAGACATCTCGAGGAGCCTCACCATTTTCCCCAGATATACAGTAGAGTCATGTCCTCAGCTAAGTCTCCGAAGGGCAGCAAGGGGCGCGGCAATGTGTTCCGCCGGTGGGAGCAAGAAATTGTGTCCTTCTTTCGTAAAATGCACCGCAAAACAGGTATATTTGTATGGGTTCCTTGTGACATCACGCTGATTTTATGCGTCGTGGTGATATTCAGCGTTGTTTGGTGATGTGTAGCTTATTTTTGGCCTCCTGTACCTGGGGCCATGGTGTGGTGTTGGTGACAGTCAAGGAGAATGTATGTATCTCATGAAATTGATGTTGTGTGTTAGTGCCAAGAAAACACGGCCTGGCAACTCGTGGGTGTGTGCGTGCTTGTGTGTGTGTGTTATCGCGTGATTATGTGTATGTGTGGAGATTTTACGCATTACTGGTGAAGAGAGGGAAATCGACACACACACACACACACACACACACACACACACACACACGTACAAAAACATATACAAATGAAACAGTACACAACCAAAAATAAAAATAAAAAATGATAACTAAATAAATAGGCAAATAAATAAATAAAATAGGCCTACAAGTCATTCCCTACTACGTTTTTAGGCCGGAAGAGGCGGAGAAGCAAGACAGCACCACACCGGAGTCAAAACACGCCTTTATCTGTGCATTCACTGATAAGGCGTGACAGTATTAACAGTTACAGAACCTTGAACTGTATGCAATGATCACAGTTTCTCATTTCTCCCTTGCGTGTGTGAGCAATGTCTGGGTGTGGCAAGGATGACTCAAAAACTCGTGTGTGTATGTATGTATGTATGTATGTATGTATGTGTGTGTGTAACAGTTTGCTTATGGCGATAAATATGACTTCTTTCCTAAATACACTGCAATTCTGACATTATTCGAGGTTATTATGAGAAGCGTGGCTATTTAGGGATGTGTTTTAATTTTATTTGATGTTTATGAGGGAGTGGCAATGATGAAAGTGGAAAGGAGAGCCACGTTGATGTATTAAATGTGTAAAAGGGGGAATATTAATGTTTGCGTTCATGTGTTTTCGTTTTCTTGGAGTGTGTGCAATGACAGAGAATGTTTGCCTTAATGGGAAGCTCGTGTAAATGGAAACTGGCACGCTTTATGTTTAGAGAGAGAGAGAGAGAGAGAGAGAGAGAGAGAATCACCGTTAATATGAGTCATCCTTCCCTTTCTTCACCCACATCATCCTTTCGTCCTCTTTGTACCTCTCCCTCCTCTTCTCTCCCCCTCTCACTCCCTCTCCCTCCTCTCCCTCTTCCCTCTTCCTTTCCTCTCACACTTCCTTTCTCTTTTCTCTTTATGTGACACGCTCTCTCATTTTTTTTTTATATATAATGGTGTGTGTGTGTGTGTGTGTGTGTGTGTGTGTGTGTGTGTGTGTGTGTGTGTGTGTGTGTGTGTGTGTGTGTGTGGGTGGGTTTTAAAGGCGCGGCTGTCTAAGAATGAGGGAACAGACGGCGCCTTTTGCCCTAGTAGCGTTACCTTGTGTGTCTATGAGGGGATGAAAGGGAGTGGCGAGGTGAGGGGAGGTCAGCTAGCCACGTGTCTGTCTGTCTGTCTGTCTGTCTGTCTGTCTTTGGGCTTTTAGAGAATGAGGTTTTAGAGTTCGTTCTTTTTTTGTGTGTGTCTGTCTGTGTGTGTGTGTGTGTGTTTGTGTTGTTTTTCTCTGTCTGTCTGTTTGTCTGTCTGTCTCTGTTTACTTGCCTCTCTGTCTGTCTGTCTGTCTGTAAACTTTCTGTCTCCCTTTCTCTCTCTTACTGTTTGTGTCTGTCTGTGTCTGTTTTTTTTCTGTATTTTCTGTCAGTTTCGTATGCACGTCTAACTGTTTATCTTCCTGCCTCTCTCTCTCTCTCTCTCTCTCTCTC
>NC_059299.1:5137479-5142479 GCF_017591435.1 Portunus trituberculatus
GAAGGTGTGTGTTTGTCAGAAGAGGATTGTCAAGATTTATTTGAATATTTTTCGCGTTTTTTCTGAGTTTTTTTGTTGATTCTTTTGAACGGCATTGAGTTTTTTTTTTATTCTTTTCGTCTTTTTTTCTAATTCTTGTACGACTTTCCTAATTCATACATAGACAATAGGATAAAAGAAACTACACTAATTGTATTTGTTTATATATATTCTAGTCTTTTGATATTGTAACTAACTAAAGTAATTATATTTCCTCTTTTCCTGCTATTATTCCAAAGGTAAAGTGAGAGATTACATAATATATTCAATTTAACTTTCTTCTCTTTTTTATTATGATGAGTTTTATTACTATTCATTCATCTAGGACAAAGTTTCACAGTGATTAATGACGCGAAGTTTGAAAAGTTTGCTTGTAAAAAGTCAGCGGATTAAACCACAATTCTTATTAAAACCTTGAGTACCATCACGCGTTTCTGTATTCATTCTGCTTACTATTTGGTGATTTTACACAGCTTCAGAAACTTATGTGGGTAATAAAATAGTGAAGACTCTGGCTATTATTCTTCTGACCTCCATAGACGTTTATTAATATCAATAAAATGGTCTAATCGTACACACATCTCAAGGTAAAAATGTGTGTCAGTACTGAAGAAGTCAACACCAAGACTTGTATAGAAAGACACTTAGTCATGTGGAGAACTGACCCAGGTGTGTATACGGTGTTCATACTACGTACTTACCAGGTGTACCCCGACGCGTACCTCGCTAATGAGTCACGGGGCAGGTGTGCGCAGGTATACAGGTAGAAGAGAGGGAGGGTCGACGGGGGAGAGAGACGCTGGGTCATATTTGTTGTGGTTACTCAGAATTTCTACGCAGTTCCTCCTGTTTTGTATTACTGAGCATGTTGAAAGAAAACGGGGAATTGTATTGACAGATTGTAACTTTTCCCTGGTAATGAGATAGAAGAGAAAAAGGGAAAGTGTTTGCTTAAATATGTGAGGTGTCAATGTTTTCTATCTGGTTTTTTTTGTGTGTTGTGTGTGATTCTTTTCTCTTTTATTTCTTTTCTCTTATTGTTTTTTTTTTTTTTGTTTTATTAGTCAACCTTGTTCTTTCTTTTTTTTATATAAGAGGAAACACCGGCGTAGTCTACCCTGTTTTTTTTTTTTTTTTTTTTTTTTTAAGAGGGAACACCAGCTAAGGGCAAAAAAAACTAAGTAAAATACAGAAAAAAAAGGCCCACTGAGGTGCCAGTCCCCTTTAGAAGTTATATAGAAATACACTCCTAAGGGGACTCCGAAGGTGGTGTAGGTTTTGATGCAACTTCATGTCTTGTAATTTCACGTTTATTATTTTTTTTATCTACTTATTTTGCTTATTTGTGAACATCAGTAGATTTATAACCATTTTAAATTGGCGTATTTTGTAACTAGTTGTCTTTTTCCTTGCTTTTTTGTAGCCAAGAAAAAATAAATGTATTTCTTCAGGTTCTACGTAGTTCACATCCAAGTCAATAATTCTTGCGGTTCTATATATTTGCCATATGTTCTACGGTTCTTACTCTCGCGGTTCTATACATCTCCTGAGTTCCGATGTTCATATTCATTCACTGGTTCTGTCTTTGGTTCTACGGTTCAAAAGTAATCTCTTAGTTTTACACATCAACCTTCCAAATCCGCCTTCTGGTTCTGTGATTGATATCTAGCGGTTCTATGCATCAGTTCAGGGTTCAGGGCCATTGAGAGGTCCTTGCCCGGGTCCTGCAGGGGTTCTAGCGACGTCAGAGGCGGAGAGGTGGCAGTAACGTTTGGTTTCCTGGTTCCAACACTTGTCCTTGTTGCTGCATCCTGGAAACCTTGCTGGAAGAACCTTTTGTCCGTGTTTTTGTATTTTTCCCTCCGTTTTCTATTACGACACTCACCTGCTCTCTCTCTCTCTCTCTCTCTCTCTCTCTCTCTCTCTCTCTCTCTCTCTCTCTCTCAACAAAGGTATTTTTTCATCTTTTTTTCTCCCTTTCCTTTCCTGGCGCTAAAATCTACACACGCTTTCTCCCTCTCTCCCTCTCCCTCTCTTCCTCCTCCTCCTCCTCCTCCTCTCCCCATCCTACACCCCCCTTCCTTCCCCTCTCAATACTGATAACCTAACTGATAGCCTTGAATGTTTCGTAGGGCGCCGCGGCTCAAGAGATAAGGAGGAGGAGGAGCAGGAGGAAAAAAGAGAAAATTATAAAAAAAGGTTAAGGATTATCATAGGTTTTGATCACCACCACCACCACCACCACCACCACAGCCCTGTACTTTCACCCCCCCCCTCTACCCTTTTCCCTAGTAAGCCTACCTTTTTTTCTAAGTTCTCAGAATTGGATGGTTTTCTCTATTGCTTTATTGCTTCATCGAGAGAGAGAGAGAGAGAGAGAGAGAGAGAGAGAGAGAGAGAGAGAGAGAGAGCTGCAGTTTCCCGCCCTATATCCGATTCCGTTTTCTTTCGCTCACTGATGGTTGGTTAGAGGGTGGACTTCCTTGTTCCTGAGGAGGAGGAGGAGGAGGAGGAGGAGGAGGAGGAGGAGGAGGAGGATGAAGAAGATGGAGAAACAGCAAATAAATGGATGAAGGAATTTAATGTTTATAGCAAAGATAAAATAGAAAATGGAATTGAAATAGGAAAAAAAGAAAATGAGGCAACTAGACTTGAAAATAGTAATAATAATGATAATGATAATAATAATAATAATGATAATAATAATAATGATAATGATGATAATAGAAGAAGACAGAGTGTAGGTGGAGAAGGGTACAGGCAAGAGGAAAGGTGAGACATACCTGTTCCAATTATAGTTTTATTACGCACATTGTTAACGCTAGTTTCGCCTCACCTGGGCAACCACCACTACCACCACCACCACCACCACCACCACCACCACCAGCATCTTACTCCTACACATATTCATAAGAGAAATATTAATAGAGATAACTAAAATTCTCAAATATTGTGCTAGAATCTCTCTCTCTCTCTCTCTCTCTCTCTCTCTCTCTCTCTCTCTCTCTCTCTCTCTCTCTCTCTCTCTCTCTCTCTCAGAAAGGATTGTAAGCGTGGCATTCAAATCTTACAACTTCCTTTCACGGAATAAAAAAGAGATAAAAGACCATTAACATAATAACTGTGAGAGCTTAGGTGTACTCGAGAGAGAGAGAGAGAGAGAGAGAGAGAGAGAGAGAGAGAGAGAGAGAGAGAGAGAGTGTGTGTGTGTGAAGGTTACCAGAGAGGGACGCCAGCTCAACTCTTCAAAATCAACTTCGTTCTCTCACCACGACTATTTTTCAACGTCACATAAATGATTAACCAGGTTTTCAAGAGTGTCTCTCCTCTTAGTAATATAAAAATCTGAACCCTGAGTACCATGACGCGTCTCTATATTCATTCTGCTTACTATTTGATGATTTTACACAGCTTCAGAAACTCATGTGGGGAATTAAAATAGTGAAGGCAGTGACTATTAATCTTCTGACCTACATAGACCCTTCCTAATGTCAGTAAAATGGTCTAATCGCACAAAATCTCAAGGTAAAAATGTGTTCTAGTACTGAAGAAGTTAACACACTGGAATCCTTAAACACACCTTTTGAAAACACGTGCGATTTTAACCAGAGCAATTTAAAAGTAGTGCGAGAACATGTGTGATTTTAATTAGAGAATTTTAAGAGGAGTGCAGGTGCGGCGGTGGTGTGTTTCGTAATGCTCATATGCACGTATCTTCTGGCCTGGTGGGTACCGGTGAGGTGGCAGTGGGGGAGGGGAGAAGTGTAGTGTACTGAAGCTTTTGGTCTCTTGGTGACGTGTGTTGTTTGTCTTGGTGATACTGCCGGTTCTGCTTTTGAAGTTTGTTTAGATGTGTGTGTGTGTGTGTGTGTGTGTGTGTGTGTGTGTGTGTGTGTAAATCGATTTCCACAGATAATAACGCGGGAAGAAAAATTGGGGGAAGAGAATAGAAACGAACTCAACTCATGAAAAAAGTTGAAAAAAAATGTTCCGTTAAGAAATACGAAAAAGAAAGATGCAGGTATAAAAACATACTTATAGAGAACACTAAATGAAACAACACTAACGATTAAACCTTCACCCATTCACCCATAATGCCACACTTTTAGGCAAACGGACACCTAACACACCCGTAATGAACGACAAACAACACACACAACAACAATAGTAACACACAGTAACAAAAATATATGAGAAAAATGTTAACAAATGGTAATGTAATCTTTTTCCGCCACTTTCTTTAAAATATGAAAAATGTGGTGTTTTTGCTAATATATGACAAAATATCGTCTTTTCTCACCACTTTAATACGTCAATTGTTTGTTTTCTCACCACTTTCTTTAAAATATGACAAAATGCTGTTTTTCCACCACTTTCTTTAAAAATATGACAAAATATAGTCTTTTCTCCACTTTCTTTAAAATATGACAAAATATAGCTATTTCTCATCACTTTCTTTAAAAAATATGACAAAATGCAGTTTTTTCACCACTTTCTTTAAAAATATGACAAAATGCTGTTTTTTTCACCACTTTCTTTAAAATATGACAATGTAGTTTTTTTTTCACCA
Organism: Portunus trituberculatus; assembly: GCF_017591435.1. Lineage (NCBI taxonomy): Eukaryota > Metazoa > Arthropoda > Malacostraca > Decapoda > Portunidae > Portunus > Portunus trituberculatus. The sequence goes on from NC_059299.1 coordinate 5,142,089, forward strand.
CTGTATCGTAATGACTTGTAAAGATTCACACACTCGGTCACTCCCTCTAGTAATGTGATGATGTAATGTGCTGCCAGTCACGTTGGAAAGACAGTAACAGTAACACGCCACAGTACTCTTCGCAAGTCAGGTTTAGTGCAGACCTTGGTAAGTGCAGCCCCGCCATGTGTTTAGGGAACTACTGGTGCTGGTGATGCATGGTGATGACTGACGAAGGGCTGAGAATAAGGTGGTGATGAGGGAGTGATGACAAGCAGTTGCTGGGCGAGTTAGGGAGAGAAGAATGAGATAAAAGTGTGATGATGTGATGGGTGGATTAAAAAAAAGTAGAATGAAAGCAAAATAATGGTAAAAATATGAATAAAAGTAAGAAATATGAGGTGAAATGGTG
>NC_059299.1:5149979-5157479 GCF_017591435.1 Portunus trituberculatus
GAAAAAAAAAAACTAAGATGAATATAAAGGTTAAAGAGAACGAATACAAAGAAACTGAAGGAGGGAGAAGAGAAGGAGGAATTCGTGAAGAAGACGAGATAAGAGGAGGAAAAGATAGAGAAACAAGTGACGTAGGAATATATGCAAAAGGAGATGAAAGAGATGATTGTGGAAGAGAAGAGGAGAAAGAGTAGAAGGAATGTGTGAAGATGATGTAAGAAGAGGAAAAAATCGGAAGAGAGAGAGAGAGAGAGAGAGAGATTTTGAAATGATATAACAGTTCTGAAATACTTTAGGAGAATTTGATAAAAGGATAAAATAGAAAGAAAGAATAAGAGAAAAGATAGATAGAGAGAGAGAGAGAGAGAGAGAGAGAGAGAGAGAGAGAGAGAGAGAGAGAGAGAGAGAGAGAGAGAGAGAGAGAGATGACACTACAAATTAGAAAAAATTAAACACGAGAAGAAAAAAAATAGAAAAATACGAACAGCTGAACTAGAGAAGAGAGAGAGAGAGAGAGAGAGAGAGAGAACATGGTGCAAGAGAACACACTAAGGACTCAAACGTGTCACCTCTATCAACACCACACTTAACATACTCACACCTGATTATCTAACCACGTACAGCATTGGTCACGAATCTTTTCTCTCGACACCAGAGCAACCCATCCCTAATCCAGCCAGTCCTGTTGATCTTCTCGTCCCTGTAGCAGCCACGTCCCCGCTATTTATATACAAAGGGAGCGGAGAGAGGGTGCAGAAAGGAATAGTTTGCTGGTGTCACGAGTGGTCTCATGATTCAGGTAGTGGTGGTGGTGGTGGTGGTACAGGTGAAGGTGGGGTGATGGGTAAGTGAAAACAGAATTGTGGTCGTGGTGGTAATAGTTGTAGTTTTGGTTTGATTTGGTGGTAGGTTAAGATTAAGTTAGGAGAGAGAGAGAGAGAGAGAGAGTGTGTGCATTAATTTTCGTTTTGTAGGTTAAGCTGATTGTTTCCCCCGTCTCTCTCTCTCTCTCTCTCTCTCTCTCTCTCTCTCTCTCTCTCTCTCTCTCTCTCGACCAGGGAAAGTACTTTGGTATGTCCTTGTTGCATTTGCATAACAATTGTGACGCAAACAGTAAATAAAAGAGACTTGTGATGAAAGCAAATATATTAAAAATGTAAGTAGTCCTTGTGCTCTTATTATTATTATTATTATTATTATTATTATTATTATTATTATTATTATTACTATTATTATTATTGTTGTTATTATTATTATTATTATTATTTTTTTTTTTTATTATTATTCTTGTTGTGAAGAAATACTATCTTTGTTTACTGACATTTCCTCTCTCTCTCTCTCTCTCTCTCTCTCTCTCTCTCTCTCTCTCTCTCTCTCTCTCTCTCTCTCTCTCTCTCTCTCTCATTAAGGTTTTCGTGGTATTATTTGGATTTTCTCTTGTTTTTCTTTCACTCTCCTTCTCTCTTTCTTCTCTTTACCCCATTCTTATGTTTTCTTGCCTCTGTTTGCTCTTATTAAGGTTTTCTTGGTATATTAGTGACTAGCCTCTGTTTTTTCCTCCTCCTCCTCCTCCTCCTCCTCCTCCTCCTCCTCCTCCTCCTCCTCCTCCTCCTCCTCCTCCTTCTTTTTTTTGTTCATTGTATTTCCCCACTTCGTTGTTTGGCTTATTATTTTCCTATTATTCTTCTTTAGATTTTCTCTTCTCTCTTGTCCTTGCTCTCCTCCTCCTCCTCCTCCTCCTCCTCCTCCTCCTCCTCCTCCTCCTCCTCCTCCTCCTCCTCCTCTTAACTTCATAAATGTTATAATATATTTCTGTTCCAATTTCCAGCTCTAACATTTCACACGAGAGAGAGAGAGAGAGAGAGGTCACAATAAGAGGTCGTTCCGTGTGCAGGTACTGTCGTATTGTAAATTTTGGACGACTGTTTGGAGTCGTGACCTTAAATGTTCCCACAGTCACGACCTGACCAGATAGAGAGAGAGAGAGAGAGAGAGAGAGAGAGAGAGAGAGTGGGAGAGTAGGGAGAAGGAATAAAAGTGGGAGGGAATTAAGTGAGAGGCAAATTGTAGAGAGAGAGAGAGAGAGAGAGAGAGAGAGAGAGAGAGAGAGAGAGAGAGAGAGACATTACAACAGATGTTATTAACAGGATAGATAAAATAACGATACTACTACTACTACTACTACTACTACTACTACTACTACTACTACTACTACTACTATTTATTATGAGTTAGGTCAAATTTTCTCACAATTCTTCTCTTTGATTGATTTCAAGTGAGGTGGCGCCAAAAGGGGTGTGGGTAGTGGTGTTAAATCGCTTCTACCTTCCCCTCTCTCTCTCTCTCTCTCCTCTCCCCTCTCTTCCCTCTCCCCTCACCTCTTTCCCCTCACTCATCTCGTCAGTCTCTCGCTTTATACCTCTCTCCTCTTCCTCTTTCCTCCTCTCACTTACCCGTCTCCCTAACGAATGTGTTGGATCAGAGAGAGAGAGAGAGAGAGAGAGAGAGAGAGAGAGAGAGAGAGAGAGATTATAAACTAGAAAAGCTACATTCGTTTCATAATTTGACATTTTCTTTTTCTAATTCCTGGAAGATATATATGTTCCTCCTCCTCCTCCTCCTCCTCCTCCTCCTCCTCCTCCTCCTCGTAGTCTCGTAATTAGGTTAGATAAGGTTAGGTTAGGTTAGGTTGTATAGCTAGTATATACGGTTAAGCTTAGGTCATATTCCGTCGTGGCGTGGTGGGCGGGGACATCCTCAGCTTGTCACAGGATACGCGGGGCGGATAATAAGATACACAATCAGGGGGAGCTGTAGGGAGTAGAAGGCACGGCGGGGAGAGCTGTATGGAGGAGACTGGAGGCTTTGATGGTCGCAGTCGTTTATACAGTGAAGGAAGGTTATGCGGGTGGTGCTAAATAGACGAGACACACTGCTGGCTTGGTACTTTAGTAGATTAACCCATTAGCCCCTTGAGTAACATGACGCGTTTTCATGATCAATCTGCTTACTGTTTGGTGATTTTATGCAGCTTCAGAAACTTATGTGTGGGATTAGAATAGTGGAGACTGTGGCCATTAACCCTTTCAGTACTTAGACTCATGAGTTTTGGTTACGATTAGACTATTTTACTGACATTACGAAGCGTTTATGGAGGTCAGAAGATTAATGGCCACAATTTTCATTATTTTAAACCCCACATAAGTTTTTGAAGCTGTATAGAATCACCAAATAGTAAGCAGAATGAATATGGAAACGCGTCAAGGCACTGAATAGACCCTTCTTAATGTCAAAAAAATGGTCTAATCGTACACAAATCTCAAGGTAAAAAATGTATCCCATTATTGAAGGTGTTTACGGTATTATGTACAGGAAGGTATTTTGAGTGGTGCTAAACGATGAAGAGACTATTTTAATGCGTTTTTTTAGTTTTTTAGTACAGAGAATAGCGATCTAGAAAGTAAAAAAGGCAAAGCAAAAGGTAAAGAGAATAAGCCTGGAATACAAGACTAAGTGACATGGATAGGAGGAGGTTCAGTGAAGGCTTTTATATTGTACCAGGGACAAGATACAGAATATAGGTCAAGTTAGATTATCTTCATCAGGTGCTAACAGTGATGAATTGCCCACGTAGCTACAGTGAACGCCACGATAATTGAAGGTGTATTGGCGATGGAGGCACACAGGTATATCACGGAATCTGGGTCAAGTAAGGCTGTCTTTACCATGTGTTAAGAGAGATAGATTACCTGCTCACAACTCACAGGTACACGTAATAACCCTTGTCATGCCGTATACTCCTCTTTATACTCATTACTCCCGTGAACGATGAGTCTTCATTTTGTACTCACCTTTGTTATTTGGTATTAGGAAAAAGAGAAGCATAGAACTCAACTCTTATCGTCTTTTTGCTCTTTATTTATTAATATTACTCGCTTTACACATTACTTTAGACTCAGTTTTATTCCTTACCTGACATTTTTAAAAGGGGCTTAGACAGAACCAGCGCCATTCCTCATTCTTCTCACCTTTATTGTATTGTCGCTTTTGTCACTTACCTGATAGAGAAAAGGTGTGTGTGTGTGTGTGTGTGTGTGTGTGTGTGTGTGTGTGTGTGTGTGTGTGTGTGTGTGTGTGTGGCAAGGTTCCATTAAGTTCATGGTGTCTTAAGCCATCACGAGGCAGACAAGCAGGCAGGTAGGTAGAGAGGTAAGCAGGCAGGTAGGCATTTCCTTCGTTAGACGTGAGGCAACACAGTGCTCTCAGGAGGCTGGGAAGTATTACAAGGTTTTAAGTTCGCCGCGAGACAGCCTAGGGAATGTCGGGTGGCGCAGGATGTTCCAGGTGAAGCAGGAACGAGTTCGGTGGACAATTTTACCTGTTCCAGTAAGAGTAACTTGAGCAACTTGCGCGCCACGACCACAGGTGCACCCGTGGTCAGGAGCAGAGTAACCCGCGCCCTCTGCCACTCTCAGCTTTACTTTTCTTTTCTTGTGCGCTTTTTTTTTTTTTTTTTTACTTGACCCCTTCAATACCATGCCTCATTTTCATATTCATTTTGGTTACTATTTGATGATTTTCTACAGCTTCAAAAACTTATGTGGGTGATTAAAATAGTGAAGACTGGCCATTAATCTTCTGACATTCATAGACCCTTCCTAATGTCAATAAAATGGTCTAATGGTACACAAAACTCGTAAAAATGTGTCCAACTACTGAAGGGGTTAAGAGTGAGCTACGGCTACGGAAGCTAAAAGCAACAACAAAAAAAAAAAGGCTGAAAAGCAACGTCCACTAAAGGTTTCAGTTACCAAAGAAATCAAAGGAGTGTTTTCATATTTCTGTACAATGGCTCTGTAAGTAAAGGATGTATCTTAATAGTTTCTGTACCAGTAAAAGTGAGACTGAAAGGACGCCTGGAATACACCTCCTTACTTTGGTAGCATACCTGTACGTGGCTAAGTACTATACCAGGTAAGGTGAAGGTGCTAAGGTGCTGTTTCCGGTAAAGACGAGACTGAAAGGGCGTCCAGAGTATGAGTACTTTTTGTGCCACAGCTGTCCCTTGTAAAGTACTCGTATACCTTGGAAGGCACCGTGTTTCCCCCCTCCCCTAATGCGCGCCATAGCCACACAATTATTGATGTTGAGCGACAATCAGGAACTGAAGGGAATTTAGCTCCTACCTATCCATTCGTCAACGTCAGGCGAAGACACGAATTATTGAGAGGACATCAGGAACGTGGCTTTTATACGAACGACTAATGTGAACCAGGAAGATCAAGCGGAGTCCTCTTAGCTTCGTTTCATTGAGGTTACATGCAATTGGTTCAGTGTTTCATGTTAGGGTAGATCGATTTCACTTCCGTTGTGTTACGTTACATTGTCATTCCTAGCAGTATCGATTCAGGGTTTCAGGGGACGCGAACTCAAGGAACGTGACGTCAGAGGCCATCAGGTCCTGGCCACACAAACTGACCAGCCAGGGGAGGACCAGGAGCAGCCGTCTTGTAATAACCAATGACCTAATCTGACTTGACTTAACCTCATGACCACAGAGATGCAGGTCAGGTAATTGAGGTGACTTGACGTGACTTTTGACTTGAGTTGACCTGATGTGTTTTTGGCTCTCCCATTCATTCCTTAGGTCAGTATTCAGAAACGCTTTGCTCTTATCACGATTGTTTTCCACGGCCACAGAGATGATTAGCGGGGTTTTCAAGAGTGTTTCTCCAGTTAATAATGTATAAATAAATCTTGTCAGTCTGCCTCTAGAACTGTAAAAACACCTTAAATAAACTCGTATAAATTTCAATAAAGCCTTTTGAAATAGAGGTGAAGCAGAGAAATGTTTGAGAATACGAGACTTAAAAGACTTGAAATCCTATTATTAAACACTGTTAGGGCTGTTTTTGTGTGTGTTTTTACGATTTTAGTGACAGATTGATATTATTTCCACCCATCCAACCGGAGAAACACGTGAGAACTGGCTAATTATTGCTGTGGCCTTTGAAAATAATGAGAAAGAAAAGCGTTTCAGAAGATGCCATAGTGAATATTGAAACACTGCACAGGGGGAGTAGGAAGATTGGAGATGAATACAGAGCAACACAAAATGAAATACAAAGCAATACAAAGGAAAACCAAAAAGTAACAGATGTTTTAGTCGTTTTAAGAATGTTTGGTAACTATTTCTAACGGAAGGGGAGAACTTGGGAGAATGTGGGAGGGAAATAAATGTTGAAAAAGTGAGCTGATGGAAACATGATGGTAAAGGAGAGGGAGCTGGAAGGGAAATGGAGAGATAAAGGGGAGAGATGGTTAGACAAAAGGAGAGATGGAGAGAGAGAGAGAGAGAGAGAGAGAGAGAGAGAGAGAGAGAGATGAGGGAGGTGTTTTCTTACTTGCAGAAATTAGTTAATGAGATTATTATGCATACACTCTCTCTCTCTCTCTCTCTCTCTCTCTCTCTCTCTCTCTCTCTCTTTCTCTTCAAATCGCCTTCTTCTATTCTTTCTCCTTCCTCCTTCACTTCCTGTTCCTTCTTCTTTCTTTCCTCCTTCCTTAATCTCCTTACCCCTTAATACCCCTTTGTCCTCTCTCTCTCTCTCTCTCTCTCTCTCTCTCTCTCTCTCTCTCTCTCTCTCTCTCTCTCTCTCTCTCTCTCTCTCTCTCCTCCTCATCGTTCCTCCTCCTCCTCCTCCTCCTCCTCCTCCTCCTCCTCCTCCTCCTCCTCCTCCTCCTTTTCCTCCATAATATTGAAGAGGAGAAACGAAAGGAAGAAAATGACGTTGTTTGCCGTTTGTTATTGTTTTATTCTCCATTGTTGTTGTTGTTGTTGTTGTTGTTGTTGTTGTTGTTGTTGTTGTTTGTTGTTTTGTGTGCCGCAATTGTTCTCTCTGTTTATCGTTTTTTTTTTGTGTGTGTGTTAAAGAATGTGTAAAAGTGGAAATCCCGCAATACGTGCACACACACACACACACACACACACACACACACACACACACACACACACACACACACACACACACACACACACGCAAGTTTCTCCTTCAAAATTTCCAACATGCAATAGTTTTTTTCCTCCTCCTCCTCCTCCTCCTCCTCCTCCTCCTCCTCCTCCTCCTCCTCCTCCTCCTCCTCCTCCTCCTCCTCCTCCTCCTCCTCCTTAGAACTTAAGTAAATAATTATGCGTTCTGATAAAACAGAGATATAACAGTTTGAGATTATAAATGATGTGTGTGTGTGTGTGTGTGTGTGTGTGTGTGTGTGTGTGTGTGTGTGTGTGTGTGTGTGTGTGACGTCAACAGGTGGGCAGATGAGAAAGGGAGGAGCTGTAGGAGGAAAATACGAAGGAAAAACACCAGGAAATGAAGAAAGGAAGGAAGCAAGAGAGAGAGAGAGAGAGAGAGAGAGAGAGAGAGAGAGAGAGAGACTTGAGAGTGAGATAGAGATTACTTGAAGTGAGATGAGAGAGAGAGAGAGAGAGAGAGAGAGAGA
>NC_059299.1:5162479-5164979 GCF_017591435.1 Portunus trituberculatus
TTGTTGTTTGTCGTTGCAAATTAAGTTAATAATTAGTGAAGTTTGCCTCATCAACTTGTTCGTCATTTGCATAATTCAAAACGGACTAGAAGCTGTTTCCTGCATACGTGTGTGTGTGTGTGTGTGTGTGTGTGTGTGTGTGTGTGTGTGTGTGTGTGTGTGTGTGTGTGTGTGTGTGTGTGTGTGTGTGTGTGTGTGTGTGTGTGTGTGTGTGTGTGTGTGTGCTTCAGGTGAGTTACGCGACACCTGTCCACACACACACACAATCCCAACCACCCACCCGCCCACTTCCCCCTCTCCCCCTCTCCCCTCTCCCTCCCCCGTCCTCACACTTTATTTAGTTAGGGTAGATTACTTCCCTTCTACATCCTCCCTCCTCCTCCTCCTCCTCCTCCTCCTCCTCCTCCTCCTCCTCCTCCTCCTCCTCTTTCTTTTCCAACAGCGCTCTTCCCTTACTTCCTCCACGCCTATTCCTTTTCCTCCTCTTTCCTTCTTTCTTGTCCACTTCTGTCATTCCTTTCTCTTGTCTTTCTCATTTTTTGTACTCCTCCCTCTTCTTCTTCCCCTTCTTCTTCTTCTTCTTCTTCTTCTTCTTCTTCTTCTTCTTCTTCTTCTTCTTCTTCTTCTTCTTCTTCTTCTTCTTCTTTCTTTTTCCTTATATCTTCATCTATCTCATTTTCGTTTCTTTCCTTCTCTCTCTCTCTCTCTCTCTCTCTCTCTCTCTCTCTCTCTCTCTCTCTCTCTCTCTCTCTCTCTCTCTCTCTCTCTCATAAATATATTACTCCTATTCCATTTTCCTCTTCCTCTTTCATCTTCATGCGTTATATTTTCTCTCCCAGCACCCTTTCCTCTCTCCCTCTCCTCATATTTTTCTTGGTTTAGGGTTCTCTCTCTCTCTCTCTCTCTCTCTCTCTCTCTCTCTCTCTCTCTCTCTCTCTCTCTCTCTCTCTCTCTCTCTCTCTCTCATGACCTTTATAATGATGGCAAGAAGTGGAGGAATAAAAAAAATGAAAATCTGTTGTAAAATAAAAAGGAAAATGAATCATACTATGGAGAGAAGAAGGAGGAGGAGGAGGAGGAGGAGGAGGAGGAGGAGGAGGAGGAAGGGAGACATTCGTTACGGTGGAGAAATGCTTGGAAATAATATAAAGATGATGTGTTGCTTATGAATGTTCTTGACCTCCTCCTCCTCCTCCTCCTCCTCCTCCTCCTCCTCCTCCTCCTCCTCCTCCTCCTCCTCCTCCTCCTCCAGTTACCAAGCGGGAATATAGTTAGCACCTCAGTCTGGGGAGGAAGAGAAGAAGAAAAACAATTAGACGAAGGAAGGAAGGAAGGAAGGAAGGAAGGAAGGAAGAAGGGAATAAAAGAAGGAAAAGAAGATGATGAAAGAAGTGGAAGGTGAAAGCGAGTGTAAGGGAGATGAAAGAAGGGGAAAGGGTAGTGAGTTAGAAAAGGGCGGAGGAGGAGGAGGAGGAGGAGGAGGAGGAGGAGGAGGAGGAGGAGGAGGAACATCTGTGACTTCGGATACTAAAACATTATCTGTCCATCTTTTCATGTCTTCACTTTTAATTAGTCAAATTGAGGCCGTGAGAGAGAGAGAGAGAGAGAGAGAGAGAGAGAGAGAGAGAGATGTGGCCTTCAACATACCACAGCTGGGCGGAGAAAGTTGTCTTCAGTACTCTCTCTCTCTCTCTCTCTCTCTCTCTCTCTCTCTCTCTCTCTCTCTCTCAGGGACGTGCATTGCGTTTGTTTTATATCCGTGTTTCTTTAATTCACTTTGCGTTTCCGGTCGTGTGTGTGTGTGTGTGTGTGTGTGTGTGTGTGTGTGTGTGTGTGTGCCCATGGTCATTGTGTGTGAGTATGGTCAAGATCACACACACACACACACACACACACACACACACACACACACACACACACACTCTCTCTCTCTCTCTCTCTCTCTCTCTCTCTCTCTCTCTCTCTCTCTCTCTCTCTCTCTCTCTCTCTCTCTCTCTCTCTCTCTCTCTCTCTCTCTCTCTCTCTCTCTCTCTCTCTCTCTATCTCTCTATATATATATATATATATATATATATATATATATATATATATATATATATATATATATATATATATATATAATTCCCAAACCAGACATCGCGAGTCTTGCTCCTCCTCCTCCTCCTCCTCCTCCTCCTCCTCCTCCTCCTCCTCCTCTAAATAGGCTTATAATCTTTCTTTTCTTAAAATTCTAAAGAGAATTCGTTTGTCTCTATTACTTTTATTTTCTATTTTTTCCCACAACCAAGTTAAATTTGTAATTAAGTATTTTAACTAATGAATGTAAATTTGTGAAGAATATAAATTAGTAAGACTCTCTCTCTCTCTCTCTCTCTCTCTCTCTCTCTCTCTCTCTCTCTCTCTCATTCTTCTATTTGTTTAGTTTTATTTTTCCTTAAAGTTTCAAATCGGCTCCATTATTCTTTCTAAGACCAAACCTCTCTCTCTCTCTCTCTCTCTC
>NC_059299.1:5174979-5182479 GCF_017591435.1 Portunus trituberculatus
GGTGGGTGGGGAGGAGCCTTCTCCTGTACTGTCCTGTCTCTCTTATCTGTAGCCAGTTAGAAGTAGTTACCAAACAACCTCGAAAGGACCAACAGGTCTGTTGCTGTTTGGCTTTCCTTTGTATTCCTTTGTATTCCTCCTCCTCCTCCTCCTCCTCCTCCTCCATCATCTCCATGTCTATCTCCTCTTACTGATTCTGATGAAGGTACAGCTTAGCACGGTATACCTCTCTCTCTCCCTCTCCCTCTCTCTCCCTCTCCCTCTCCCTCTCCCTCTCCCTCTCCCTCTACTTCTCCCTCTCCCTCTCTCCCTTCCTTCCTCTCATGCTCTCCACCTGATTCCTCCTCTCTCACTCCTATTCCACTCTATTCACCCACTGAAATATCTATACTCTCTCTCTCTCTCTCTCTCTCTCTCTCTCTCTCTCTCTCTCTCTCTCAGACGAATGTTGCGCCTTGGTGTCAATTTAAAGATTGCTGACATATCTGTGTGTGTGTGTGTGTGTGTGTGTGTGTGTGTGTGTGTGTGTGTGTGTGTGTGTGTGTGTGTGTGTGTGTGTGTGTGTGTGAGAGAGGATGTGATTTTGTTTCCCTGTTTCTGTTTTCTTTTTGATATCTATGGTGGTGGTGGTGGTTGTAGTAGTAGTAGTAGTAATAGTAGTAGTAGTAGTAGTAGTGTCCCCTCGTGTTTCTCTCCTTTGAACCACCCTGCCCAATCAACATCATTACTCGAGGGGAAAGGATAGAGGGGAGAGAGAGAGAGAGAGAGAGAGAGAGAGAGAGAGAGAGAGAGAGAGAGAGAGTATACAGACTAAAAAAAACGTAAATTGCCGAAACATGTATGATGAAAAATACTTCAAAAATTTAGTTACAAAAAACAACAAAAGGAAAAATGATAGACAAGAAAATAAAAGGTTTAAAAGGAGCGAAAAATGTAATGCTTAGGTAATTATTGTTCGTAGTTCGTCTCTCTCTCTCTCTCTCTCTCTCTCTCTCTCTCTCTCTCTCTCTCTCTCTCTCTCTCTCTCTCTCTTTAGAAAACGTTGGAAGAGAGAGATATACAGAAAATTGGATAGTTTCGTAGAGGAAGAGAAGGAGGAGGAGGAGGAGGAGGAGGAGGAGGAGGAGGAGGAGGAGGAGGAGGAGGAAAGCCACAGGTGGGATGGAAACAGGTCGATTAGTTTACCTGGTGAGTTTTCCACCTCACCACCACCACCACCATCACCGACACCACCACCACCACCACCACCACCACCACCACCACCACCACCACCACCACCACCACCACCACCACCTGTTCTCACCTGCACCAAGACTAATTGGATGCCATCTTGGAAGTGCTGACTTTCTCACTCGTTCACTGAGGAGAGGTCAGAGAGAGAGAGAGAGAGAGAGAGAGAGAGAGAGAGAGAGAGAGAGAGAGAGAGAGAGAGAGAGAGAGAGAGAGAGACATGGAACACATTACGAGATAGTTAACGAAGGAAGAGTAATTTAATACTGGGCCAGATCACCTGTAGGAGGAGGAGGAGGAGGAGGAGGAGGAAGTTGATGATGATGATGATGTTGATGAAGATGATGAAGAAAAGAAGAAAAAGAAGAAGAAAAGGAGGAGGAGGAGGAGGACATCAAATATAAATAAATATTAAAGATTGGGATGATGATGATAAGAAGGAGGAGGAGAAGTAAATAGATAGATAATAAGATAATCAGAAAGAGAAATGCGAGAGAGAGAGAGAGAGAGAGAGAGAGAGAGAGAGAGAGAGTTCTTGAGATAACAAATGAGGAACTTAGAATAAATATTTGCTTACTTACACGTGATAAAAATAACACAAAAGAAAGATAACGTGTGTGTGTGTGTGTGTGTGTGTGTGTGTGTGTGTGTGTGTGTGTGTGTGTGTGTGTGTGTGTGTGTGCATGAAGTGCTCTAATGAGACAGGAGGTGGAAGGGGGGAGATACAACCTCCTCCTCCTCCTCCTCCTCCTCCTCCTCCTCCTCCTCCTCCTCCTCCTCCTCCTCCTCCTCCTCCTCCTCCTCCTCTTCTTCACATTTCACCAGCATATCGACCATCCCAACACGCCCTCCCCTCCTCCTCCCTCTCCTCTTCTACCGGCTCTTCCTCATCCTCCCCCCTCCTTGTAATGGTGAATATGCTAAGCCTTTGTGCCCTTGAATAATAAGGGTGATAATGATGGTGGTGGTGGTGGTGGTGGTGGTGTGGTGGTTGTGGTGGTGGTGGTGGTTTTGGTGGTGGTGATGGTGGTTGTGGTGGTGGTGGTGGTTGTAGTGTTTGCTTTGTGCATTTTTATATTATCTCTCGTTTATTTTATTTTCTCCTTTTTCTCTTTGTTTATTTTTCTTCTCCGTCTTTTTCTCCTGTTATTGTTATTATTATTATTATTATTATTATTATTATTATTATTATTATTATTATTATTATTATTATTATTATTATTATTATTATTATTATTATTACTACTACTACTACTACTACTACTACTACTACTACTACTACTACTACTACTACTACTACTACTACTACTACTACTACTACTTGTTAGAGGCAATAAGTGTGCTTCTGTTCTTCCCTTCTTCTTCTTCTTCTTCTTCTTCTTCTTCTTCTTCTTCTTCTTCTTCTTCTTCTTCTTCTTCTTCTTCTTCTTCTACTACTACTACTACTACTACTACTACTACTACTACTACTACTACTACTCTAGAAACATGCTAAAGAAATCTAGAAAAAAAATGCATTATGATGTGTGAAAACAAGAGAATGAATAGACCAGGTAACTAAAGGGAGGAAGGAAGGGAAAGAGAGAGAGAGGGAGAGGGACAGATGGAGTGAGAGAATGGAAGAGAGAGAGAGAGAGAGAGAGAGAGAAGGAAAGGGGGATAGGGGATGAGGAGGGAGGTAACCGTGAATAAACATTTTGAAATACGAAAGTGCTATGTTGGTTTTGCCTTATAGAGAGAGAGAGAGAGAGAGAGAGAGAGAGAGAGAGAGGATGATAATGGTGAAATTAGGAAAACATTGAAGAAAGAAAATAATTTATAAGCAAATCTAGTAACTGTCAGAGAGAGAGAGAGAGAGAGAGAGAGAGAGAAATTTTAAACCTTAAGATATCTTTGTGGAAGGCAGAAGTGAAACATCAAAGAAAAGGAGGAGGAGGAGGAGGAGGAGGAGGAGGAGGAGGAGGATAAAGAAGAAGAAGAAGAAGAGGAAGAGGACATTGGGACCGAAATAGGTTGTTTATGCTTGGTCGCCTAGTACCTGTAATCATTCTCATCTTACCTTTTCCTCTTCTTCTTCTTCCTCCTCTTCCTCTTCATCCTATTTCTTCTATTCACCCTCGGACAAGGAGGGAACAAATTTTGAGGCACGAAGGAAGAGGAAGAGGAAGTTGAATGTTAGTAGGATTGTGATAAATACTTAACTCTCTCTCTCTCTCTCTCTCTCTCTCTCTCTCTCTCTCTCTCTCTCTCTCTCTCTCTCTCTCTCTCTCTCTCTCTCTCTCAAATAGTTTCATAAAAAAGATGTAAAAAGTACTAACTTTTTCTTTTGCATCGTTTCTTTAAGAGATTTTTGATAAGAGTAAATGCGAAGAGGAAGAGATGAAGAAGAAGAAGAGGAGGAGGAGGAGGAGAAGAAGAGGGGAATGAGGAACAGGAGCAGAAGGAGTAGGAGGAGGAGAAGGAGGAGGATTGGAGGAGCAGGAACGAAAGATGAGGTTCGGATTGAATATTTGAATTAGGAGTAGAAGAGGAGGAGGAAGAAGAAGAAGAAGAGGAGGAGGAGGAGGAGGAGGAGGAGGAGGAGGAGGAGGAGGAACATGACTCGATCGAGAAAGTAATTTTGAAGATACCGTTTGGAAAAAAAATTGCAAATAAGTGTGTTTACAAAAAATGGAAAGAAGAGACGATAGACGGATGAGGAAGAGAGGAAGAGGAGATTAAGAAAACAAGCAAGAGAGAGAGAGAGAGAGAGAGAGAGGGGGGGGGGGGTGCTGGGTAAGAGTATTAGTGAGAAAAGACGAATAGAAAAAGCTGATGTGTGTGTATAAGAGAGAGAGAGAGAGAGAGAGAGAGAGAGAGAGAGAGAGAGAGAGAGAGAGAGAGAGACGCGGAAGGAAAATCGACAGGTAGACACAGTGTTGACTAGTAACCCACATTCTCTCTCTCTCTCTCTCTCTCTCTCTCTCTCTCTCTCTCTCTCTCTCTCTCTCTCTCTCTCTCTCTCTCTCTCTCTCTCTCTCTCGTCAAGCAGTACCTCCCCTTTAACTTCTTGTAGCAGAGACACGTGACGCAGCAGCAGCAGCAGCAGCAGCAGGAGGAAGAGGAGGAGGAGGAGGAGGAGGAGGAGGAGGAGGAGGGGGAGGAGGAGGATAGTGGCCGTCACACCGTCACTTGGACCCAGACTGTTCTCTGGTCTCTCATGAATCTTAATCTAGTCATCTTTGTTTTCGTTTTTCTTGTTTCCCTTCTTCCTCTTTCGTCTTGTGTTAATTAGTGTCTTTATTAGTTTATTTTTTTCATTCGCTTTTGGTTTTTTTTTCTCTTTTTTTTCTTGTGTTTTCTTTGTTTTTTTGTCTGTTTGATTCGTTGTTCTATTTTCTTTGTTCTTTATTCTATTTTTTTCTTGATTATCCTTCTTTATTCAGTGTCTTCTTTATTTTCTTTTCTAATTCATTGTTTTTATTTTCTTCCTTCTCCTTTTATCTTTCTTCTCCTTCATCCATTTTCCTTCATTAGCTTTCATTAAACAATTTTTTTTTCTTTTTTCATTTAACTTCAAACTTTTCTTTTCTCGTCGTTTATATTGATTCATTAACTTTCTGTAAACATTTTATCTTCATCATCTTTCTTTTTGTCTCCATGTCGCTATTTTCATTCACTAACTTTTTTTTTTCCTTCCTAACTTATCTTCTCTTTTTTCTCTTTCATTTTCCTCCATTAACTTTAATAAACTCATATCTCTGAGACTTTTAACTCATTACTTTTCTTTTCTTCTTAATTAGCTCACGAATCTCTTCTCCTTAATATTATCCTTTGGTTTAGTTTATTTTCAGTCCTATTAAGATTTCCTATTCTCTCTATCTCATCTTTCTTTTGCTTTGGTTAATTTTATTTCCATTGCTGCCTGTTGTTGTTTTTTTGTTCACTGTCTATCTCCTGTTTTCTATTTCCTGTTTTCTCTCTTTGTTCATCTATACATCTTTGTTGTTGTTTTCTCTTTTCATTTTCTTCATTTTTGTGTGTGTTTTTTTTTTTTCTTCTATTCTTCGTCCTCTTTCTCCTACCAAATTATTCTCTTATGCACTCTGTTTATTACCTCTATACCGTTCGTTCAGCTACTCTCTCCACTATGCTAATATTATCACTGTTATCATCTTCCTTTATATTATCCATTCAATTCATTATCTCTCAATTAGTATCTCTTGTGTGTCTCATTCTAATATTTCCTGCCTCTGTTTCTCCTTCTCCTTTTCTATTTCCTATTCTCTCTCTCTTTGTTCATCTATACACCTTTGTTTTTATTTTCTATTATTCAGTTTTCCTTTTTTTTTTTTTTATTCTTCGTCCTCTTTCTGGTACCAAATTATTCTCTTATGCACCTCTGTACCGTTCGTTCAGTTACAGTCTCACTATTCTGATATTATCACTGTTATCATCTTCTCCCATTACATTATTTATCCATTCATTACCACCGTTATCTCTCAATTAGTATCTCTTGTGTTTCTCATTCTGCTATGTTAATATTCCCCGCCTCTGCTCCACCTTCTCCTTTCCTGCCTCCAGTTCTCTCATTATCAGCTTAATGTACAGGGTGGCGAAGGGTAAAAGTTCATTGTATGGCTGTGTCCTCGTTTTGCTCAGGATGTTACAAGAGGAGAGGTTTTCAAAAGGAGTGGGGAAGTGAGGTGTATTTGTAAAAGGTTTCAGTGAGGTTTTGTTAAATTTAGAGGTTTTTTGAATAGTTATTGAGGTTTTCTTGAGAGTGTGAAGTCTGTTAAGGGTTTGGAAAAATTAGGTAGTTTTTTTTTTTTTTGTAATGTATTAGACGTTTAACCTCTTCAATACCATGACGGGTCTCCATACTCATTCTGCTTTCTGTTTGGTGATTTTATACAACTTCAGAAACTCATGTCGGGGATTGAAATAGTGAAGACTGGCCATTAATCTTCTGACCTCCATAGACACTTAATAATGTCAGCAAAATGATCTAATTGTACACAAATCTCAAGGTAAAAATGTGTCCCAGTACTAAAGAACAATAAGAACAATATCTCACAGATGGCAAATAAATACTAAACCTTTTTTTAACTTAATTGAATTTCGGGTCTGGGAAAGTGCGTAAAGTTTGAAGTAAGTTGTCTTGGGTGAATGAAAGTTGCAGATGTGTCTTGTAACTTTGAGTGGGTTTGCGAGAGGTATGGGGGACATTTGCAGGAGGTTCATGGGTTGTACTTCTGGAGACACACGCCGCTGGGTTAAGAATGACCTGATTATACGCTCATTAATGTCTTCCCTTCATTAATAGTCCATCGTGTTGCGCTGCCAAGGTTAGGGAGCTTTGTGTGTGTCTCTGTGTCTGTAAGAAGTAGCGGTTGTTGTAATGCGGGTAGTAGTAGTAGTAGTAGTAGTAGTAGTAGTAGTAGTAGTAGTAAAATTGTTCTTACTCCTTTCCTTTTCCCTTTTTCCTTCCTTTTTTCAGTCATTCATTTAACTCTATCCCTTATTCTTATACATTTATTTCCTTTCTACTTCTCCTCAAGAATAAAAACAGTAACAGTAATAACAGCAGAAGGATTAGTAATAGCAATAGCAGCAATAACAGCAGCAGCAGCAGCAGTAGTAATAGGAATAGTAGTAGTAGCACCAGCAGCAACATTACATCACATCCTTACATCATATATCACATTCCTTGATACACCTTCGGCAGGTAGAAAGATTAACAGCCTGCCACCTGAGACGCACCTGCCGCTTCCTCCTCTGCGTGGCATGGGTGTTATCTGCTTACCTGCTTACCTGGTGAATGCCGCGCCCCTGTACTGAAAACCGCCCTGCTGAAGATTTGTGGCGAAGGCGATATCTCTCTCTCTCTCTCTCTCTCTCTCTCTCTCTCTCTCTCTCTCTCTCTCTCTGTCGAGGTTATTTTTCTTATATTTCTTTCGGTTTTGTGAATGATTTTATTTCATTTTCTTTTTTCTTTTCTTTTTTTTATGTGTTTTTCTATTTTGGTGTGTGGTTGTGGTTGTGAGATACTGTTTCTTCTTCTTCTTCTTCTTCTTCTTCTTCTTCTTCTTCTTCACGTATTCCCAGTGGATACACTTGTGGTCTGGGAGAGAAACAGTGAGAGAGGGATAGAATAAAGCATGAGAGAGAGAGAGAGAGAGAGAGAGAGAGAGAGAGAGAGAGAGAGAGAGAGAGAGGAAGGAAGGAATGAGGTACATGAACAAGTCGCAGCTAACTTTTCCACTTGTTGTAATCCACACCTCCTCCTCC
>NC_059299.1:5187479-5189979 GCF_017591435.1 Portunus trituberculatus
GTGTCAAATGGCATACAGTGGTACCTTATGGACCGACCCCCTCCCTGTGTGCCCCTGCCGCCCACACACCGCCCATGAACTGCTATGAAGGCCCAGAGAGGATGCTCTGAGAATATGGCCGAGCCGCCCCCAATTATCCGGATCCGGTGTGAGGGATCTGAGGACGAGTGTTGCTCTTCAGGCGGGGAGGAGGTGGCGGCGGCGGCGCAGTGGGGCCTCAAGCGCAACACCCCAGGACCTGACAAGCGTCACTCCGCCCCTGAGGTTCGCCCCGGGGTGGTAGCCTCGGGGCACCTCTCACGGACGTGGCTGGCACCTCAGAGTCACGGCGGGGTGCATGGCGGGGTGCATGGAGGTACACGCTACTCCCTCCCTCAGTTGCTAGCGAGGACACCAGGATCCTTTGGGGAGAAGAGGCTATCAGCGCCCTCCTGCCTCGCCCCGCCGCCCCACCACTTCTCCACGCCCGCCTCGCACTGTGGGTCGCGCCGCTGCAGCCTGGATGAGGTGTCCTACAGCCTCGATGACTTCTGGCACTATCGCCGCTTCTCCAGGGTACAGCGACGCAGGTTTTCAGACACCGCAAGGCTGGAGGTCCATGGTAAGACGGTCACTCACTCATTTCTCTCACTTCCACTCACTTCTGCTCTCCCTCACGCCCATCTTTCTCCCCGTCCATGCCCGAACCTTGCTATATACCTTGTTATCTCTACTCACGTGTGTTTGTCTTGTTACAGGTGGAAGTGAGAGCTCTAACCTGCAGCGGATGAGAAATTCGCTGCTCGGCCAGTCTGCTCCCTCGCTCTCCAATTCGCTGGTGAGTACCCCCTTAAAATCCCACGTTTTCTATCGAGCCAATGCCAAAGAAAATGGGTGTGCTTAGTGGTAGACTGAGCTATACCTTCCATGTCGCTGTTTATTCTTATTTTCAGCGTTCTGTTCCGTTTTCCTTCAGTGTGACTATGAGATTAATTGTTACATATTCGGAAAGGAGTGTAATATGAAGGAAAGTCTTAATAAAACGAGGAATATTAAAGGAAAACAGTGAAAAAAGAATGATAGACGTAAACATCACAGGAATAACATAGTGTGTATTTAAATGTATATCTGCAAATGTTGATTATATTTATGGTTTCTGTAATGACTGAATATTACGTAAGAGAGGAATAATAAAGAGGAGAAAAGGAGGAGAAAGGGAAATATGAAAAAGAGGAGAAGGAGGAAGGTAAAGTAGAGAGAGTAAAGAGGAGGAGGATGGAGGAAGAGAAAAATAATTAGAAGGAGGAGGAGGAAGGAAAAGAAGAATGAAGGGGAGAAGGAGGAGAAAGAAAAATGATAAAAAGAGAAAGGATGAAGGAAGGAAAAGGAGAATAAAGAGGAGAAGGAAGAGAAGTAGGAAGGAAAACAAGAACAAAGAGGAGGAAGAAAAGAAGAATAAAGAAGAGGAGGAGGAAGGGAAGAAAGAAGAAGAAAGAGGAGAAGAAGGAGGAAGGAAAAGAAGAATAAAGAGAAGAAGGAGGAAGGAAAAGAAGAATAAAGAGAAGAAGGAGGAAGGAAAGGAAGAATAAAGAAGAGAAGGAGAAGGAGGAAGAAAACTGAAATAAAAAAGAGAAGGAGGATGAAGGAAAAGAAGAATAAAAGAAGGAGATGGAGAAGTATGAGAGAAACTATTCACAATTATCTGTTTGGGGAAGAGGAAGAAGAAAAGGATAAAGAAGAAGAAGAAGAAAGAAGAAGAATAAAGAGGAAAAATAAGACGGAAAAAAAAAAAATATGATTCACACACAGAGAGAGAGAGAGAGAGAGAGAGAGAGAGAGAGAGAGAGAGAGAGAGAGAGACAAAATCCGGCTCCTTTCCTCCTACTTACCTCCTAAACTCTCATTTTTACTTTTTCTCTTCCACATTTTTTCCTTCCCTACCAGAAATTTACTCCCTCTTTCTCCTACATTCCTTTTTCTTTTCTTTCTTCCTTCGCTGTTTCCTTCAAGAGCCACCGTTACATCTCCTCCTCCTCCTCCTCCTCCTCCTCCTCCTCCTCCTCCTCCTCCTCCTCCTCCTCCTCTCTTATTATTATCTTCACAAAAATTCTTACCCTTTATTTTTTATCTTCAATATTTAATTTGTTTCATTCCTCAATTTTCTTCATCACTAATTAATTATCAACATGTCTCTTAAGAAAGTTGATTTAACCCCTTCAGTACTGGGACGCATTTTGACCTTGATTTTGGTGTACGATTAGACAATTTTGTTGACATTAGGAAGGCTCTATGGAGGTCAGAAGATTAATGGCCACAGTCTTCACTATTTTTACCTTCAATATTATGTGTAGGTTTCAAGACATCTATCCCTGTCTTAAGGCTAGTTCTTTCCAATCTCTTAGGGAATTTACATTAATTATATTTGATCTTATTTTTCATTTATTAAGGGATAGAATAGAATGGGTTAACTTGTATATAAAGTGGGCCTAATTTTTTTGTTTTTGTTTTGTTTTTTCCAATA
>NC_059299.1:5194979-5207479 GCF_017591435.1 Portunus trituberculatus
CCAGCACTACAACAGTCACCAGCAGCAGCATCACTAGCATGGCGCACGTAACTAATTGACGTGGCGGTCCGTCTCCACCCAGTGACACCTCCCCCTCTTCCTTGGCGCCAGGTAAGGTACTTTTGACCCAGTCCGTGGATATACTGAGGACATATTTCTGCTATACATCAGTCCACGGCCTCGTCAGCGCCCGCATCTCCCCCCGCGCCGCGTCACGAGCCGGCGAGAGAGAGACAAACGAGACAGACTGAGGGAAATAACAAGGCGGATCAGAGCGACCGGTCACTTTTAACTCGGTTTGTTTACGTCAGATGAGCGCCGCGTGTGTTTCCTCGCCAGCTGCGCACACCTGTTCTCCACACACACACACACACACACACACACACACACACACACACACACACACACACACACACACACACACACACCTGTACGTTCATATCTCAAGAATAATTACTTGGTCTCATTCGCACTCACACCTGTTCCAAGACTACACACACACACACACACACACACACACACACACACACACACACACACACACACACACACACACACACACACACACGTGAAGGTAAATTACGTACATGTATTGATTGAAAGGGGGAAAAGTAGAGGGGAAGGGTGGAATGGAATGTTATGAATATTGGAGTACAGAACAAGAAGGGAAAGTACAGGAAGTATGTGTGTGTGTGTGTGTGTGTGTGTGTGTGTGTGTGTGTGTGTGTGTGTGTATGTGTGTGTTTTGAGGTGAAGAAGCCAAATAAATGGTTTAAATCTCTACTTTCAATGTCTTAAAAGGAGAACAAGGAAGTAAAGGAAGAGGAGGAGGAGGAGGAGGAGGAGGAGGAGGAGGAGGAGGAAGAAGAGGAGGAGGAGGAGGAGGAGGAGGAGGAGGAGGAGGAAGAGGAGGAGGAGGAGGAGGAGGAGGAGGAGGAGAAGGTGGAGGAGGAGGAGAAGGAGATAAGGGAGTAGAGAGGTGAAAGATGTCAACACGTGTCTTCTACTTCCTCCAACATTCTCTCTCTCTCTCTCTCTCTCTCTCTCTCTCTCTCTCTCTCTCTCTCTCTCTCTCTCTCTCTCTGTGTGTTTATTGATTGCACAAGACGCTGAAATGGTGGACACCGCTACTCTAGTGTGCAAATTACGCCTCGTGTGTGTGTGTGTGTGTGTGTGTGTGTGTGTGTGTGTGTGTTTTGCCCTCATACTCATGTAACAGGTAGAAAATTAACCTAAACCAACTAAATCTTCATTAAAATATTCCCCTTCTTTTTTCCCCTCACCATTATAATCTTTCCCTTTTTTTCCCCTCTTTTCCCCTTCTGTACAGGTAAACATTCTCCCTTCCCTGTACTTTATCTTTCTATTTCCCCTTTTTCACTTCTTACGTACCCTGCTACTTTCTTTTTACCTTTTGTCATACCATTCCCCTTGTTTCCCCTCTCTCCCCTCCCTCTCCCCTCGCGCATGTAGCAGGAAAGGGGAAGAGATGATAATTGGAATGAAGCGAAGCGAATTATATTTAAACGTAAAATTGAAGCTGTATTTTGGCTTCAGTTATATGCTGTTGTTGTTGTTGTTGTTGTTGTTGTTGTTGAGTTAAGAAGAGTTGTTTTTCATATTTGTTTCTACTACTACTACTACTACTACAAAAATAACACCTACTACTACTACTACTACTACTACTACTACTACTACTACTACTACTACTACTACTACTACTACTACTACTACTACTACTACTACTACCATAACAACAACAAGCTACCATAAACCATGACAACATCTTCCACACCACTGCTTCTCCTTCACTTTCCTCCCTCGAGACGTAAACACGCACAAGCAAACAGCCAAGAGTACACGAGGGAGGAAGAATTAGACGTGTGGTACTCCAAAGACGCAGTTGTGATGTGTTTTAGTAGAATATTCGTGGCAGTATTGCTCTATTGGCCATCGCAGTATTGATCCTTGTATTCCGGGGCCAGAGAGAGAGAGAGAGAGAGAGAGAGAGAGGGAGGGAAAGGTAAAGAGAGAGAGAGAGGGTCATGTTTGTAACCATTTATATACACGATCACGGTCAATTTTAGCGATAGTGTGTCTTTTCACCCTAAATGGCGCACTGTTACTCTCATATTACTCTCACTTTGCAATTTAAGGGAGGGGAAGGGAGAGTGAGAGTGAGAGTTGGGGGTGAGTCACAGTGTTGGGAGAGAGAGTGGGAGAGGGAGAGGAAATGACGTCATTACACACCTTTCAGGAATGTTTGGGGGTGTGTGTGTTTTTTTCTGTTGGGGGGTAAAGGTGGAGTGAGTACGTGTGTGTGTGTGTGTGTGTGTGTGTGTGTGTGTGTGTGTGTGTGTGTGTGTGTGTGTGTACTTTCTTTTAATTACAGGGAAGGTGATACAGGTGAAAGATGAGGAGAGAGGGAAGGGGACGGAGTGAAAAATTGTGTAGAAAAGGAAAGATGGAATTTTACAAGAAAACACACGAGAGAGAGAGAGAGAGAGAGAGAGAGAGAGAGAGAGAGAGAGAGAGAGAGAGAGAAGGAAAAAAAAATGGAAGGAAGAAATGGAGCAATGAAAAATAGAGAAAGCAGAAGAGGAGGAATTACGAGATGAAGAAAAGAGGAGAAATAAGAGAGAGAAGTGGAAAGAGGAGGTGAAGCAAAGAAAAAAGCAACAAAGAAGAGGCAAGAGTATGAGCTCGAAGACAAATTAAGAGATAAAAAAAAAAAACAGACAAAAAAAAATACAGAAAAAAAAATGAAGCTTAGAAAGAACCACCGGAGAAACGGAGATGAGGATTAAAGAGAGAGAGAGAGAGAGAGAGAGAGAGAGAGAGAGAGAGAGAGAGAGAGAGAGAGAGAGAGAGAGAGAAACTGGGAGACAAAAAAAGAAGAAAATGAAGCTTGAAATAATCACAGGAAAATGGAGAAGAGAATTAAGAGGGAATTACTAGAGATTACACATTTAAAACAGCAATGGTCTCGTAGATTTTGACCAGACTATTTGATATTACACTAAATTACATTACACTATTGCCGATAAATGACTATAGGCTTGCATTATAACCAGATGACTTTATATAACACGCTTGAGAAGAAATTGCCATTGTATAAGAAGAGAAGGGTGTAATCTTGGCTTAGAAGTAGAAGAGGAGGAGGAGGAGGAGGAAGAAGAAAGGAGGAGGAGGAGGAGGAGGTGTAGATGCCGACCGATAGTGACATTTGAGTATCTTCATGACGCCAGTGAGTCATCGGTTAGTGGCCTCACCTGCGACCTAGATAATGAGGACAGGTGTTGAGCCGCGCCAGGTGAGGGACAGGTAGACAAACATAGAGACACGCCCTAAGAGAGAGAGAGAGAGAGAGAGAGAGAGAGTGAATGTCTAATGGAACCTAACCTAATCTTTCTACCTAATCTAGTTTCTCTATCCTAATTTAACTTACTTTTTTTCTTACCTTACCTTACCTTACCCTACCTTACCTTACCTTACCTAACTTAACCTAAGCTAACCTAACCTAACCTAACCTAACCTAACCTAACCTAAGCTAACCTAACCTAACCTAAGCTAACCTAAGCTAACCTAACCTAACCTAAGCTAACCTAACCTAACCTAACCTTACCTTATCTAATCTAACCTTATTTTACCGTATCTTACCTTGCCTAACCTAATATAACCTTACCTAACCTACCTTACCTTACCTTATCTAACCTAACCCAATCTAACCTAACCTGAATTAGCATAACCCAAGACACTAACGATAAAATAATGCTGAAGAAATAATTAACGTGTGTGTGTGTGTGTGTGTGTGTGTGTGTGTGTGTGTGTGTGTGTGTGTGTGTGTGTGTGTGTGTGTGTGCTCCCGCCAGGTAATTTAGGTGAAGGTAACCCTAGCCGCACCTGCTCTCCGGTTGTCACTTGAGCCTGTAAGGTTTCGTAGGGGAGGAGAAGACATGGCTGAGTTAAGACCACGTGTGTCTTCTAAAGGGCCGAGAGAACCTTGCGTTACATAAAGGGAAGATCATAAAGCCTTTCACTACCATGACGCATTTCCTTATTATTAATTGTGCTTACTACTTTTTGTGGCTGACACTTTACGATTTTTTAGGGAGCCAGCATTCAAGTGGGCCTTTTTAATGTTTTATTTTTTCCCTCTTGGCTGTCTCTCTCCTAGGTAAAAAAAAAAAAAAAACTTGCTGATTTTATACAGCTTCAGAAATTTATATTGTGGATTAGAATAGTGAAGTCTGACCATTAATCTTCTAACCTCCATAGACCCTTCCTGATGTCAATAAGATAATTTAATCGTATACAGAAATGGTGAAAAATGCGTCCCAGTACTAAAAGGGCTAATTGTACTTGCTATTTTGTGATTTTGCATACCTTCATAAACTTATGTTGGGGATTGAAATAGTGAAGACTGTGGCCATTAATCTTCTGACCTTCTTAGACCCTTTCTAATGTAAATAAAATCGTCAAATCTTATACAAAAATCATGGTGATAAAAGCGTCCCAGTATTGAAGGAATTAAAGCCTCTGTGTAAAGAAGGACTGGAACTTTAACCCCTTCAACACTGAGACACTTTTTTCCCACGAGTTTTGGGTAGAATTAGACCATTTCATTGACATTAGTAAGGCTCTATGGAGGACAGAAGATTAATAGCCACAGTCTTCACTATTTTAATCACCTAAGTTTCTGAAGGTGTAAAAAGTCGCCAAATACTGCAAATAGTAAGGAGAATGATTATGAAAACGCGTCATGGTAACTGAAGAGGTTAAAAAACGTGTTTCTTAATTTTATGGTGATTTTGTTGCTATTAGTTATCATCTTTGCCAAGTTTGCCTTAATTTCCAGCAATTTTGGGGGTGTTTTTTATTTTTGGTTATGGAAGAGCTTAGAGAGAGAGAGAGAGAGAGAGAGAGAGAGTAATAAAACCCCACTCCACCTTTGTCCTTATAATGACTCCTACAAACACACACACACACACACACACACACACACACACACACACACACACACACACACACACACACACACACACAATTCACACATTTAATCAAAAAATTATCAGAATCCTCTTTGTTTGCCTGTCTATTTTTAGCTCTTATCCTCCCTCTCTCTCTCTCTCTCTCTCTCTCTCTCTCTCTCTCTCTCTCTCTCTCTCTCTCTCTCTCTCTCTCTCTCTCTCTCTCTCTCTCTCTCTCTCTCTCTCTCTCTATCGATCCTATGTTTCCCTGAGGACACCACGCCTTTGGGCTTTCCCGTTCCCTAGAGACTGGAGGAGCGAAGCCAAGGGTCTTCATAGGGTATAGAGAAGGGGGTGGGTGGTATACTAGGGTGTACTTTGTAAGGGCAAGGGTGTGTAGGGTGTAGAATAGCAGGAAGGGTCTTGGGAAACTGTACAAAGGGTGTTAAGATGATAATTAACAGTATATGGATGAATTAGGGTGAATAGAGGTGAGAAATGAGTCTAGGGTGAGTTATCTAGTGCGGTAGGGTGACAGGTGAGGTGAGGGGAACAGTACAGGTGTGAGGGGATTAGGTTAGGGTGAGGAGAAAGACGTATTAAAGGGACAGGAAGGGTGAGAGTAGAGGGGAGGTATATGGACGGGGTGTGAAGGGTGAAGGGACAATTTTGAGGGAAAGAGATACGCGTGTGATGGTTTAGGATATGAAGGAATGAGGGGAAAATATATGAGGGGAAATATGAGGCTATAGAATGTGATAGGGGAGGGAAAATAGAGATAGATATTAGGTTTTAGGCTCTGATGAGACAAGGGGACATGGGATGGAGGGGAAAAGAGGGGAAAATATGAATATCCACCGCGTGAGAGTAATGAGAGGAGGATTTACGTGACTGAGGAAAAACTAGAGAAGGATTTAAAGGAATCTCTGGATCATTATTAGGATTCTGAGTACGAGAAGGAAGAGGAAACAAAATGAGAGGGAAAGACGAGGGGAAATATGAGGCGATACAGAGTGAGGGGAAAAGATTAATGAGGCAGACGAGAGAAGCAAGCCAAGTTATAAGGAAATTTATGTAGGGGATGATTGAAGCATTACCGAGAGTATGAGGAAATGAGGGGAGGTGATGAATGAGGCAAGGAGGGGAAAGGGGAAGAGGGGAGGGGAAGAGGGATTAGGGGGGATATCTTCCAGCCTGCCACGCACCTTCCCGATGATTAATTGCAAACAGGTGTGCTGGAAAGGCCTGGATGCACCCCGCTGAGATGAGAGAAAGAGAGAGAGAGAGAGAGAGAGAGAGAGAGAGAGGAATAAACCTTTCACTCTCTCTCTCTCTCTCTCTCTCTCTCTCTCTCTCTCTCTCTCTCTCTCTCTCTCTCTCTCTCTCTCTCTCTCTCTCTCTCTCTCTCTCTCTCTCTCTCTCTCTCTCTCTCTCTCTCTCTCTCTCTCTCTCTCTCTCTCTCTCTCTCTCTCATATTTATTTCGTTCTTTTCTTTATCCATTTTTCATTCCAGCC
The DNA here is from genome assembly GCF_017591435.1 of Portunus trituberculatus. Classification (NCBI taxonomy): domain Eukaryota; kingdom Metazoa; phylum Arthropoda; class Malacostraca; order Decapoda; family Portunidae; genus Portunus; species Portunus trituberculatus. Next base: position 5,201,465 of record NC_059299.1, read on the forward strand.
CTTAATGAGAGAGAGAGAGAGAGAGAGAGAGAGAGAGAGAGAGAGAAATGTTTGGGTTTTATTCCTGCATCTTTTCTTCCCTGTAATTTTCTCTTCGTCTGAGGCGAAGATGGATTTGGAGAATGTTGAGTGTGACAGAGAGAGATTGCCGGGAGAGAAAGAGAAAGAAGAAGAGGAGGAGGAAGATGAAGAGATAGATAGAAAGTAGACAGGGACTAGGAGGAGGGTGAAGAGAAAGTGTCATCATTCGGACAAGAAATTAGGAGATTTAGAATAGAAAATGTTGAAAAAATTGTAGAATAATGACAAGGCAAGAGTAAGCAAGGGGGAGTGGAGAAGAAGGGGTAAATCGGATAAGATAATGGAAGCAAGACAGGTGGAAGGACATTAAAAGTGGAGCAGCGAAGAGTGGAGGAAGGAACTCTGAGGGAAAATTATCAGGAAAGAAAATGAAATATGTAATCACTGAAGCGACTCTTTCCTCTTCTCCAAAATTATTCCAACACTGACTGAAGTAAATGGAGAAGACGAGAGAGAGAGAGAGAGAGAGAGAGAGAGAGAGAGAGAGAGAGAGAGAGAGAGAGAGAGAGAGAGAGAGAGAGAGAGTATTTATGTGCTTCTGTAGAGACTGAACAACGAAAACAAATTTATGGCATCGATTCTGGACAAGAGATTGGAGAGAGAGAGAGAGAGAGAGAAAGGCTGAAATATTTTGGTACAATGAATCACGTCTTTCACTCTTTTATCACCACCACCACCACCACCACCACCACCACACCTACGTCACTTTTAATCTCCTCTCTTCTCCTCCTCCTCTCCCCAACCCTTTCTCTCTCTCCTTCATTGTTCCCTCCAGTATTGCGGCTCTTGTCTTTCCTCCAAACTCCTCCTCTCATTAAAAGTTTGACCGAGGCTTTCCTTCTCAGAGGAAGTGAATGTTGGTTGTGCATCTCTGCAGAACCTAACCTAACCTAACCTGACCTGACTTGACCTAACCTTACCTTACCTTACCTTACCTTACCTTACTTGACCTGACCTTATCTTACCTGACCTGACGATCTAACTTAACCTGCTTTATTCCTTAGAGATTATTTTTACCTCTTCCGTTTTCTACATTTTTTATTGGATTATTATTTTCTTCGTCTTTCGTCCTACATATTTTTCTTCCTTTTCTCCTTCTTTCCGTCCTTTTTTTCTCTTTTCCTTCTACTTTAGTGTCTTTTTCATCATTTATCTTTTTTTTTTTACTTTTTCTTTCATTAATCTTTCTCGCATCTCTTTTTCAACTATTTCCTTCATTCATCTCTTCATCTCCTCTCTCTTCTTATTCTTTTATTCGATTTCCAACTTTTTTTCGTGGTACCTTTTAACTTCTATCTCTTTTTTTCCTCCCCCTTTTTTTTTTTTTTACAAGAATTCTATCCACATTCCAATCTTTTCCATCCCTCATTCCTCCCTTAATTTCTTCCTCCTTTTTTTCCCCCTCCCTCTCTTTTTTTTTCCTTCCATATCTCACCACATTCCATTCCTTTCCGATGCCTCTCTCTCTCTCTCTCTCTCTCTCTCTCTCTCTCTCTCTCTCTCTCTCTCTCTCTCTCTCTCTCTCTCTCTCTCTCTCTCTCTCTCTCTCTCTCTCTCTTTCTTTTATCCTTTCTTATCCACTACTTATCATTCCATCCCTTCTGTTCATCATCTTCCTTTTGTTCTTCTCCTTTTTCAACCCTTTCATTTATCCATTTCCTTCTTTCATGACCTGTATCCTTCCTCTTCTTCCACTTCCCGTCTCGTCCATCCCTCTTCCCTTTCTCCCTCCCTCTCTCTCTCTCCCTCCCTGGCCAGCACATTAAGGCGGTTCGTGCTTCGCTGAAAGGTTAATTTTCGGTGCGTCGTGGGGCGAGGTAGGCGGATGAGACTTAATTGGCGGTGAGTTCGTGAGAGAGAGAGAGAGAGAGAGAGAGAGAGAGAGAGAGAGAGAGAGAGAGAGAGAGGAGGAGATTGGTGTTGTTAGGTTGAAGAAAGAGTAATTCATGTTTTAGCATCGATGTGAAAAGAATTTGGGGTTTAAAACGGATAAAAAAAAAACATTGAGAATTTAATGGCTAATGGAAAAGAAAACGGACATAGAAAGAACAACAAAGACAAGAAACAATAGACAAATAATAAAACATCACATGCAGAACACAACAAAAAAAAGAAAGAGAGAGAGAAAAAAAAGAAAATTGATGTAGAAAGGAAAATAAACACACAATACACAAATAAGAAAGTCACACATACAAATTAAAACAAAAGAAAAAGAAAAAGAAAAAGAGAAACAAAAGGATAATTGAGAAAGAAACACGAGAAGTGGATGAAAGGAGTGACATCAAATGAGGTGGAAGAGCGGTTAATAGGTGGATTATGGTGCGGAAGGGAGTAATAGCCTTAGTAGTCTGCAGGTGGGTGGATGTGGGCGGGAAACAGGCGGATCTGCACGTAGTAATGCAATAATCGAAGGAAGAAGAGTGACGCGGGACTGTGTGGGCGTGCGTGTGGGTGAAATAAGTCTACGGGGACCTCAAGCCGCGTTTCACTTACTCGACTACGTGAGAGAGAGCAAAAGATGGGAAAAGGGGAGAGGGCGAAAGGAAAAGGAAAAAAATGGCAAGAAAAGAAAAAAGCAGAAAAATAAAAACATAGAAAGATTAAAATGAGGGGAGATGAAAGAAAAGGAAAGAAAGATAGGGAAGAGAAGCATGATAGGTGGGGAAAGAGAGAGTGGGTGAAAGGAAAAGGAGGAAAGAAACGGCAGGAAGAGAAAAGAAGAAAGATCAAAATATAGAAGGATGAAAAAAGGAAAGGAAGAAAGGGGAGATATGATAAAACACGCAGTAAATGTTAAAATAAGAGAGAGAGAGAGAGAGAGAGAGAGAGAGAGAGAGAGAGAGAGAGAAGGCATCAGATATATATATATATATATAGCACTATTTCGGAGGCAAAATAAAATACATGAAAGTGAAATGGATTACTTTTTACATGAGGTGCAAAAGAGCCGCGTGGGAGAGAATATAAAGGTGATGTATCTCGTGACCCGATGATGCTGATGGGCTGAAAAAATGAAGGAGGCGAAGGAATAGGATGTTAAAAGATGCTGCGTAAGGAAAAGAAGGAGAAAGAAGGAATAGAGATTACAAGATATAATTAAAATGTACCTGAGACTATATAAGATAAAGATAGTGGTAGGAATAAAGAAAAGAGAGAATAAAAAAAAAAAAGATACGAAAATGTGATCAAAGGAGTGACTCAATGATGCTGATGGGCTGAAAAATGAAGAAAGCGAAGGAATAGGAGGGAAAAAGATACTGCGTAGAGATAACAAAGAAAGAAGGAAGAAAGAAGAGAGGTAACAAGATATAAAGTACCCATAACTATAATAACATAATGATAGGTAAGAAATAAAGAAAAGATTAAAAAAGATGGAAAAGTTATCAAAAGAGTGAATAAAAAAGAAGGGAGAGGAGATAAAGTGATAAAGGCCATGAAAGAAGATGAATATGAGAGGGAGAGGGAAAGATGATGACGAAGACGATAATGATGGTGAGGTGGGAGGCTGTAAGTGGAGAACCTTAACTAACTTACCTCGCCATCTAGTGACCAGGAAAGTGAGGAGGAGACCCTGAGGACAGCATAAACCTCCTCCTCCTCCTCCTCCTCCTCCTCCTTCTCCTTTTTCTTGTTTTTGTTGTTCTTATTCATATTCTTATTTCTTCTCCTCCTCCTCCTCCTCCTCCTCCTCCTCCTCCTCCTCCTCCTCCTCCTCCTCCTCCTCCTCCTCCTCCTCTCCTTCCAAGCGTAATCTCTCGAGCTGAAAGAGGAACACGATTTATCTACGTGAGTTGTGCGTATCTTAGTTTATCGTTTAGCGTGGAAAGGAGAAGAGGAGAGCAAAGGGAAGGGATGAGTGGAGAAGAAGAGAGGGACGACTGAGCGACCGAGGGGAGTGGTAGAGAGAGAGAGGGAGAGAGAGAGAGTATTGGATGTAGATGGAGAAAAGGATAAGAAGGGAAAACGAGGGAAGAGGAGAAAAGATGTGAGGAAACAGGAGGAAAGGAGAAGAAAAAAATCAAGAAGTGGAAGAAAGAGAGATGGAGAAACGATAAGACGAAAGAGGAAGGAGGGAGGAGAGGAAAAAAAAAGCAGAAGGAAGAGCTGGAGGAAAGCCAAGAAAAGAGGAAGAGACGAAGTACTTGCGAGAGGAAAGGTCAGGAGCCGTTTACGAGGAGGAGGAGGAGGAGGAGGAGGAGGAGGAGGAGGAGGAGTAGAAGAGGCAGGGCATTATGGTCCGCCTTGTACTTTGTGAGGAAAATATTGTAAGGAGCCATGGTTGTTTGTACTTACAGCGACTTTGGGGGGAAAAAAATAGACTTTGGAGGAGGCGGAGGAAAAAAATAAAGTAATAGAAAGAGAAAAGATAACAAGATAGAAGTTTCTTGGTGTGTTACTTTCTTTTATCCTTGTTTTCCTAGCGTACCATCGTGAATTGCAGTTTTGTGTTGGTTTATTGTTTTTTTCCTGCAAGCTAAGAGGGAGGAAAGACCGGGAGGGGAGTATTCCTTCTGTTTTCCTTTTATTTCTGCCTTCCCAATTTCCAGTTTGTATTGCAACGCGGAAGGAGAAACGAAATTTGTGTTGCTATTGTCTTTTTTGGAGAAGGAGAAAGAGAAGGACAAAGACAAAGAGACAAGGAAGGAGAGAGAACCCAAGAGAATCCCAGAGAACCCAAATTGGAAAAAACTGGAAAGAATGACAAGGAAGATTGAAGAAGTAAACCAGAGGAAGGAAAGGTAATCCAAACAAGGCTGTATTGGATTTAGCGTCGTCATGAACTGCTTATTTCTGGTTGTGGTCGAGCAAAAGAAAATGGAGGGGAAGGAATGCAAGGGGGGACTACATAGGATTACATAGGAAAGCCAGGCACCGAGTCATCCTTAAAACTTCTTTCATTACTCTTTGGGGAAACTACTAAAAATAAAGATAGGATGGAATAATAAGGGAAAAAAGAGGGAGAAGGGAAGTTAAGGGGAAAGGAGTAAATAGGAGAAAGTTTAAAGATGTGAAACAGAATGGGAAACGTGATGAATGGATAGAGTAACTAAAAATCTTGAATAAAGAGATAAGATAGAAGAAATGAGGAAAAAGGAACTAGAATAAAACTCAAGGAGACGAAAATACATAGGAAAAGCTAAAGAAAAAATTAAATGGAAGAGAAATTATGATGAAAAGATAGCATAGATGAAAGAAGGAAGGATAATTAATGTAAAAAGTAGGAAAAGTGATCCAGGAGAGATAAAAATGGATTAAATAGAAAATTGTGATGGATAGTGCTCTCTCTCTCTCTCTCTCTCTCTCTCTCTCTCTCTCTCTCTCTCTCTCTCTCTCTCTCTAACACACCTCGGCATTAAGACTTATTATTAATCTCTCGTATCAAGACATTTCTCATCATAGGAGTTAGGTTCTCACACTAATTAATTCTTGCTGCTACATTCTCTCTCTCTCTCTCTCTCTCTCTCTCTCTCTCTCTCTCTCTCTCTCTCTCTCTCTCTCTCTCTCTCTCTCGTCGATTCTGAAACAGTCAAATCTTTTCCTCTGCAAAATTCTTGGCTCAAAGGAACTTGAATTGCAAAATTTACTTGGCTTATTTGCACGCGTATTGCAGCTTCCTCCTCCTCCTCCTCCTCCTTCTCCTCCTCCTCCTCCTCCTCCTCCTCCTCCTCCTCCTCCTCCTCCTCCTCCTCCTCCTCCTCCTCTTCACTTTCCCTCTTCCGAATAATTTCTTTCGTTTTTCTCTGCCTGTCCTGACGAAGAGCTTCTTTTTTCCGCCGTCAGCACCGTCAGGAGTGAGAGAGGAGGTGCTGCGGGTGATGGAAGAGGAGGAGGAGGAGGAGGAGGAGGAACGCTACATGATTCTTTCCTCACTTTTCTCTCCTTTCGTTTTTTTTCTGCTCTTAATCCTATTTTGTATATATAATTCTCTCTCTC
>NC_059299.1:5212479-5214979 GCF_017591435.1 Portunus trituberculatus
TAGCTGTGTGTGTGTGTGTGTGTGTGTGTGTGTGTGTTGGCAGCGATTATAGCCAAACTATCACAAGCACCTGCCAGCCTCTCCCCTCTCCCTCTCCTCTCCCTCTCCCCTCACTTTCCCCTCTAGCCGTTCCACCTCTCCTCTTCCATCTCTCCATTCCAGTCATCCTCTTCCCCCATTTCCCCTCTTTTCTCTCCTTTCTCCCCTCTTTCCCTCTCATTCTTCCCCTTCTCCTCTTCCTTCCCCTCGTGGCCATATTGGTCGTAAAGTGGCCAAAGAAAACGGGATCCTTATCGAGTGAGGGTAAGTGAAGCTCATGACAACCCAGAGAGAGAGAGAGAGAGAGAGAGAGAGAGAGAGAGAGAGAGAGAGAGCTATACATACTCGAAGACAATGGTTCTCCGGCGACATCTCCTCCTCCTCCTCCTCCTCCTCCTCCTCCTCCTCCTCCTCCTCCTCCTCCTCCTCCTGGCCAAGTTTCAGAATTAACTCGTCATAATTAGTCTCATTACCTGCGCTTTTCCCTCCTTCTCCTCCTCCTCCTCCTCCCCTCTCCCTCCCCACTTCCTCCCCTCGCTCTCTCTCTCTCCCCTTTCTCTCTCTTCCCCTCACTCCTCTCTCTTGTGACGTTGGTTCCTGCAGATAGTGTTTGACTTCTGCGTCTCTCTCTCTCTCTCTCTCTCTCTCTCTCTCTCTCTCTCTCTCTCTCTCTCTCTCTCTCTCTCTCTCTCTGCTTCCATTCTTGAGTTCGTTTTATTTTCTTTCCTTTCATTTAATTTTGCTTTCCTTTAATTCTTGCTTCCTCCTCCTCCTCCTCCTCCTCCTCTTCTTTCCGTGACTCATGTGAGGAGGAGGAGGAGGAGGAGGAGGAGGACGATATATTGTACCGACATTTTAAAGCATCCAGCCTCTTCCTTTTCCTCCCTCCCTCCCCCTTCCTTTCCCTCCCTCCCTCCCCTCTCCCTCCCTCTCTCTCTCTCTTTCTGCAGCCTTGCCTCTTCTTTCCTTCCTTCGCAGCTGCATCCCTCCATTCCTTCTCCTCTTTTTCTTTTCTCCTTTTTCTCTTCTTTCCTTATATAGACCACTGGATCATGAAGAGGAGGAGGAGGAGGAGGAGGAGGAGAAATGGAAGGGGTTTTTTTTCCTGTCTTAGTTATTGAGAGAAGAAATACACACAAGGTTTCAAAAGACACCACTCTCCACCTCCTCCTCCTCCTCCTCCTCCTCCTCCTCCTCCTCCTCCTCCTCCTCCTCCTCCTCCTCCTCCTCCTCCTCCACGTCTTCCTCCTCCTCCACACTTTGCATGAAAAAGTTTCCAGAGTAATATGTCAAAGTTAACGATACGGAGGAGGAGGAGGAGGAAGGAAAGCAGGATGATCGGCAGTTTTTCCTCCATTTTTAGCTTGGTTTTCCCCCAGACGCTGGAAAACAACTGGAATAATGAGAGAGAGAGAGAGAGAGAGAGAGAGAGAGAGAGAGAAGGAATAGGTGAGAAATGGAATCATATGAAGTAAGATTAAAGAGGCTTTCCGTAGAGAGAGAGAGAGAGAGAGAGAGAGAGAGAGAGAGAGAGAGAGAAAGAGAGAGGTTCACTTGGGATTGAGGGAGACACGCTTCTCTCCTTAAAGGGATCAGAATGTAAACACGATGAGAGGAGGGCGGTGGGGGGTTGGTCACGAGAGAGAGAGAGAGAGAGAGAGAGAGAGAGAGAGAGAGAGAGAGAGAGAGAGACGTACAAAAATAAGAACAGACAGATTAATGAACAGAACAAGAGAATGATGAAAGACAAAGTAAAAAAATAAAAAAATAAAAAAAGATAGAGAGAGAAACAGACAGACAGATAAATAGAGAAAGAAATAAAGATAGAGAAACAAATAAAATGGAATGAGAGACTGACATAAGAGAGAGAGAGAGAGAGAGAGAGAGAGAGAGAGAGAGAGAGAGAGAGAGAGAGAGAGAAAGAAAAATAGAGAGAGGATGAAAATTAAAGGCAACAAACAGTGGAGATTATAATGCAAATGAGATTGTCTATCATTCAGAGAGAGAGAGAGAGAGAGAGAGAGAGAGAGAGAGAGAGAGAGAGAGAGAGAGAGAGAGAGCGAGCGGACGTCCTCTATCAAACATTCCCACACTTACATCCTTCACCTCCCTTCCCCTCTCCCCCTCTCCCCCTCTCTCCTCTCCCAAAACATGTCTGTGCGTCACTACATACCCGACACACCTTCACTTTTCAATACGTCACATTTACGTCACGTTCATCCCTTATTGTTGCTGTTACTGTTGTTATTGTTGTTTGTTAGTGTTGTTGCTCTTAACCTTCCTTTCAAATCTCTATTCGTCTTTATTCATTCTGTCCTTCATTCCTTGTTTCCAATGTATCTATTTGTGTTTTACCTGTTTCGCCTCATCAGCCTTGCCTTCACCTGCGCTTCCGTCACTCGCTACGTCACTAATGCGTCACCTGTCCGCCTCCGCTCATGTGACGCGCCCTTGGTTAACT
>NC_059299.1:5229979-5232479 GCF_017591435.1 Portunus trituberculatus
GTTACCAAGCTCAGATCTCTCTCTCTCTCTCTCTCTCTCTCTCTCTCTCTCTCTCTCTCTCTCTCTCTCTCTCTCTCTCTCTCTCTCTGGTAATTTGTGTCGATATTCAAATTTTTCCAATTACGAATGAATACTGCATCGTTTCGTTGTTTATTCATTCATTTGATCAACTGAGTCATTCATTCATTCATTCACTCACTTACTTAATTTCCATAGCAATTAATCCCTTGATCACACACACACACACACACACACACACACACACACACACACACACACCTGTTAATTTAACTCTAGCAAAATTCTCCAGTTTCACTTTACATTCCCTTCAGGTAAATCACTCCTTTGTACAGATGAGAAGAGCAGTATATCAGGTAACAAACACTCCCCTCGTCACACCTACCCTTACCTCTTCACTAATTACCTCACCTGCGCTGCCCAATTAAAATATACACGTTTATACATGTCTCCCATACATTATACGACCCGTAATAATACATTTTGAGCACCTGGACGGGTCGTTAAGCCTAAATTACCTGTATATCACCTGTTTCCACGTATACCTGGTTGTTAATTAGTAGAGAAGCAGGTATACATGAAGAGTATTCGTGGTTTTGGGCGCTACTTGGCTCAGCTGCGGTGCATACTTTGACCATCGTCTGTACTGTGTTGCCACGCGTACGAGAGAGAGAGAGAGAGAGAGAGAGAGGGGTTGCGTTAAGACAAACACACATTTCAGAGGTAAATTGCGTACAAGGAAATACCAAGACATAATTGAATAAACAGTAAAGGAAGAGAGGGATGAAGAGAAGAGGAGGAAAGATCAGTGAGTGAGTGAGTGAGTGAGGGAAGTGAGTGAGTGAGTGAGGGTGGCTGGCAACTCTGTGACCTCCACGTCTCTAACCATTCATGTGTACTCACACGCAACGCCCACACGCACGCACACACACACGCACATTTATTCGTACACACATCATTAATTTGGTGATGGCGCAGTGTGTGTGTGTGTGTGTGTGTGTGTGTGTGTGTGTGTGTGTGTGTGTGTGCCTTGACGTAAACAGTTGCATGATTGATGACTGCAATCTCTCTTTCCTCCCCTCGCCACCTCCCCTTTCTCTCTCTCTCTCTCTCTCTCTCTCTCTCTCTCTCTCTCTCTCTCTCTCTCTCTCTCTCTCTCTCTCTCTCTCTCTAGAAAGTTGGCAGTAAGGGAAAGCGTTTTCAACCACATTTCTATTATTTTTTTCTTTTCACTTCAGAGTTTCTTAATCACCAGAGAGAGAGAGAGAGAGAGAGAGAGAGAGAGAATAATATAAACTGTTACAGCATTGTTAGGTAGTTGAACTTATCACACACACACACACACACACACACACACACACACACACACACACACACACACACACACACACACACACACCTTCTTAATCCCTCAACCCTCGCCCCCTTCATCACCCAAAAAAAAACACTGGAATCTCGTCTAGTACGCAGATACAACACAACATTTCATAGTTTGGCTTATGCGGCAGCAAAAACAAAAAGAAATCGCGGTACGACACTTTGGGCAAGACAGGCCGCGCGGGCAACCCACCTCGGCAGCGCGCAGCATAGCCAGTCGCTGAGTCAGTTACCCACAGGAAGTTTCAGCGGGAGGCGCTTACGCTTGGTGCTACGAAATAGAACATGTGCCTTTACAGTGAGCTTTTGAAACCCTTAACGTTAGGCACAGCGTTACACAGACCTTGTGATGCGTGGTACTGAGTTTTAAGTTGGCAACCATGCAAGACAGACGTGCCAGGCAGGACAAAACAATGGACTTGGTAATCTGGAAGTTGGTAAGTGCTGTTAGTTGTCACAGAAACGAGGGAACACATATTAGGGTGGACAGTTTTAGGTGTGTGTGTGTGTGTGAGGGTTACCTGCGTGTTGTGTGGGTGTGTGGGAGGTGTAGTGAAGGTGTGAGAGTGGCAGGGTGTGTCTTTTCGTGTAACAGTGATTGAGTGATTAGGTTGTTTATGTTGTTGGCAGGTTCTCTCTCTCTCTCTCTCTCTCTCTCTCTCTCTCTCTCTCTCTCTCTCTCTCTCTCTCTGCGTGAGGCTGAAGTGGCCACCAATCTCCTCTCCATCCTCCTCCTCCTCCTCCTCCTCCCTCCATCAAACCAGCACCGTCAGCTTCTATTTTTCTTTTTTCTCATTGTATTATTTGGCTTTCATTAATACAACACGTTTCTCAGTTGTATTTTTTTGTTATTCATTGTTCAACTTTCACTTGACTTTCTGCTTTGGCAATAGACGAGATTGTTGAAAACTGAACGAAAATAAACAGATACCCCCATCTCTCTCTCTCTCTCTCTCTCTCTCTCTCTCTCTGTCGTGGTTCAAGTCATGGTACTAATCATTATGTAAATTAGATGTAAAAAGACAAGTATTACTAGTTTTTGTTTCTCAGTTTTGACGATAATCTTTTATACATTATGGCCAAAGAAATATGCAAGACTTCGCTG
>NC_059299.1:5247479-5274979 GCF_017591435.1 Portunus trituberculatus
AGTGAGTAATAAAAGAAGATAAATTGACTTGTGTAAGATGTAATGTTTGTGATCCTCGTGTGTGTGTGTGTGTGTGTGTGTGTGTGTGTGTGTGTGTGTGCATTATATTCCCCGTTGTTGTCTTTTCATCTTGTCCCATAAGTGAATGCTTAATAAGGCAGAACATAATTTACAAGAGGGAGGGCGAGAGTCAAGGGTGTGGATAAAAGCTTGTTTAGGTGAGGGAGGAGGGCAAGGAAGAGTATGTACCATATTACCTAACCACACGTAACCTCTCTCTCTCTCTCTCTCTCTCTCTCTCTCTCTCTCTCTCATTATCACGCCTCATCGCACCTTTTTATCCCTGCTCCACCCTCCTCACTACATCACCTGTGCTCGCCTGCCGCCTTAACGAGCCTTGCGTTGTCCAGGGAAAGGTAATGAACGTGTCAGACTCGCCCTGAAGCAAAGAACCATCCCGGAGCTCACGAGACAGAAGGATGAACTCTAAAAACTCTGAACTTTAGAATCTGTGTGTACTAAAGGGCTAGAAGATAACGGAGTAAACAGACGTCCCTCGAGGCGTGGCCAAGAAGAGATAAAGGAACGTTAAGTGTAAAGCGTAAAGCTGGAAGTGTATCCGGTGCTCGTCATTGGTCGCGAGGGAAGCGTCGTCAGAAGGCGTCGAGATGTGCGTCATCTGCCAAATGGTGCACCACGTGTTCGCGCCCGTCGTGCCCTCCTTCCCCTCCCCGCTCGACCTGGGCGTGCTGATGCGGCCCCAGGCGTGCGGCAGACACAAGGTAAGTCCGCGTGTGCTGCCCCGCCCCTCCGCTTACCCTACCCAACTCCTGTCTCTCTCCCTTCTGAACCCCCGCACCGTTCCGGGACTCCCCGCACCACCCTTTGTCGCCCCTGAACCTCGCTTACCTTCCCCCTCCCCGCCCCGCCCTGCCCCGCCCTGGCTTGTGTCCTGCGAGGCTCGGGTGTGCTGGTCTGGGTTCGCCAAGACGACGCCACGTCAGCATGCGAGGCTGTGCTGGCGGGTGTGTGCCGCTGTGACGACGCTGCCGCGGCGCACTATGCTGCCCGCTTCACGTCTCTCTCGTAATACTTTGATAATCCCTGGTCGTCCCGTGCTTGCATGTAGAAAGTATTCCTGCTGCCAATATCCTGACGCACCAACCTGCCAACTATTTCCTTTCACTAATGAAAAAGCGCCGCCAATACGTCATCCCAATAAGGTGAACAACGCTCTCTCTCTCCCGCTTGTGCGCGGCGTGGTGTGGCGATGTGGCGTGCGTGGCGAGGCTGCCGCAGCCTACACCCCCTCACCCAACCCCCTCCCCCTCCCCTACAGGCCAGCCGCATGGGGCGGCGGGCGCCTCCTCGGTGATGATGGTGGGTGGCCGGCGCTCCCCGGCACCCGCCCCCGTGTTGGGCCCCCCGCCCGTCCGCGCATACTGCATGGGGGGCTCTTGGCACTACCACACCTCCCAGCCCAGCTCCACTCCCGCCACGCCCATGGCCGCCCACACGCCCACGCTTCCACACGGACCGTCACCCCTTGTACGATCCGGGTCTGTGCCGGGCGAGGGCGCCAGCGTGACTGGTGAGGCGGACGATCAGCTGCCGCCTCTGCGGCCCCGCGCCCCCGACGCCGAATCCCTGTCCCCGGCATCGGCCGTGGGCGGGCGCGGCATGTCTCGCTCGGTGTCGGACTCCACGCTACGGCAGGCCGCCTCCCGCGCCGCGCTGCACCTGCCTCTCCCAGTCACTTCCCTCATGCACTTCAAGGTACCGCCGCGGGGCCGACGAGCACCTCAGGCGCGACACGTCTTTGTGTCTGCCATGCATGACTGCACCATGTTGAGAACCACTTGTTGGCAAAAGAGCAGCCTCATTGTACATCCCAAATTGTTAATTACAACACTCCATGATATTACCTGAGTCACCTGACCTTGTAGCAGTGTGCCTCATACGTGGCCTTGGGACACAACATTCTTGTTTTATCTCCCTCTCATCAACCTGTGCTGTTCAGTATATCTTGGCAACCATTCCAAAATTCTTCACCTCACCACCAAGTCTCCAGCAGGAGGGAAGAGGCCAGAGTAATGGCCCATAAAGGTGATGGAGTACTTGTGGCCCCAAGGGTCTGCTGGATGCCACCTTGCCAAGTGCAACCTTGGGCTGCCTCACACCGAGGCTCACCACCATAACAACATCCACCATGCACTGTGGCCAGCCATGCATCACCACCAGAGCCACACACACTTTTGAGTCTTCAACACAAAATATGCACAGGACTGTCTTGGCTATCAATAGTCAGACAATTTATAGTTTCACCCAGCCAATGATTTTCTGACGTGGCTTATGTTTTTTTCCTGCTGAAACATAGAGTGAATTGATTGATGTTCCACTTCATTTCCATTGCAAATGGATAGTTTTCAGTTTATGACTTTTCTTAACAAGCCTGCCTCTCATCCCAGCCATCTTGGTTGGGTGAAACTGTAGATTGACCCAGTAATCTTGTAAGTTGTTGTGGTAGCCCATTTAGAACTCTTGCTGTGGCTGAAATGTGTGTGTGATAGTAAGTGGTCATGGTGTCCTGCTGCTAGACCTGCCAACTCCATTCCTTGGTAGTGGTGGTCATGGTGTGGGGGCAGCACTATTGGTGGCCAGCGGAGGGAACATTGCCATCTCACCAGCTCTGTGTAGTTTATGTGGAAAGTGAGGAGATCACCAAGTTGTAACTGAGAACTTCTGTGTCCTTATCCTGCTCTCTGGTCTTCAGTAGTGTAGATTATGAGTGTTCTGAGGCACCATGTATATACCTTGCAAGGCTTTATCCTGTACATGCAAAGGAACAACACCCATTTTCTTTGGCAGAGGCTCAGTACTTTATATTCTTTCTACTTTTAAGATTTAGAGATGTGATAATTGTTTGTTCAGATTTGACCTGCGGAGATTGTGAAATGTATCTTATTGATTTATCTTCACCATGATTTTTGACTATGAGAAAGAAAACCTGGTTAACATTTCTCACTATTGCTCAAAAACGGTTTAATACTTTTCATTACAAGTTATTTGTACAAAGTTTGAATGTGTCTTGCTTTTGTGTCCACAGAAGGAGCTGAGTTTGGTGCGGCGGGGCAACAGGGTCCCAGGACAGAGGAAGAGCTTCATCGCCACCACCTCCCCGACCCTCCCACGATGCCATTCACCCCTCAGCCAGAGTAAGTCACTTTACTTCTCTCCTTCTCATCATCTTCCTGTTCTGTGGATGTCTGGGTGGTTCAGAAACTTTTGATTTGATGTACGTTGAAGATGAGGTTGAAATCTTTTAAGAGACTCCTTTACTCATCAGTTTATTTATGCTTGTACCTTCTGGTGTTTTTCAATTATTGGTGTATCAGTGTTCATATCTTCAGGCATCTCATTTTCCCATGTTTATTCAGTCATCATTCTTAATCATCCACACTTGCATAGTCACTGTCTCCATTTATTCATCACAGTAATCCATTCATTTTGCCAGTTTATTGTATTTCATCCACTTATCCACTCACTCCATGACTCCTTTTATGCCATCTTAACCACACCTTCCTTGCTAGACACTTACATGCTTGTCACCACCCACAGGCAGCCCCATGGAGTCCCCCAGAAATATGTCCCCACTCCAGCACTTTGCATTTGCACCAGTGAAGAGCCGCGACGGTCGAAGGTGGTCGGTGGCGTCCCTCCCGTCCTCAGGTTATGGCACCACCCCAGGCTCCTCCAATGTGTCGGTGAGCAGTTGTTCGGCAGCACAAATTCTAGTCATTTTATGCATCTTTAACTTCATTCACACACACTTCTGATATTCTTGTTTTTTTTTTTTTCATAGGCTTCACATCCAATTTATTACGTACATTGTTGTTTTGGGTTTTGATTACATTGTGTCATTCCCTTCCAGTCCCAATGTTCAAGTCAGGAGAGGTTGCACCAGATAGGGGGTCAAGGGGCGAGTGGGGGCACAGGGCAGCCAGCAGGGGCTCCCAACTTCAACATTGGTTCCCCGGCGGTTGACGAGGTCCGCCAGACTCACTCGCGTCACTTCTCCTCTGGTGAAAGCAACCCTTCCATAGACGAGGATGGTCGGCGGTCGCCCATGAACAGGCCTCGCTCACGCTCCCTCAGGTAAGTGGCAGCTCCCTCTGCCTCCCCATCCCGAGCCCCACACAACCACAACCACACCCAAGACCACCACCACCACTGCCACCTGTGTTCCTCCTGCACTTCTCCAAAACCAAATATGACGCCTCCCAAATCTTTATTATCGTTTCTCTCTGTTGCACTCAGTATATTTTTCAGTTGACATTTTGCAAGTGGTCTGGCAGTATGCTGGTTTTCATAAGCTGCTATAGTAATGGCCTGTGTCAGCTAAGCAGAGGGGCAAGGATTGATGTACTTTTGTGTATGCGCAAAGCCATAATGCACCAAATGCTTGAGAAAGTACAGCTGAAGGAAACTTACTGTAGCAAAGCAACATTGCTACTTAGGCACTGCACTTGACACACTTGTTGTGAAATCTCACTATGATTCTAAGGCTTTGGGGTCAAAGTCTGTTTCAATACTGAGTAAAAACAATTTGGCACGTAGTATGTGACAAGAATACATTTCACCAAAGCCAAATTTAATCTTTTACGTTATTATGGGTATGTCTCAGATTCACAAAGGAATGCTTAGACTAAACAGCAGCAACCTCAGACCTTGAATATAACCTCCTGTTAAGGCTTCATGTCCATCCAAGAAGAAACTTTCTCATGAGTTTCACCGAATGATCTTTTCCCCTTCTCTGATGAGTGAGTGTTGTGATGCAACCAAACTTTACGTGTCCAACAAGACAAAGGATGCGTCTCCCTGCTCACACCGGCCTGTGGCATTGTGCCTCCAGTGCTGATTAAACTTGCCCACACCCTACCTCTTCATGAGTAGTTCATGAGTTAAACATCTTGACAGATTTTATCCTTTTTCACAACAGTAAACTGTGAAGGCTTTTTGATAGCATATAGATACATTAAAGTACATAATTTGCTGCTTTTAGTGACAAAGTCTACACTTTATGATGAGTTAACTGGGTGATAATTTTTTGTTTTTGTTCTCCTCACCTTGTGCGGCTCTAGTCTGGCCTGGCTGTGCATCTCCACACTTGAGTAAGATATCCAACCTCTAAACTCTATTTTCCTGTCGCCACCTAGTGTCCTGTAAATCTTCCTCTAAATCATTTTCTTTTAAGTATTTTATGTTCTTGCTTCCTTCTTGCTGTGATGTGCTGCCTGTGTCTGCCATGCTGTGGCTGTGCCATTGTGGTGTTGTCACACCTTCACATCCTCCACTCCCCAGTTTACTTCACATGCACTCACTAATACCATTGTAGTATTTTTTATTATATATTTATCCATGATATTCCATAATTTATTGTTAATTTTTCACTCTATTCTTTGGCAGTTAATTATGATAGACTTCAACTCACTGAACATGAAAAGTGTGGATGAAAACACTATTAATTTTTGTAATTGTATTTTTATGTTGGTCTTTTGTTTATTAATGAGTTCACAGGAGTCTAGTGTAGCCGGCTATTGTTGTGCTGTTGTGATGCAGATGTGGAGAATTCAGTGAATTCTGTACAGGAGTTATGACCACTTAGGTAGACTTAGTGGTGCACCAGGCATGCACACCACCTTGTGATGACACCAGACTGCAGAGTTATCAGCACAGAGTTGTCATGTACCACTAGTTGCCTTTCACTCTAAGATTTGAGTCAATTTTTCTTTGGCAATTTTTTTTTTTTTTTTTTTTTTTTTCTCTGCATCTTACATTTTAATATGTGATTTCAACTCTTTACACTTTGCTGTTATTCAGTTGCTTTCTATAATCCTGTACTGTTATGGTGGTCATCATTATCATCATCATCTGGTAATTGGTTGCTGGCCTTCAGTGACACAGACAATATTACTCATCCTTCTCTCCACCCCTTGCAGTAAGACAGATCCCGTTGTCTTCCACCGTGAAAACTGACGTGTTGGAAACGAGACAAATAAGTAATTAAGTACAGTACAGTAGATTGGTCCCACACATACCAATGCTAAATTTAGCTAGAGTCCTCAGATTTCCCAAGTACCCCAAAAGACCCACTCATTGACTTAAGGTACAACTCCCACCCAGAGCATTACAGTTGTACACCCACTGCTGCCCCGCCACAGTGGAGCGCAGTGGCTGTGTGACGCACTAATCACTACATCTCTAAAGGCTCTCATCACCATTTATTATAAAGCCACACAGCAGGTTTTGTAGTATGTCAAGTAAAGCAGCATGGGTTCACTCTAACGTACTATATTAAGCATGAATGTTTGTTTACTTGGGCAATGGCTGGTTTTGTGTTTATATCTAAAGAGGCTTAATAATTCAGTGTATGTAATGGTAATTCAAATGTTACTGTATTTGTGATCACACCATAACAGAAAACTATTTTACATTGTTGTCTAGATGCCATTTGTATTTCATTTATTTAAAAAGCACCATGAGTTTACAAATAGAGAAGAACTTGGCATTCAGACAGCCACAAATTATAGGAATATGTTGAACTGGATATCAGCATGAACTTCTTGAAACAATGAATGGACGAACAGAATAAAATAAATGGCATCTAGTTAGATCAAACAAACTTTAGATCAATATGTTGCTTTTATTTGAAATGGAAAAGAATAAATATAGGGAATCATTGAGTTTAAACATTGAAATCAAAGTTACAAGTGAATGATAGCTGGTAATCAGATTTGTCCAGTGAAAAGATGGGAATACCTTCCGATATAGGAATGTACAAAAAGAATTAAGGATTGTTCATCTCTGTTATTGTCCCAAGATCTGTGGCAATTTTGTTAGCCGCCATGTGACAAAAGAATCACGGCTGCAGTTCTACAGTAGGGAGAATTACAGCAACAAGTGTACATAATAGTGGTTTGTTGCTTCTGTATGTAGTAAGTCTTGACGTGCAGTGAATTAGTTGTCGTGCAGTCCTGCCAGGATTGTTTTGCATCAGGGATAGTGATATGTCCTCCTAACACTCTAGTCTTTCCCCATGCCGTGATTTCTGTTGTGTGCTCAGTAACCATTGTTCTCAGTACTGATGGTGTCTGTTCTCCCATGCAGTAGTCCAATACGCTCCCCTGTGGTGGACAATGAGATCATCATGATGAACACCCTCTACAAGGAACGCTTCCCCAAGGTGGGTCTTTGGCTCGTTATCTGTGAGTGTGGCAAGGATTGTATATCAACTAAAAGAAAGGAACTATTCTGTGCCACACCACCACTGCTTTCAAAGGGTGTTTTTATAGTTCTAGTGATAGATTAACAAAATTTCTACGTCACTAAAGTGAGATACAGTCTTGACAATCCAACTAATCATCACAGTAGCCTTTAAAAATAGTCATGGTGAGAGAGCAAAGCATTTCAGAACACACACACACACACACACACACACACACACACACACACACACACATGCTGACTTCCATTTCATGACTCTCAGGCAACGCAGCAAATGGAGGAGAGACTAAACACCTTCATTGAGGACAACCGAACCATAGAAGTGCAGGGAAGCCCCGACATAGCCCAGGACGGAGTGGCCATCGCCCGCTTTGTCCACCACCAGGTCATCGAGATGGCTAAGGACTGTCTGCAGAAGTCTCAGGAAAAGCTAATCACCAGCAGATATTTCTACGAACTTTCAGAAAACTTGGAGAAGCTGCTTTGTGAGGTGAGGACTTTCATGCTTTTGTTAGTGCCAAAGCCTTTATTTTTGGTGTTCATCTTTACTTGTTTTCTTAAATGAATAGCAGCATGCAGAGTTTTATATATATATTTTCTCTTAGTTTATTGCACCTGTCCTTGGTTCCTTTAAATAGTTTTAGGTAAGGATTTGTGTACTTTCATTAATATTTGCTAGTTTGTCCTTGTTTATTTTCTCTGATAAATAGCAGTATGTCTACTACACTTGAATTCTTGAAATTGTTTGTGTGAGGCATTTCTTCCCAAAGTCACCAAAATGTCACTACACACAGACGAAAGACAAGTCACCGGACGCTGCTGCTCACCTCACGTCCCTCATCAAGAAGCTGCTGCTCATCGTGTCCCGGCCGGCGCGCCTCCTGGAGTGCCTGGAGTTTGACCCAGAGGAGTTCTACCACTTGCTGGAGCAGGCAGAGGGTCAGGCCAGGACCAACCAAGGCATCAAGACAGACATCCCTCAGTACATCATCACCAAACTCGGCCTCAACAGGGACCCCTTGGCTGGTGAGGACTGGGGCTTTTTCAGTGGCCTTTGTGACAGTTATAATGGTTGTCATGTTTTGAAGAGTTTGTACTTGCATGGTCATTATATATTTCCAAAAAAAAATCATATTCTAGTGCTGTTTTTAGGTGCTTGTCATATTAGTTTCTTTTTAATGCTAACTTAACAATCTGCAATATTTATGCAAACATTCTAGTGTAAAATTGTATTATAAATCTCTGTGTAACCATTCACCACAACTAGTTTTTGTATTTATTAGTGTGTTTTGCAATATTTAAACCCATATTCTCACATACAACCACAGCCACACTGTATCCACTCACCATTCAAACTTTGCCTCACATACCATTGTTTCCAGAGCTGAGTGATGACCTGGCAGCTGATGGCGATGCAGAGGACAGCACTGGCAGTGGAACAAGTGCTAGTGGTGCCAACTCCCGCAAGACCTCCAACTCTGAGTACTCCCCGGGCCAGTCTTCCACTCACTCCTCCAGCCCGCCCTCCAAGTCCTCACCCAAGGAGGAGGAGTACGAGAATGTCAAGTTGATATCCAATGGAGCATATGGAGCCGTCTACCTCGTCCGCCATAAGATCAGCAAGGAACGTTTCGCCATGAAGAAGATCAGCAAGCACAATCTCATGCTGCGTAATCAGGTACAGTACTGCTAACCTCAGCTACACACACACACTCTCATGAAAAGTTTGCACACACTTGAAGATCTGAAAGCCTCATAGAAAGTTAGCGCACACTTAAGAAATAGGAAAGAAAACTCTTGCACTCATAAAAACATTAGCACGCACTTGAAAATAACATACACTTACTAATAAGAGTTAACATGCACTTGTAAAATCAACACTTGAAAATCTGATCACCACTTAGTACCTTGACCCTAATGTTGTTGCCTCAGGTGGAACAGGTGTTTAACGAGCGGGACATCATGAGCTTCACAGACAATCCCTTCGTTGTGTCCATGATCTGCAGCTTTGAGACCAAGAAACATTTGTGTCTAGTGATGGAGTATGTGGAGGGTGGAGACTGTGCCACACTGCTCAAAAACATGGGTCCCCTTCCACCTGACATGGCAAGATTCTACTTTGCTGAGACTGTGCTAGCAGTTGAATATTTACACAGGTATGGTAATTTTTAGAGATGTACCGATACCAAAATTTTGGCCGATTCCGATACCGATACCACCTAATTGGGCCGATACCGATACTACTACCGATACCAATACTACTACTTATAGTGATTACTGCACTGGACACCAGGATGAGTTGGTGGATGGCGAGCGTTATCAGATGGGAGGCTTTGTTTTGGGGGATGCTGTAAGTCCTTCTGAGAACGTTTGTGAAATAGGAGCAATTCTAGAAGCTTTTTGAAGCCATTTGCAAAGGTAAATTACTCAGTTATAGGAATGAATATCTTCTCAGTCTTCTGATTCTTGTCAGTTATTTTAAATTCTTACTTCTTACTCCTTTAGCGACCATTTGGTCTTGTGCATTTTCATTATTAATTTTATTGACGATATTTTGGCGATCAAAAATATTTTTAAAATTATTAAAATTGTAAAACAGACACAAAATATTAGCAAAAGAAACTCATTTTGTTGTGTATGTTTCTCTTTAATTAAATCTGACATCCTTTGATATTAATTCATTAGACATTAGTAGACCAATTCAGAAAAATGAGCTTTCACCTAATCTTTTCAATTAAATAGAAAAAGTTTAGTTTATTCTAAATTTCTAGTGTATTGCTATGATCTTAAATAATTAATATGCAACAAATTATACACAATGCACATGATTACAAAACAGAATCGTTACTTTCTTAGTTATGGAATTTTTACATCCTTAGGTTAACACAAGTAACTCAAAAATTAAACTTGCATTAAAATTAATATACATATATAATTCGAGCTTCCACCTATTCCAGTATGATATCTTGGAAAAGGCTAGCACTACCACTGTTAATTATAAATCAAATAAGAATATGCTGTTATTTACAATAATGTTATTTACAATAATATATATATATATATATATATATATATATATATATATATATATATATATATATATATATATATATATATATATATATATATATATATATATATATATATATATATATATATATATATATATATATATATATATATATATATATATATATATATATAAATCATTTTGTTGGATTCTCAATATCTGAAGTTTGACATTCTTAGATTATAGTTAAAAACATAAGCTTTTCACCTGTGTGAACTTTGTGTGGGTGGAGGAGCAGCGTCTGACTGAGAGACAGTGAGAATGCGTGGTGACTCATGGCCGACCGTGTGACAGGATGCCGGAGTTCAGCCTATACACGTTTCATACAAGTCCAATTTCTAGGTTGTGGCTTATTACCACAGAAAACAGTATTCTATGACATACGGTAATCACCACGGAAACTTAATACGCCGTATTATATTAATTTGGTATCATCAATATCTTATATCGAATATATCACTAAGTAGGAAATTCCTTTTAGGTATCGGAAGTATCGGCATAAAAAAGCCGATACCGATACCCAAAAAATGGGCCGATACCGCCGATTCCGATACCGATGCATCGGTACATCTCTAGTAATTTTCCAAGTGTTTGAGCTGTGTGATTGAACTTCATTTAGTAAGGGTAGAAGGGCTGAGAGAGTGCTGTGAAGGAATGTGAATGTGAAAGGTGTGTTCTGTCATGGCTTTTTGAGGGAGACAGCCTTGGTATATCTATGTATGTATGTATATGTGGTAACTCACAATAACAATTCTCCAACATAAAACACCATTTTTAAGCCATTTGTGTGTTCCAGTTATGGCATTGTTCACCGAGACCTCAAGCCAGACAACCTCCTGATCACTGCCCTTGGCCACATCAAGCTGACAGACTTTGGCCTCAGCAAGATGGGTCTCATGTCCTTGGCCACCAACTTGTATGAAGGTTACATTGACAAAGAGACGAGGCAGTTTTCAGACAAGCAGGTGTTTGGCACGCCAGAGTACATTGCTCCTGAGGTCATTTTGAGGTGAGTGTGAAAGGCATAGGCTTGGTACACATTTAGATCTTAGCAAAGTGTACACGTAGATGAATTTGACATTTCTTAAGCCATCACTATGGAGAAACAAATCCTTCACATACATGCTCTGACTTTGCCATCTGGATAAAATTTTCATCTCCGCCAAGGTCGAGACTGTGCACATTTTGTAGATGAATTTTATAGGTATACAAGCCATCACAAAAAGAAATGAGTTATTGATATACATCCTCTCACTTTTATGATGTTCCTGTATTAAATTCTACTCTGTTTCATTCCAGGCAAGGGTATGGGAAGCCAGTGGATTGGTGGGCGATGGGTGTTATCCTGTATGAGTTCTTGATTGGCTGTGTTCCCTTCTTTGGGGAGACACCGAGGAACTGTTTGCCCACACAGTGAATGACGACATAGAGTGGCCCAATGAAGAGGAGTGGCCTGTGCAAGAGGACGCCAAGGACCTGATCTCAGCGCTGCTCCACCACTCACCACTGGATCGCCTAGGGACTGTAGGAGGTGCCATGGAGGTGAAGGAACACGTCTTCTTCATCCCTATTGACTGGGACTCCCTCTTGAGGCAGAAGGCTGAGTTTGTGCCCCAGCTAGATAACGAGGAGGACACAAGCTATTTTGATAGTGAGTGGATCTTTCTGCTGTCTTTATTTCTAATTTCATTGACTATTTCTAAGCAGAAGTGGCTTATTTTGAATTGTTTGCATAGTTACTCATTTGACATTTGCTTGTGCAGCTCGGTTAGATCGGTACAACCACGAGTTGGAGGAAGACAGTGAGGAAGGAGGAGAGGGCGGAGCGTTCCCTTCCTTCTCCTCATACTCTCCAAGGTACCACAAGATCACCTCATCACATTCTGCTGATGTGCCTCAGCTAGACACCAGTTTCCAGGTAATATAGTGATCAGCATCATTGGTTATTCTCTTGCTGTTCCTGGTTTTGCACACATTAGAAAATATGGTGTCATTATGTCCTTTGAAATTCTATCTTAATCACACACTTTATTGTGTAGACGGAGGCTTCGAGTGAAGGAGGACAGGACAATGCTGACCCTCGAGATTCTGTGTCTCGCGGGGACTCTGGACACAGCGACCAATCAGAGTCCTCGCGGTCCACCCTGGAGTCCTCCACGAACACTCCCGAGACAGAGAGCCAGGACATCCCAGCGACCCCCGATGTGTGAGTGAAATTTTCCCACGCTGAGGTGTTGCATCTCGCTTAACTCTTTTTTATGTGTCATTTGAACCATGTTTTTAAGTTTCTTTAATTTTCTTTTAATCCATGTGGAGAGGAGGTAAAAACTTGGTGTGCTCCATCATTAGGACTGGTGGTAAGCTAGAGGGAGGGCCAGTGTGTCAGAGCACCCCAGAGTCCTCACAGACTGAGAGCGAGGATGTGTCACCCCAAGTCCAGAGAAGAAGACGGCTACACTCTCACTCTAGAGATTCTCTGCCAAGATTCTCCATATCTGGAGAAGAAGACTGGCTAAGGTACGAAGTAATATTAGAGGTGTAGAGCAAGGCACCTTGAGGAGTGGTTCACTACGTGATTCCCGTTCTTCTCCTGAGCTTGGGCCTCTCTCACTCTTAGGAAGGGGTTGGGAGGGACACTTTTGTCCAGCCAGGGATCATCAGTATACCAGTTTTGTGTAGTGGTTGTCAAATGATATACCTTCAGTTATTTTATTGTGTCATTTTCAAATCTGCATGCATTTTTATGGCTGATGTAGAGTAGATTTTTATATTATGTGGAGCATTACATTGGTATCTTGTAGCTGCCTATAACTTTTATGAAACTAATTGTAGTTATTGATTTTGTGTAATGCTTTTTTTTCTGCCTTTAGTTTTGTGTGCAAAATCCTGTAGTTTTAGTACCTAATGATAAAAAGATGAGTAAAAACATAAGACAAAACAAACTAGAAGTTTCTTCCACACACAGCTCCACCATAGCATTTTGACTAATATGTAGGAATAACAAACAACACAACAGCAACCAAGTTCAGCATTTAATTGAAAATCAAGTCTGTTCCTTTCAAGCATGGAGGGCGGAAGCCTGCGGGAGTTGTCGCCGGTGGACGAGCGGCCGGGAGCCTCAGAAAGATTGTCCATGCCGAAATTCAACGTGCCCTCATCGCCAGCTTTCAAACAGAGGACGAGGCAGGTGATCAAGAGTGCCTCCGCCTCAGGCCTCTCCCTCATGATCCCCACAGGTGAGTGTGGCAGGCTGTGGCTGGGGAGGGAGGGGGTGGTTCAAGAAGCAGGTTGCAACCATTTCTTTTTATTGTATCATGGTTAGTGTCATTGTTTGAGTATGGATGTTTAATTGTAAACCTGCTTACCCACATGCATTATTTTTCCCACAGACGAATGCTCTCCACAGCCGATCCAGTCTCCAGGTGGCTCCAGCACAGCCTCTTCTAGGGATGCCTCACCTTCTAGAGAGATATCTCCACTTGTCAACTCCCTAAAGCCTCCCACTATCATCCGCCGAGGTCCGCAGGGCTTCGGCTTCACTATCCGAGCCATCAGGGTCTACTTCGGGGACTCTGACTACTACACAGTGCATCACCTGGTCATGGTAAGGCTGTGAGGGGTATGAGGGTGCAGGGCTGAGGGCTGGTATGATTGCAGGGGGTGTCAAGAATTACCAACTGATGCATTTTGAAGTAATTTTCTTACTAACAACTGACATTAATTGAAAAATTGAGGAAATTTTACATTTGTTTTATAGATTGAAATTAAGAAAGAAAAGCTATTAGAACTTTTGTAGTTGTAGTCAATGAAGGTAGTGTTCTGTTTAGATGCAATATATTTCACAAACTCAAATATTAAAGTTTTGACTATTTCCTTACCTATTTATTACTACTGTCATTGTCCTGCTATCACTGTCACTACTCAACACTCTTCCCTGCAGGATGTGGACCAGAGGAGTCCAGCATTTGAGGCCGGCCTGCGTCCCGGGGAACTCATCACCCACATCAACGGGGAGCCCATCCAGGGAATGTTCCACACCCAGGTCGTCACGCTGCTCATGAGTTCCACCGACCACGTGTCCCTTCGCTCAATGCCGCTGGACCAGACCTCCATCAGGGCAGGTGGGTGGCTGGGCAGGTTAGGAGTTCAAGTTGGATGAGTAAAGATACATCTACTCATCCACATGTTTGGTTATTTGATCTGTTTTCTATATATATTGAGCTATGTGTAGTGACAATCCTTCCTTTTGTATAGCCATAAGGTAGTAGTATGCATGAGAATGAATGTGAAAGTTGTATATTTTTTTTATGTCAGGCAATGTGGACATTTCTCTTTTAAGTGTTGTATAGCTGTGTATTTCCATGTTTCCCCAAATTACAGTCAGATAGTAAAACTTCAATTTGTGATGTTAATCCAAGGCAGATATGTTCCTTCAGAATGTTGTGGAGTCGTAGGTTAGCATTTTCTTACTATTCCTTCCATCCCAGGTGGGCGGAAGAGACACCCAGGCGCGTCCAAGCTGGCCAAGCGTTTACCAGCAGCCAAACCACGCCGCTCCAAGAAGGAGTCGGAGAAGAGACGGAAAACTTCACTATTCCGGAGGGTGTCCAACAAGAGAGTCTCCGCGGAATATCAGCAGGTAAGGGGCGTCTCCTACCACCTGAGGTCTGGTCACTCGGCGTGGAACTGAGCCTCAGTAAGGACTAAAAATAATCTTCAGGTATCATGCAAGCTGTGTACTGTGGCATAGGAGTGAACCAGGCAGTGGAGTGAGTTATTGGAATGCAGAAACATACAATCCTAACAGATCCTATTAATTAACTACCACCATGAACAGTTCTTAAATATTAGCCATCCTCAGTATGTGTTGGTAATGTGGTAATTACTGTGAGAGTTTGACGTCATCCACCACAGGTAAAATTGTTTTCTTTACAACACAGACCATTGAGTGTTCAGGCTTCTCAATAACTGAAGTACATAAATGCTAGTCACTGGGTATGCCACAGTATACAAAAAATAAGGGTATTTAAACCAGGTATAATTTGAAGGCATGGGATGAGTAGTATTGTAACTAACAAGTCTTTTTTTCCTTTTTCATGAATTACATTTAAGATTATGTGCAAGCTTTTTTTTTTGTTCAGGTTATTTTAGTTTTTATTATTTTCAAGAATAGCATCAAGTTCAGGATAACAAGTGAAATAATTAGTTCTTACTGGGATTCTATAATTGAATGACACATGAAGCTTCATGGCAACTGCCATCTTCCACTTCTAATCTGGCCTTCTCTCTTCTCTTTTATCTCCTCTCCTCCTTCCTCAACATTTCTCCCTTCCTCCCCTTCCTCTAACAGCACAAGTCATGGTGTTGGTGCAAATCTGTTGTGCTCTGCCCTTTGTTTTCAAGGGAATGAAATAATGCACAAAGAATAATTTTATAATAGCAAAACATCCCTTTTTTTATTTTTCTTTGCTCAGTAACCATCTCTTCAATATGGAATGCTGGAAGGTAGTTGCTTGTTTTGGTCTGGTGATTGAGTACACTTTTTTTGTGTATAATGCTTTTGGATTAACTCAAAGTCCTGAGCTCTTCACCTTACTCACAAAATTTTAATAATCCCATGAATAGAAAGCATCAGCCACTGCATCATCTATTCCAGTTATGTTGCTGTTAGCCACATTGTCCCTCTCATTCCTTACCACACTGGGGGATTCAAGGCTTTTCACCTCTTAAGTAGATTTAACTTTTCCTTCTGTTTTAGGTTATTTACAGCCACTGTATCACATCACTAAGTTAAAGTATTTACCTCTTTTAATATCAGTTAGGATGGTGGAAGGTTACTTTTCTCAGCACAGCAAAGCCTCATCTTAACAAATTATTGTGTATCTTGCAGTTTGCAATACATTTTAAACATTCAACAGAATAAAAACCAGGTTGCTTTATTAACTAACTATCTACAAATTAAATAAAGTAAACACTGGGGTATTGATGCAATATAACAGCACAAACTAAAAAAGTCTTGAGATGTAAGGAAGATGGGGCTTTGCTGTGCCTGACTAGTGCATCACTGACAGCAAGTGGCAGCTGGGCTGGTGGTCACTGGGAATTTGTACTATTTCACTCGTTTCTTTTGCAGCTGAGTACTCCTCAGTCGGCTCCTGTTTTATCTCCTGATTTTGTGCCTCAGTTCTCAGCTACTTTGGTACGATGTTGTGCTTTTCATGCAGCAATAGCCTTACTACTATTACTACCACTTTTACCACTACCACTACTACTCTCACTACTACAGCCATAATAGTTTTGTTGCTTGTACTCTTCCATCCTTGTACAGGTTCTGTTTCCTACTACCCCCTCTACTTTTCCCTCAACTCAACAGTCAGGAGTGTTGACCAACCACACCTCACTACTAGTTGCTTCTCATCCTTTCCTGACTCTGTTCATGAATGTAATTATGATCACTACTTGCTGTGTTGGGTCCTGGCCATATAGATGAAGCAGCAGCCCTCCATTGTAGTTCCTGGAGAGGCAAAGGAGGATCATTTTAGTGTTAGGATTGTGTCCACCAAGATTTCACATCATCAGGATCAATGATTATGTAGCTTTTTGAGGGTCAAATGTTACCTTATTATTACAGAAAAGAGAGGGCAAGGGAAAACACACAAGTGAAATCTACATGTGCTAGGTGTAAACATTCTTCTTGTGTAGCCACTACCTCATTGATACAAGGAAGTCACCAGTTGTGAACCAAAAGTATTGATGATACTGATGTATCAATAACACAGGAAAAATAATTATCAAATAACTGATAAGCTGATGATATAGTTATTGCAATAACACCCACCTATTTCACAAGGCAACCAGTCAGCTCTGTGGATGTATTCTCAGTGCTCACATAACTGTTAATATGAACACATTTGCTACTGACAGTCAAATGTCTTGTTTCTGCCAGTTTAACTATCTTTGAGATCCAAAAGAAAACTTGTAACCTGTGCTTTGCCTCAGCTGTAATAAAGAATTGCTGACATATGTTGTTCACAAGACTATAGACATCACATGCTTTGATACTTGTATCATGTCACTACAAAGGCAGAAACAACAAATTGCAGCGTAGTGTTCACATTACCAGTTGTTTGAGTGCCGGATATCCAACTTGGTGACACTTACAGTTGGTTGATCGTTGCCTATCATCTGGTGACTCCCTTGTGTGTACAGACAGTTGCTACACTGATGAATCTGCACCCTCATTGTGTAGGTTTCTTTTGTGGCCACTGTAAGGAACGTGAAACTAAGATTTATGGGATACAAGGACAGACATATCTTCCATCTTGTTATAACTGTGATCAAATATAGATGGATGATCACATACCATACTTGAAAATGCATAGTTAGGACCACATTGCAGTAATGATCTAGTTATGCTGTCTAGGTGAGCTGATGCTAGATGAAGACTTGGTTTGTTAAGCCATATAACTATTGGTGGTCCTCCTCCTTTACATATATGGTGCTTGACAAGAAGATTGGATGCCATGTTGAAAGTACGAAGACAGTGGGAAATTTTCTTCAGTGTATTCTTGAGGGTAAATACGAGACAAAGTTTCAGAGCCTGCACAATATCACAGTAGCCTTGATGCTCCTGCCTGGAGCTTGCCAGAACTAGTTGCTTGCAGGTGCCCAACAAGGCTCGTCGTGTTATCTCTGCTGCTTGCAAGCCTGCTTGAAATTATTTATAACGGCTGCTGATAGTTGAAGCCACACTGAGAATCTCAAAGAACTTAATTGCTTTAAAGGAAGCCAGCCACAAAATCAATGGAATTAGCAAGTTGGTTTGTCTAAGAAAATTGCCTTCAAAGAACCACCAGCCGTGGAGGAAGCCTGAAAGCAACTCACACGCACCGGCTGAATCCAGGCGAGGCATCAAGGCTGCCATGATGACTTTGCAGTGATTCACCTTTGTCTTGCTCATGACCCTCAAGGAAGCAATTAGGAAATAAAGCAAAATATACTTGGTTGCACTTATGCCTAGGCACAGAACCTTGTCAAGCACTGCAACATGTTACTTAGTACATAACAGATACTAAAGATGCTGTAATCATGTTAAATGACTATGTATGTAGTTCTTAAAAGTAACCTCAAAATTAATTCTTTCTTAATTAGTCGTTACTGAAGCCATTAATGAACAAAGTAACACCAGTCCTGATAAGTGGCTAGACGACCGTCACTTGTGTGGAGGTGGCGGGTAGTGTGGTGTGGTGATCCGTGTGGTGTGTCATGGGGCGTCACCTCTGTGGTGGCCGGGCGGTGGCCTGGTGCTACAGGTGACGCCACACTGTGCATCTGAGTGTTGCTCTCCCATCCTCCTGTAAATAATGTACATCTCAGCTTGTGGATGGTGTAGTTTTTGTTGTACTAAATCATAGTCTTCAGTGTACAGCCTAGTCCTAGTGTAGAGTACTTGGGGAAGCCGTCTCTCCATAGTCAAACGGAAATGGTGTACATTGCAAACTCTATAAGAAGAGAGTCAATTGTATACTATGTATGCATGATGAAAATAGTTTTGTAGTCTAAACTAATAATATAAATTAACCACAAAAATACTTTTGAATGTACAAAATAATTTTGCCACAAGTTGATAAGTCATGCTAGATATTTGAAGTAAATAAACTATTGGAAGACTAAGACTTGAAAAATTTGTTTCAGCTTTTAAAGAAAAAATACCAGTCCTTGTTGTAACCGTGACTCACCGAGTGTTCCTCCCTCACAGCTTGCCGCCTCAGGGTCACCCCCTATGCTGACACCCAGCCGGAGCTTCCAGTCCCTCAACCGCTCCGTCTCCTCCCAGGACAGCATCCCCAGCTCCCCCACGCGCTGCAAGTCGCCCCACTCGCCCCCTACCGCCCGCCTCTTCTCCCCCTCAGTGGAGCAGGTCCAATCGCCCCTCAACTCCTCCGGCTCCTCCTCCCCCACGTCCTCGGTGCCGAACTCCCCTGCCGGCTCATCCACCCTCCACCAGAGGCCATCATCCCTCCACGTCAACCACAAGGTGGCCAATGTCAATTGTTTCCGTTCTCCAAACAGGCGGAAGTCAGTGGGTCATATCCCTCTCTCCCCCCTGGCCCGCACCCCTTCCCCCTCACCCCTACCAGCCTCCCCTACCCGATCCCCTTCACCCTTGGTCCACCACCACCATCACCATCATCATCACCACCACCACCACTGTCCTGGATCCTCCAACACCACCCAGACCTACTCCCCTGGCTCTTCACTCACCCCTGGGCCGGCCTCCAAGAAGTGTCTTGGTCGGCCCAAGAGTGCCGAGCCTGGGTCTCCACTGCTGCGTCGCGCCCTGTCCCCAGACCGCCTTCACCCACGGTCTGCTGAGGCAAAGGGCACAGCCACCATCAGCCCCCTGGCCACTCCCTCACCACCTAAGCTGACCAACAATCCCCCAAGACTCACCATCACCAGCCAGTCACCGCCCAACTACGAGACGCCCAGCGTGCTACGGTCCAGCGGCCTGTCCCAGCGGTACAGTGGTGCCGTCAGCCTCCCACCGGCACTGTCCACCAGCCCTCTGGAGGAGGCTCCTGAGGAACTGGATTCACCTGAAAGACAAGAAGCATCACGGACAAGTTTTTGTGAGAGCCCCCAGAGCGGGCGAGGACAAGCCCCCGCAGGGACCAGCACCGAGGCCACTCCTGGGCCTGGCAAGGAGGGCCGCCCCACAGGCTCAGCTCAGGGTGGTGGGCAGCACT
Organism: Portunus trituberculatus; assembly: GCF_017591435.1. Taxonomy (NCBI): domain Eukaryota; kingdom Metazoa; phylum Arthropoda; class Malacostraca; order Decapoda; family Portunidae; genus Portunus; species Portunus trituberculatus. The sequence goes on from NC_059299.1 coordinate 5,267,583, forward strand.
GCTGCACCACAGACAAGAGACCCAACAAAGAGCACACAGAAGGAAAGGAGAAGGGCCGGAGCGACAGCCGTGGCCGCAGGGACACAAGGGACCTGCGGCGGGAGGACAGCAAGCGCGAGTCTCGGCGCACTGCTCAGGAAAAGAGGGAGTTGTTCAAGGCCGGCAAGGAGAAGGAGGGCACCTCCTAGGGTTGGCCCTCCGCTGGCCCCCCTGCACCCACAAGTGGCACCAATGCGTGCCTCCAACACTTGTGTGTCTTCTGGGTGGGGCCGCGGCCATCCCCCTCTTGTAAGAAGTAAGGAGACTGTTGCAGCTTGTGATGATTTCTTCCTTTCCTCTCTTGGACAAATGTTGCTATATTTAGCAAGTAGCAGAGCTACTGAAATCATTCCTGGTATATTGTTGGTTTGTGTTGTGTGGAGTTGTTGTGATGCCACAAGGTCTGGTTGTGTTACTACCATTGTGATATTACAGAGACCACAAGTCTTAATCTTGCGTGTCTGTCTCAGTCGCCAATATGTAGGCACCAAAACTTCGGTCCCTGTCATTTTGTAAATACTTTATAATACGTTTATCTCAAAGATTTTTATGTTTTTACTTACTGTTTAAAGTTGTCTGTGTTATAACTGCATATTATCTATATATACGTACTCATACTCATTTTATCAAGCTCATGGAGTTCTCTAGTGTTGTATATATTTTGTCCCTCATTGTCATGTTGCTGTACAACTTTACAGTTGCCATGTTGGAGCCATCAGGTGGAATTTAGCATATTGGACACTTGCCATTTCCATTCTTCTTCCCTCAGGTTCAAGGGACAATTCAAAAAGATAATTGTTGATGGCTGTGGTTTTGGTTAAGCTCTTGGTGATGTGTTCTGCTTGTGTTTCCTTGCTGTAAAAGATACCATGATGTGTACTTAAGGTAATAGTTTTAATTTGTATTCCATTTGTGAAGTCACCGCCGGTGTACACACGATGCACTACTTGGACTCACATAGAAACTGATTAGGCTCTTAGTTGGTATGGTGAGACACCATTGGCATTTTGTATGTCACTCAATAGTTGCTTGAAGTTCATTAGTATTAGTTAAAAGTTCATAGATTTGATGAATTATAGTCATATTTTTCTCCTTGAAAGGCGATGTGCTTTAGGAGTCAAGCCATCTCCTTCAGTGTGGGTTATCCGGCTAACTTTTCACGTTAATTCCAGGAGACTTCTTGTAACAAGGCGCGTAAATGTTGTTCTTATGGACGTAATAATGATGCTTCCTTTATGCATTTGTCTCGCAAGACCAAGCTGATGGTCCGATAATGTCTGAAGCTTTTCCATAGTTGTAATTTGTCAATTTTTCTCATTAGGTAGCAGTGAGGAAAATTCGTAAAAATGTGTAGAAAACGTTTGTAAAAGGAAATTATAATTTTCACTATAGTGAATGTAGTTTACAAATTGTTATTATTATTTTCAAGATGTGGTTAGTCAGTACTTTTAGCTTACTGTTGTGCTTCACCAGAGCTGCCAGGGACCAGTGGCATGCCACCTCTGCTGGGGAACATTTGATCGAGGTCTTCCTTTTTGCCTCCTGCCTTGGAGCGCCTCGCCGTGACTTTCCCAATCATGCAGGGGAGAATGATGAACCAAACTTACCTTTAGTCACTGGAGTGCACCATGACTTTCTCTGCCATTGGTGGGGGGCTGGCTGGGTGGGCACTCCTGCCTTCAGGATGCCTGGTGGGGACCCTTTGGTTCACCTCTTGGTTCAGGCTTATGTTCCACTTGAGGCTCAATGTTCCTTTGGTTTCTGAAATTGTATAGTTTGTTAGTCATCTTGCTTATGGGTTCCCAACACGTGAGTTCAGTGTTTACTCAGTGCAAGACAATTTTATAGGAATCAAATTTGAAAAATAAAAGATGAAAACCCACATGTTGAAGGAATGACAACTTTTCTGAAATTTGAATGGTCATGATTTTGAAAGCTTTCTTTTCCAAGTGTTAGCAAAGAATTGTTGTTCAGTTTACCCTGAGACAATTTCAAAGGAGAACTGAGAGGCTGTCATATGTACCATTATTAAAGAGTGAACATCATTCCCGTCATGACCCATCCAGAACTGCAACAGATTTATATAAAAAAAAACTAAAGATATAAATGATTACATAATACTTAAATATATATGAAATTATGTAATATTGAAATATTTGAACTATATATTTTTTGTACTAAAAGAGACCTAAGGGAATTTTTTTCATTTAAAGCAAGGATTTGGTGGCTAAGCTTTACCTTTGAAAAAATGTCATTTACAACTGAGAGGAAAATGTTTCTTCAAGGTTTCTTTTGTACTAGCCGAAGTGTAATCTTCCAGATACGGCCTGAGGAGTGTTGTATTATCATTTAATATTTGTAAAGCTCCTGCATTGCATCACAGGCAGACAAGGACCGACCGGAGTGCCATTTTCATATCCAACATGGTTGCTACGTCGTCACATCCCATGTTTTCTAGATAAGTACATACTAGAAAAAAATAAATGTCTTAGATTTCCAACTCTGTGTTTGCCTCACCACTCCCCCTGAAGCATGCAGCGTCCGATGAGGAAGTGCTCATGGTGATGTCAAGATGCAGCGTGTGATGAGTAAGTGCTCATGGTGATGTCAAGATGCAGAGTGTAAGATGAGTAAGTGCACATGGTGATGTCAAGATGCAGAGTGTGAGATGAGTAAGTGCAAATGGTGATGTCAAGATGCAGCGTGAGATGAGTAAGTGCTCATGGTGATGTCAAGATGCAAGTGGCTGAAGCTGAAGAAATGTGTGTAAAATGTGACGCAAAGTAAGAACAACGGATACTGAAAAATTGAGGGGAAAAGAGAGAATACGCATATTAGGAGGAACCATGAGGAGTGGGGGACGACATAACTACCAAATGATTGAGATATTGTGACAGCAACAAGGTAATGCCACAAGTTCAAAACATCGTAGCTTTTAGAGATATGCACCGAAATATCGGTATCATAGCTTCGATATTATCGAAACTTTAGGTAACAGAGCCACTTCGATATACCACTTTACCGGTGATTTTGTTTTCAATATGCCACGTAACGGTAATTTATTGTCGACTTCTTGTTTTGGTATTACTTTCTTTTAGGCAATGTCCTAATCTACATGTCTCGCCCACTATCCTCGTTTCCTGGCTCTCCCTTCGCAGCTCCACCCAGCTGATTTGACGTCACATAATATATATATATATATATATATATATATATATATATATATATATATATATATATATATATATATATATCAGAGACTGGCGTGTTACTGGATATCAGGTAGTCCGGTACCTCTCCTCCGTTACCGCTCTTCCAGACCTCGAAACGCAGATAGTCCGTACCTGTACTTCCGCGCCTAATTTTTTTTCTCCCCCTCGGTCAGGTACTGCACCTCCGGTACCGTACCCAAAACTATTATTAAAGCGCGCCCGAAGAATCTGGTCCACACCTCAAAAATTAACGCAAAATACAAGTCAATAATACATAAGAGCTATATATATATATATATATATATATATATATATATATATATATATATATATATATATATATATATATATATATATCAGTAACTGGAAGTCATTGTAACAAATTATTATTATTATCATCATCATCACAGAGAGAGAGAGAGAGAGAGAGAGAGAGAGAGAGAGAGAGAGAGAGAGAGAGAGAGAGAGAGAGAGAATGATTATTATTTATGATAATTCATCATTATAAGGAAATAAACTTGCATGCTAAACCGACAAACAGGGCATCCATCACACAGGTTATGTCTACGGTTTAAAAAGTGGAGAAATGTCCAACACACAACACTACGCCCAGAGTGAGGGTGTCCGGTGCTCCTCAATAAGCCCTTCGAGCAAATATGGCGGTCGGAAAACCGTCCACACAGCTCCAAGGTCTTTCAAACATTATACTTTAGCGCTAAAGTGATCGTTAGAGTCGCTTCGAGCGTTTGAAAATCCAGCCCTATAATACACCACTATAGCGCTCTCTCTCTCTCTCTCTCTGCATAATCAACAACGTATACCACAAAACAACAAACAAACAAACACACACACACACAGTCAAATACAAACTGATGTCTAATACCGCCTCACAAATCATGAACGCCACCTTATCGCTCCTAATTAACAGACACACGCCGCTGCAAACACACACGCGCCGCCTGATGACCCGCCCGGCTTGGTCTTATCGCTTTCAAGGCAAACATGGAGGAACGGTGGTTAGTGAGCCGTCTCATTCCACACAGGTGAGCTCTGGCTATTAGGGAACTCACCTGTAACGCATTTGACCGCAGAATGTAGCGTATTTAATCTTATATCCGACTTATTCTCTCTCCGCCTTCAGTTTTACCGCCGAAATTGCCTGGAAGCTGCAGAATATCGGTGAAAATAACTTAATAATGAACAGGTGCATAGCGGGGAATACCTGGGATAATGTTACCAATGCTTTTATTACCTGAAGACTTTTTCTAACCCTTGCCCTTACCTTCCCCTCATTGTGCCTCATTAGAAAACGTCACCATACCCTTACCTGCTGCCCTTTCCCCTCCTGCCGCGCCCTTCCCTGCCTAGACACTAAGGGCCGTACCAAGAGTCGCGAAGGCCAAGACACGGACCTTCCCTTCGACCAGCAAGGCAAAGCCTTCACCCTTACCTTCAATCCGCACCAAGAGTCGCCGTGGAAGGTAGGGCCGCGAGAGGTCTGCCGCTAGCTTGAGTTGGTAACAGTTGTTTCGGTATTGGTATGACTGTAATCTGGATTTGAGCTCCACGAACGACAACAAAACCACAGTGCGCGCTACAAGAATGGAAGGAAGAAGCTGTGACCGGGCCTCGCCACTCACGCACGAACCGACAATAATGATTCTCAATCTTGTAAAAGAGAATAAAGACTTGCAAGACCGCTCAACAAACCCAGCTAGCCTTCACAAGAAAAAAAAAAATTAGCTTGGGAGATCACCAAGTCATTTAATGCCATTAACATCTTTTTAATATTAAGATATTTATAGCTAAATAAAAATTCAAGATTTTAGCATCAGCTGGTGCTTAGAGAGAAACTGACAATGTGAAAAAGAGGCAGGCTCAGGTAGTGAGTAACAAGCCCAAATGTGATCAGAATTATTGAATATCTGTGGCCTCAAGCATTCCTTATTGAAAACCTGGGTTGCCACACACTTAATAATTTTTCTTCTTTTCAAGTTTTGTATATGTATAGCAGTTCTGAATGTTTATTGTTGTTGCTCAATTTCACTATGTATTTATAACAGGTTTATTCAACAACTTTACAGACTGCAGTGTTTTCATAATTTCCAGAATTCTTAACTTTCTTTTTTTCTGTATCCTTCCATTATCCCTAAAGTGGTAATTTATCATGTGTTCGGAAATCACTGTCTTACAAAATCCATATCAAGAAGCAGTGGTAGTTCATTACAAGAGTTGAGAAATTTGTATTCTTTGGGATCTGCTAGACCACAATTTGTATGCATATCATTAAAAATTCCATAGTTAACACATTAGTATAGTCAATCATGAATTACATTAATCATGGCCTGAAATGGTTTGGATACAGGACTATACATCTTGAGAACTACAATACTGTCAGTATACCTATACTTAAATCCTTGCACATCACACCCAACTCAGTGAAAAGTTATCTGTTGACTTAGCTTTAACATTATTGCACTCAATGCTTATGTCACTCACTGTCTTTGTTGAGAGAGAGAGAGAGAGAGAGAGAGAGAGAGAGAGAGAGAGAGAGAGAGAGAGAGAGAGAGAGAGAGAGAGAGAGAGTTTGATAAGAAGTCCTGGGTTAGTGTGAAGTGGGGTGCTTGTGAAATTCTCTGTCTACATCCCTACATACATCTTTGTGGTTTTGTTTTAAACCTGCTTATACAGGCTAGTATTTACCTTGTGACTGGCTTTTCTTTGCATACTTTGACAGCCTTCTGTCTGTTGGCAGTTCACCTGTCACTTCCTATTCTCCATTAACCCATGCACATATTTGGTCTTTAATAGGCTTGGATGATGAGCTCACTAAAGAAAATATTTATTACCATGAAATAAACAGTGTAACTTTCCTGACAAACGAAAATAAGCTTCATAAAACAGCTAGGTGGCGAGCTTTCTGGATCCACTGCGTTCTTCCACCTCGCGATTTTAAGGCGATCCTTCACTATTATAAATAGAATAGTAACTTAAGTGGAAACATAACTATCGGTTTTCCGAGATTGAAAATATTACTTGATGTTGATTTTAGCTCATACTATTCGTTGGTCACTCCAGCTTACGAAAATTATAAAATATTTCTTCGAAGGTCATGTGGAAGACACGGGGGGCATCCATGCCTTCCCTTCGACCTTCCCTCTGCTCTTCGTTCCAATAATGACAGCGACTCTTGGTACCACATTACCTTCCCTTCTACCCTCGACCTTAAACCTTCGTGACTCTTGGTACGGGCCTAAAGTCCTAAACACCTCTGCTGCACCGAAGGGAGGCGTCTCGTGGGCTTATCCTTAATCCTTCACGTATCCTTCCATTTTTGTCTATTGATTTTAGTTAATTATCTATCTTAACGACTTCGCTACCATGGTTCCTCAAATTAATCCAGTGAAAGTTTATGTCTAGCTGAAAAGATGATTGGCCGTTGATTGAGTAGTTATGACCATTCAGTGCCAGTGCCTACATTTTTTCTTCCGTATTATCAAGTCACTTAAGTAAGACTAACAAAGCTTAACCTAAGTGGTGCAGAAACTGACGGACTGCAAAGGAAAGGATCAACAGAAAAACAATCCAAGTTTCCGCCGCCATTTCGTGTCAGCTCGGCCAACAATTACCTCGTCACGTAAATTTTCCTATTATTGTTATCCTAAAATTTATCTGAACATCAAGGCACCAAAGGGTTGAACAATACTCCGTCCACTACAGAAAGAAGAAAAATGGCACGATTCAAATGATATTGAACGATAAATCTATACCTCACCTTTACCAGGCTACGGGTAATGGCGGAGCGAGAGGAGAGCAGCGGAGAGGAAGGGATGTGTTTTGCCGTTTTTTCTGCCATTCTCTCAAAGATGACGACCACAAACACGTAACATCTAGCGGTCCGTGTCCTCAGGTGTGTCCAGACAAACCCGCAATAAGGCACAACGCACGGTTCCCTTTCACCGAGAACATTTCCTCCTATACGTGTCTTCCCTCCGTTCTTCCTAGACAGCCTACTTACTGCCTACGTGATACTTTCCTTCCCTGTACAGCCTCCGCGCTCCTCTCCCTCCCGTGTTGCCTAGTTTACATCACACGTACCTTTCACAACCAGTAAGCGAATTTCTCCTGATTTTAAGACTATAATTT
>NC_059299.1:5284979-5297479 GCF_017591435.1 Portunus trituberculatus
GTGTGTGTGTGTGTGTGTGTGTGTGTGTGTGTGTGTGTGTGTGTGTGTGTGTTGGGGGAGGAGGTGGGAGAACAATAAGTAAGATTGTGTTAGATTTAATATTCTTTTCTTATTTTTTCTCTCTCCTTTTCTTACTCTCTTCTCTTAAATCACCACATCTGCTTTCAAACTCTACGCACGCACACACGCAAGCACAGTTCCCCTTCACCTACCTAACTAAACTCACCCAAACCCACACAAACACACACACAATCGTGGGAAATGATCACTGACAAACTTCCTTTCACAACAACGAGATAAAAAAATGAAAATATCCACAGTAGAAAGACGTAAAAACAACAACACGCACTCGAACAGGTAAAGTGCAGGAGGAGGAGGAGGAGGAGGAGGAGGAGGAGGAGGAGGAGGAGGAGGAGGAGGAGGAGGAGGAGGAGGAGGAGGAGGAGGAGTTTACCTGTAGTTGTAGCCTCCGAAGAACACAGGTATGAATGGACAGGGCAGGTAAGCAGGTAGGTAAGGAAATATTGGGTTAAAATGAGGCAAGTGAAGGTAATTATTGAGAAACGTGAGAGAGAGAGAGAGAGAGAGAGAGAGAGAGAGAGAGAGAGAGAGAGAGAGAGAGAGAGAGAGAGAGAGAGAGAGGAAATAAGCTGTCATATGCGTCACTGTTCTCTTCTTATGTAATACGAGAAGAGTCATCGCCTCCCCATCACCCCACCCTCCTTCCCACTCCCCCAAGCAGGTCAGGTGACGCAAGACTCGTACACGCACACGTACTCACACACACACACACACACACACACACACACACACACACACACACACACACACACACATTCGTCTGTCTCTCTTCTATTGTTTGTATATTGTCATCTTTTATCATATTTAAGTTGTCATTATGTTTGCCTTTCATGTCCTTGTTGTCGTTCTTCTTTCCCTTCTCCCTCCTCCTCCTCCTCCTCCTAGTAAGGACCTAAGAGTCTGTTGCTGTTTGTCTTCCTTTGTATTCCTTTGTATTCCTCCTCCTCCTCCTCGTTCACCTCCTATTTATCTTCTTTCTCATCACGATCTTCACCAATTTCCATAATATTTACGCTACTAAACATGGTGTGTGTGTGTGTGTGTGTGTGTGTGTGTGTGTGTGTGTGTGTGTGTGTGTGTGTGTGTGTGTGTGTGTGTGTGTGTGTGTGTGTGTGTGTAAAGAGGCACAACATAGTTACTCACGTTCACAACTCCACAAAGCGTGTCAACTATTTACCTTTCTTTTAATTAGAGGTAAGAGAAAAGATGAGATTTGTGTTCTGAAATGTCACGTTTTCTCTCTCTCTCTCTCTCTCTCTCTCTCTCTCTCTACCAAATGTACCCTTAATTCTAAACACCTTTCTTACCTATCTCTACAACCACTACTAGTACACCCTCTACTAGTATTTTTTCCCTATTTTCCTTTCTCTCGTACCCTGTGCCCTAATCTCTTCCTGTCTACCTCATATTACAAAAGCCAGGAATTTCTTTACCTTCGCCTTCCTCCCCCTTCTCTCCCTCTCTCTCTCCTCTTACTTGTACTTATAACCTGGTTCGCAATGCACTCTTCCAATGGCTTGTGTCTTACCTGTGGTCTTACCTGTGACCTCACCTGTTCCAACCTGTTCCCACCTGGCGAGCAGTTATGAGAGTGCTTAAAGGTGTAAGTCCTTGGCCAAATTATCTTACATATTTACCGTTATCCAGAGAGAGAGAGAGAGAGAGAGAGAGAGAGAGAGAGAGAGAGAGAGAGAGAGAGAGAGAGAGAGAGAGAGAGAGAGAGAGAGAGAGAGAGAGAGAGAGAGAGAGAGAGACAGAGAGAGAGAGAGAGAGAGAGATTTGATACTATTATTTAAGATATACTAAACAATTCTGTAGTCACACCTTCTTCATTTAGACATTATCCAATTTTTTTTTCACATTTTATTTTCAACAGTCACAATTTTCAGATAAGGAAAATGGTGCCTATATTTTTTCATGCCTTTCATACAAACGTCTCCTTTTAACAAGCGATCCTCTGAGATGTACCAGCAGTGTTAGTCGTGGGTCCATCCTATTAAATGTTGCCTTTGAAACCTTGTGATTTTGCCCCAGATTTTTTGCATGACACACTGAAACAAGCGTTCTGAGTTCATTCCAGTCATGACACGCGCTCGGAGGAGGAGGAGGAGGAGGAGGAGGAGGAGGAGGAGGAGGAGGAGGAGGAGGAGGAGGAGGAGGAGGATAGAAGGTCGAAATACGCAAAGAAAGGAATGTGAAATGCAACGCCCAAAAAAAGGAAAGAAATAAACAATGAAAGAGAGAGAGAGAGAGAGAGAGAGAGAGAGAGAGAGAGAGAGAGAGAGAGAGAGAGAGATATTGCATAGTCATATTTCCAAACAAAGCCCTATATAATGATGTCTCTCTCTTCTTCTTCCCCTTTTTCTTCTTCCTCTACCTCTTCTTCTCACTTAAATACAATCATTAACATGTCCCCTAACAACCACTCTCTCTCTCTCTCTCTCTCTCTCTCTCTCTCTCTTACAGGTGCAACAGGAAATTCACACTGGACTGACAAATGATTTCCTGAGATATATATATAATACTTGGTGGTGGTGGTGGTGGTGGTGGTGGTGGAGTGGAAGGTGTATTGAAAGGCTCTCATGTCCTGTTTTTGTTGTGGATTAATGCAATTGAGAGAGAGAGAGAGAGAGAGAGAGAGAGAGAGAGAGAGAGAGAGAGAGAGAGAGAGAGAGAGAGAGAGAGAGAGAGAGAGAGAGAGAGAGAGAGAGAGAGCAGAGAAAGCAGAGAGAGCAGAGTAGAAAACAGACATACAGATAGACAGAGAAAGCAAATGAAGTTTAGAAAATATGAAAAAAAGAAAAGAGAAAGAAAATCAGATACAACAAAAAATAGAGAAATCTAAGAAAAGAATAAAGAGAAAATGAAGAAAGTCAATAAATAAATAGATAAGTAAAAGAGAAAATGAAAAAAAACACTAGAAAAGAAAGAAAATGGAAAAAAAACAAAATATAAGCGATACCACACAAAAAAATGAAAGAAAACGGAAATCCAACAAAAAAATAAAGAGAAGATGAAGAAAATAAATAAATAAATCGACAACTGAAAGACAAAACGTAAAAAAAGTAGAAAAAGAAAGAAAATTGAATAAAAAGAACAGAAAATATAAACACCACACAAAAATAAAAGAAAACGAGAAAATAAACAGATCAAAACGAACACCAGAAAAATAGAAAACGACACAAAAATAAAGAAAACGAGAAATAGACAATCAAAACAAACATTAGAGAAATAGAAAACGAAAAGAAAACGAGCCTAAAACAAAAAGAAAACGAAGAGACACAAACAATACGTGAAATCTATAAATAAATGAAGCATGAGTCACGAGAAGCCACAACAGGTGAGCCACACTTACCTGTACCTGTGGAGTACCTGCCGGAGGTGTGGTGCAAGTACCTGGAGTTCCCGGCCCGCAAGGTATTATGGGTACCCGGGATTTGGAAAGTACTGGTGGTGGTAGTGGTGGTGGTGGTGGTAACAATGGTGGTGGTGATGGTTATACTTCTCTCTCTCTCTCTCTAGTTCAGGCAAGTTGTTCTCCTTGCCACCAGACGCCACAAAACAATAACAGTGTCGAGGAAATACTTGATCCACATACAAAGAATTCCACCACCATCACCACCACAACCATCACCTCCTCCACCACCACCACCACCACCATCGCCGCCGCCGTCATCACAACCATCACCATCACCACCGCCATCACCGTCACCAATACTGCAAAAATGATTAAAATTGACGATTTCTCAGATACTAAGTTACGTAAAAGCCAGTGTTTATTTTCTCTCTCTCTCTCTCTCTCTCTCTCTCTCTCTACCAGCACAACCCCACCTGGTCAGTTATCACGAGCATAAAAGACCAGAGAGAACCTGATAGGGAAACAAGACAACTGAGATTGGAATCAGAACCAGGTAAGGCCTCTCTATAACACACACACACACACACACACACACACACACACACACACACACACACACACACACACACACACACACACACACACACACACACACACACACACACAGACACACACACACACACATACGTCGTTCCTCTGTTAGGGATTTTACATGGTCCACTTTTCCTTTCCTTTCTATTAGAGGAAGATCGGCCAAGGGCGAATACCCAACATAAAAACCACTGTTCTCTTCGGCAAGCCACGAAAGTTGAACCTGAGGAACGAAACAAGTTGGCTGCAAGAAGGGAACACGTCATATGTCAAGCGATCGAGGTTACATGATGATAATAATGATGCTGCAGAAACAATATGAGGAATATGAGAGAAGGAGGGCGAGGAATATGAAGAAAGAAAGAAGGGCTGATGGAAATATGAAAGATGTTATTGAGAGGACTAAAGAAGAGATGGTGATGGAAACAAAAGGATTAAGAGTAAGAGTAGGAAAGGAAGGAATATGGATCATGTGAGGGAAAGAAGGACTTAAGGAAATGTGAAGGTTGTTATTTAGAGAAGTAAAGTAACAGATGGTGATGGAAATAAAAGGAAATAAGAGTAAGAGTAGGAAGGTGAGGAGTATCTTTCATGTGAGGGAAAGAAGGACTGATGAAAATATGAAAGTTGTTATTTAGAGAAGTAGAATAAGATGTGGTGATGCAAATAGAATAAATATGAGGAGTAGAAGGATGAGGAATATCAATAATAAGAAAGACTGATGGAAAAATTAAAGTAAGAGATAGTGATGGCAATAAAAGGAACAAAAGCAAGAATAGGAAGATGAGGTATATGCGCAGTAAAGAAGAACTGATAGAAAAATGAAGGCTGTTATCTAAAAAAAGGAATTAAAGGATATGACTTGGATGAAAGTAAGAGGTGGTAATACAAATAAGAAAGGAACATAAGAATAGGAGGATGAGGAAGAGGAAGAGTAGGAGTAGGAGTAGGAGGATGAGAAATATGTGAAGGGAAGGAAAACTGGTAGAAAAATTAAGACTGTTATTTTGAGAAGTAAATTAAGGATACGAATTGGATTAAAGTAAGAGGTAGTGATGTAAATAAAAAGGAAAATGAGCAGGAAGTAGGATGAGGAATATGTGAAGAAAAGGAGACGTGATTTTAGCAGTATGAAAGTTGCTATTAAGTTAGATAAAGAAATTAATCTTATGAGCTGGATGGAAGTAAGAAATGGTGATGAAAATAAAGCGAATATGAGTAAGAATATGAAGCTGAAGTGTGAATCATATGAATGAAAGAGAAACTGAGAGGCAATATGAAGGTTGAAATTAAGTTAGATAAGAAAGTCAAGCGTAAAAGTGTAATAAGCATGAATTAGATGAAAGAAAGAGGTACTGATGGAAATATTACACGTTGGAAAACATCTCTAAAACTCGTAAAAAAGGAGCAAGTGAGATAAACTAGAGCAAAATACGTACCAATAAATGAAGAACAGGAATAACAATGTAAAATGTGAAGAATAAAAGCGAACGATAAGAAAAAAGAACACTCAGACACAGAAAGAAGAATAAGAGAGACAAAACACATCAATAATACAGGAAAATGAACAGGAAAAAATAAAATAAATAAGATAAAAAGAGAAAGTTTACCAGACACAAAACAAATAAACTTAATAAACTCAATCGAACAGAAGACACAAACAAAGAAAAGAAGAAAAAAAAAAGTACAGCAAATCGGTGAAGTGGACGTGAATGTTACAGGTTCTCTCAGGAAGGGGAGCAACAAGTTCACGCAGCAACTGATTTGACCTTCAGACTCGGACCTTTTCTGCTCTCCTTACTGCCCTCGATGGGTTCACTAGGTCTGTCAAGTCCGTAAGTAATTGTGAAGTGAACTGATTATGTAGGACGAATTAACCCCTTCAGTACCAGGACACGTTTCTATATTCATTCTGCTTACTATTTGGTGATTTTATACAGCCTCAGATACTTAAGTGGGGGATTAAAACAGTGACGACTCTGGCTATTAATATTCTGACCTCCATAAAACCTTCCTAATGTAAATAAAATCGTCTAATCATACCCAAAACTCGTGGTAAAAATGCGTCCAAGTACTGAAGAGGTTAATTAGGTTAGGCTAGGTTGGGTTAGGTTGGGTTGGTCTAGAGTTGCGTTGGGTTGGGTTGGGTTAGGTTAGGTTAGGTTTAAATGCGTCCCAATATTGAAGAGGTTAATTAGGTTAGGCTAGGTTGGTTTGGTTTGGTTTGGGGTTGGGTTGGGTTGGGTTAGGTTAGGTTAGGTTAGATTTAAATGCGTCTCAGTACTGAAGAGGTTAATTAGGTTAGGTTAGGTTAGGTTTAAATGCATCCCAATACTGAAGAGGTTAATCAGGTTAGGTTAGGTTGGGTTGGTCTGGGGTTGGGTTGGGTTAGGTTAGGTTAAATGCCTCTCAGTACTGAAGAGGTTAATTAGGTTAGGCTAGGTCGGGTTGGTTTGGAGTTAGGTTAGGTTTTAAAACGAAAGAAGATGAATGGAACGTACTGAGTAATCATGTTGTTAGTGCGGAGTCAATACTTTAAGGGGAGACGTTATGCTAAAATACATGCATTTTCGTCACAAATAGTGTTTTGAAATTCCCGCGTCAAAAGATCAACCAACACTTTGGCAACATCCAGGTAGAAAAAGTTTTGTCTTCTGATTAATTTAAAAAGATTACACAAATTTATGTATGGGAATGATAGATGGAATTAAGTAGCTTTAGTCATACAGGGACTGCCACGTGTAAGCCTGACAGTCTCTCATTTCCTTTTGCTTCTCATGTTTCAAAGCAAAAGAAAAAATCGAGAACATTATAGAGAACGAAGAACGACATGGAATAAAACAAAAAACAAAAACAAAAAAAAAATACCCCGTGGTTAGTGAGATGAATAATCCCTATGAATAAAAAAATCCATCTCTTCACGCCTGATGAAAAACATGAATACTGCCAAGAATAACCAATGCATTCCTACACACATGGTGAAGAGTATGAATATTGACGAGTAGTTGTCACATCATTCTATACTTGCTAAAATGATCCTTCTGGTAATATTTTAACTATTTTTGTGATTTAACGTAATTTTATCTAATATCCAAGCACTATTTTAACCCCTTCAGTACTGGAGCGCATTTTTACCTTGAGATTTGTGTATGATTAGACCATTTTATTGACGTTGGGAAGGGTCTATGGAGGTCAGAAGATTATTGGCCACAGTCTTCACTATTTTAAACCCTCCACATAAGTTTCTGAAGCTGTATAAAATCACCAAATTAATAAGCAGAATGAATATGGAAATGCGTCAAGGTACTGAAGGAGATAAGTGATCATTAAAAAAAACGATCTTAGGAATTATGCCTTTATCACTAACCACCAAAACAAAACTATAGAATAAAAGAAAAAAATTAAGAACGAAGGGAAAAAAATCGAATATAAGAACATTTTATAGTCCTTCCTTGAAACAAAAAACGGGGAAAGGTAGAACCACACCCCCTTGAAAGAAAACGGGTTGCGGGGTTGCCTGATTGACTGAGTTTTGTGGTCCAGGTGACGGTGACACAAAAACTTGACTGTGAAGGCAAACGATACAGCGTCACCTCCTCCCCTCCCCCACTACCACCACCAAGTAGGTCATTGTACCTCTGGGGAAGGGCAGGGAGTAAAAAAGGAGGAGGAGGAGGAGGAGGAGGAGGAGGAGGAGGAGGAGGAATGAAAAGTAAAGAAACCGCAAAATAAAGCAATAATTACATAAAGAAATAACGACCGAAGGAGAATAACAATGATAAAGGAGAAGAGGAAGGAGAAGAAGAAGAAGAAGAAAGAAGAAGAAGAAGAAGAAGAAGAAGAAGAAGAAGAAGAAGAAGAAGAAGAAGAAGAAGAAGAAGAAGAAGAAGAAGAAGAAGAAGAAGAAGAAGAAGAAGAAGAAGAAGAAGAAGAAGAAGAAGAAGAAGAAGAAGAAGAAGAAGAAGAAGAAGAAGAAGAAGAAGAAGAAGAAGAAGAAGAAGAAGAAGAAAAAGAAAAAGAACAAGAACAAGAACAAGAACAAGAAGAAGAAGGAGGAGGAGGAGGAACAACATTAAAAATACAAGAAAAAAAACAAAGAACATTTAAAAACATGTAAATCGAGGAAATGAGAGGCAGTGAACTCAATACAAAGTAACACACAATTAAAGAGAGAGAGAGAGAGAGAGAGAGAGAGAGAGAGAGAGAGAGAGAGAGAGAGAGAGAGATTAATACGAAAACAAAAGAAAAAAAATGAACATGTAAAATAAATCAAAACAAAACGCAAGGAAAAAGAAAGAAAAGAAAAGAAAATCAGGAACGAAAGAGGGAAAAGAAAAAGAACGACGTGAAGCAATATGGAAAATAAATAAACAAAACAACAAATATCACAAAAAATACAACACAAACCAAAACAAGAAAGGAAAAACAAGAAGAAAATATTGATAGCTTTATATTCGAGTGGAAAAATTTGATAGAAAAATAGAAAACAAAGAAAAGTGGAAGAAAAGAAGAGAGGAGGAGGAAGAGGAGGAAGAGGAGGAAGAGGAAGAGAAAGAGGAGGAGGAGAAGAGGAACGTCAATTTTTAGTCCCTTGGAGGAGATAAAGACTAAACATAAGAGAAAGGAGCAAAATAGTGCTATACAACCTCTGATGTATGAAGGGAATAAAGAAAGTGAAATTGATTACATAAGGAAGTACAAATTCTAAAGAGGAAAGTGACCCAGACAAGGAGGAGGAGGAGGAGGAGGAGGAGGAGGAGGAGGAGGAGAGGAGGAGGAGGAGGAGGAGGAGGAGGGGGAGGAGGAGGAGGAGGAGGAGAGACCTTTTAGGGATGAAACGAGGCGTGGCTGTAGGAGAAATATGAAAAAGGGAGAGAGAGAGAGAGAGAGAGAGAGAGAGAGAGAGAGAGAGAGAGAGAGAGAGAGAGAGAGAGAGAGAGGAAAGGGGGTATGGGGAAAGGGAACGAAATAGAAAGTGCGTAGCGAGTTTGGGCGTGAGAAAGAAAACGGAAGAAGGGGAAGAACAGGATAGAGAGGAGGAGGAGAAGGAGGAGGAGGAGGAGGAGGAGGAAAAGAAGAGGAGGATTACACTGCATAACCAAACAGCAATTTTAGTTTATTAAGACAAAGAATAATACAACAGAAAATGGAAAAGAAGAAGAAGAAGAAGAAGAAGAAGAAGAAGAAGAAGAAGAAGAAGAAGAAGAAGAAGAAGAAGAAGAAGAAGAAGAAGAAGAAAGAAAATAAGAAGGATATACCATTTACGACTTAAGATTCAAAACAAACACAAAAGAAGAGAGTATAGAAAATAAATAAAGAAAAAGGACAAAAGGAGAAAAGAGTTATGAATCTTGAGGATCTAAATATGAGAAGGTACGGAAGGAGGGGGAAGGGAGGGGGGGGAAGAAGGGGTCGAGAAGAGAAAGGAGGGGGAAGAAGGAACCAGGAAGGAAAAAGGATGGGTGTGGAGGGGTTGGAGAGACTTGGAGGGGCTGTGGAAGCTAGAGGAGGTAGAGGGAGAGGCAGCCAACAGGAATTAGAAGGAGGTAAGGGAAAGGGAGGGGACATAGGGAGGGGTCACATTGAAGGGAAGGAAGAGGTGATGGGGAGAGAAGGGAGGAGCCATAGGGAGGGGAGGGGGAGGTCTTCAACAGCCAACACCAGTTCGACAAAAAAACTAGAGCATAGCTGGGCGGAGAGAGAGAGAAGGAGAGAAAGAGAGAAAGAGAGAGCCATGGTATATATATGAGCCACAAGTGGAAGAACCAACAGACACAATCCACCCACCATGAAGCTTCTGGTGAGTGGCGCTCCCTACGTTAACTACCTAATCACCCTAACTACCATAACTACCCTACCGTCAAATTATCCTTGGAAATTACTTCAGATCTTGCCTAATTACTGGTCATCGCCGTGTCCAGTCATTTGCTAACTGGCTAATCTTAACGATCCAACGGTCCAATTGCCAGTTAGAGTCAATTGAGGATCACAGAGTTGCTAATCATTCCAATGTTGTTTTCAATCTCTTAACACCTTCAGTATCATGGCGCGTCTCCATATTCATTCTGCTTACTGTTCGGCGATTTTGTACAGCTTCAGAAACTTATGTGGGGGATTGAAATAGTGAAGACTGTGGCCATTAATCTTGTGACCTGCATAGACAGTTCATAATGAGAAGAAAACCGTCTAATCGTAGCCAAAACTCATGGTGAAAAAGCGTCCCAGTACTGAAGGAGTTAATGACTTCAACTAACTACCCAATCACCCTTCCCAGCTGCTTCAGGATTACTTCAGCACTAAACTAGTTGACAATCACAAGGACTCAGAGTAAATCCCAATCACCAATCACCAGCTAATCATCTGAATTACGCTACCATTCAACAACGTTTAGAGTTGTTTAGAGGATTAGTGTATAATCTGTTTACTTACCAATCATCTCAATGTTACCTAATCATCAGTAATCACCATAACTATGCTTCAATCCAATCGGTCCTTCATATCTAGAACAGTACTGAAGATTACTGACTCGCTAATCCCGGTGAAGTGCCTTAAATTCCACAATCACTTGCTAATCACCTCAATTACCTAATCCCCTTTGTGTCATCTCAAATCCCTAATCATCTGGTAATGATTCTAACCACCTTTCAGATTTACTCGCGGATTACCTCAGCTTCTGACCAAACTCTAATCGTGAAGTGACTTAACCCCTTCAGTACCATGACGCGTTTCCATATTCATTCTGGTTATCATTTGGAGATTTTATACAGCTTCAGAAACTCATGTGGGGAATTAAAATGGTGAAGATTCTGGCCATTAATCCTCTGATCTCAATAGCCTATTTCTAGTGTAAGTAAAATGGTCTAATCGTACATAAATCTGAAGGTAAAAATGTGTCCCAGTATTGAAGAGGTTAAATCCCCAATCATCTTCTAATCATCTGAACAATCGTATACTACAATTGTTCTGAGTTTGAGGATTATTTCAGTCAGTCACCAATCACCGTGAAGTGTCGCCTAATCACTCCAATCACCTCTCAGTTCACTACGACACATTTCTGGCTCCGTTACCTCTCGTCCAATCACCAATCACAACTAACACTCAACCAATCAAAGCACGGTAACTCTGAAGCGACCAATAAGCTTTGTTCTTGCGTTCTTTCATTCACTAAAGGTCGCAGTCAGTCTTGAATCACTGTTGGTACAAAGAAAGTCCCACCATGTTAGTCAGTTACCAAATTATGTAAGAGGTCACCAAATCTGACGTAACCAAATCTAACCTAATCTAAATGAATGAGTCAAGGAAGAGATTGTCTAACGCAACCTTACTGAACCTAACCTACCCTAACCTTACTTAATCTAGTCTAGTATAACCTAACCTAACTATACTTAATCTAACCTTACCTTACTTAAACTAGTCTACTATAACCTAACCTAACCTAACCTAACCTAGTCTAGTTTAACCTAACCTAACTTTACCTAACCTAATCTAACCTAACCTTACCTTACTTAACCTAGTCTAGATTAACCTAACCTAACTTAACCTATTTAAATGAAACATGTGACTTTTGGCTGTCTCCTTAACAAGCTGTCCTCTCTCACGTCCTCCTTTCATCTTATAATTAGTCTCACTGAAGTCAACACGATTACGGTTATTAGTTCTTTCTATTGTGTTCCTTTGTGATCACCAGCCTTCACCTCCAACACCCCCGTCAAATTACCAAGTCATTCGCGTCAACCAGTCATAGTTTCAAGTCTTTCTCATCACCAAATAGGAGAGTCATCCTGTTTGCTCTGCACTCTTCTTCTTTCCGTTAGCCAACCCCAGCAACATTTTCCTTCCATCTCCACCAATCACCTCGTCTCTAAGACAAATACGTCGTTTTTGCGTCAAGATATATTGTGGAATGTTGCTGATCGTCATTTTGTTATATTCTAATTTCACAAACGTGGCTGTTGCTTAAATTTCATTGGTTTGTCATTCGCACCAAATCCATCTTCTTCAGGGGGCTTTTTACCTTATCCTGAGTGAGTGGCCTGTTTACTCATGGCAGGGTAAATATGCTCAGTGAATGGCGGCTCTTCCTCTGAGGCGACTACATACACACTCGACCGCGGGATTTAGGAAACGTGTGACAGAAAGAGTTAACTAGTGAGTGCTCTCTCTCTCTCTCTCTCTCTCTCTCTCTCTCTCTCTCTCTCTCTCTCTCCAACAGGGGGCACAGGGAGGGTTTCACTTCAGGTGGCGGTCACAGCAGGGGCGGGTTTCGGAGAGATCTTGCCGCGGTGGACGAATGAGGGAAAGCCACTATTATAGATATATGGCAGGCGTGGCAGGGTGGGACGTCTGGTAGTGGGAGTAGTGGGGAGCAGAATGGAGGATCAAGTGGGAACATGTGTGTGTGTGTGTGTGTGTGTGTGTGTGTGTGTGTGTGTGTGTGTGTGTGTGTGTGTGTGTGTGTGTGTGTGAGGCG
>NC_059299.1:5302479-5309979 GCF_017591435.1 Portunus trituberculatus
GAAGAAAAGAAACAACAACAACAACAACAACTAACAAAACTAAAACAACAACAACAACAAACACTAACTAACAAAACTAAAAAAAAAAAAAAAAATAATAACCCACAATTTAATTACCCTCCTAATAATATCATCAAAGCAACACTCATGACCACATTCTATTCATTCAACTATTCATATATTTACAAAACTATCCATTTTCTCTACCTTCACCATTATCATCCACCTTATCCATTCATTCTACCATCCATTTTCTTTTTCCAGACTATCAAACTAAATGTGTCAGCCCTTCAACGTCACCCATTCTCTCTAATACACTACTACTACCATAATGAAGAGGGTAACTTGTGTATTTTAGCCAACAGAAATCGTGGTGCTGGTGTGGCAGTGTTTTCTTCTCTTAGTTATCTTCTAAAATAGTATAGGAAAGGAAGCATACAAGAGGATGTGAATAAAATGTGGATAGGTCTATAGGTCTTGATTTTAGGTCTATACGTGGTAATCTTTGCATAATCTACGTGTATTTGTGGTTAACGTTCATTTCTGTTCATATATTTGTCTGGTTTTCATTTAATTCTTCCCAATACACTAACAATTTGGGAAGTGAATATTCGAATGAGGTCCTACTCTTCTTTTTACTAATTTACTCTGCTCTCCTTATTTAGATCTAACTTAATAAAACAGGAATAAACTAACAATGATAATAACCCGCATTAACTGAGTATATTTTAATCAGGTTTCACTCTCATAAAAATTAACTCTTCTCTCTCTTTCAAATCAAGCTTTTTATCAACAACGAATAAGCTCTCAGTGATAGGAAGAAGAAACTATTCATTAATATGGTTTCTTTAATCACGTCTACACTTAAAAAAAACAACGAACCAGTTTCCTTTCTTCACAACACACATAGTGAAAATTCTACTGTTACTATATTACTTTAAAATCAGAAGTCAGGTAGTAAAGCATTGAATATTTTGCCTTCTGACTATAAGGAAGTAACAATGTAAGACACATATACACGTAAACATCAACTTTTAAGAAACATTTAGAGGAGTTTCCTGATACGACACTCGCATATATATAAAGGGTTTAAGAATGAGTTATGCGAGTTGCGAGGAAGTATCGAAAAAAAGATATGTACAAACCCTTTAAAAACACGGTGAATAAGATGTTTTGGGAGTGTGTTTGGTCTATCGTGTTATCTATATACTCCCTTGTTTGTTTGCCGTGATCTGTGACACGCGCTTCCTTCTTTTTTTTTCCCTTTCCCATCACTACCACTTGTCTTGTGTGTTTGTGTGTTGATGTGTCGTCTTTGGTGAGTCGATTCCTTAAAGCTCATATTTGTCATCCTAATTTGCATATAACTACAGAGAGAGAGAGAGAGAGAGAGAGAGAGAGAGAGAGAGAGAGAGAGAGAGAGAGAGAGAGAGAGAGAGAGAGAGCGCCACACACCCAGACGCATAATAGGGTAGAAACAGACAGAAAAAAAGGTAGAGCGGGGAAGCGAGAGAAAGAATGTCGGGTAGATTCACTAAGAGAGAAAGAGATAGAGAGAAAATGCCCAAAACACAATGCAAATTTCTGTCGGTACCTGCAGCGCGACGCGATCACTATGACTTGACAATTTACATATCATATTTGCCGACAGTGTCTCCTCCCTATCCCGCCCCGCCCTACGCCGCCCCACCCTCAGTAGCACGCCCGCATTAGGTAAGGACTCCACTGTAGGTGACTTAGATGCCGCTGTGTAGCACAGGAGTGAGCAACGGTACTTCACAGGTGACCAGGTAGCCCTAATAACAGGTGATTTAAATGCCTCCTTACTCACTCTGTCTTTGTTTTATTTCCTAGTTCCCTGCATCGTTTATCTTTTCATACACTGGGGCAGGAAGAGAGAGAGAGGGGTAGACGTAATAGGAGAAGGAAATGAAGCGATGTGTAGAGGAGAAAAGAGAGTAATGGCAATATTTTCAGGTGAGACATGAGTGAGGAAGGTACAATCCCGCGCTGTGTCTTATCTAAACACCTTTCTAAACCATCTTCAGCTCCGTCACGCCGCCTCAAAGTGACCAGTACACCACCACAACACATGAATGAGCCACCAATACCCTCTAAAGAAACTCAAAACACACAGGTATTCATGTAATGGCGAAGAAAACGTAAGGTGAGATGCGCCGTCCAGGTAGGTGGGAGTAAGTTTACCTGGCCTGGTGGTGAGCTGGACGTTGCATCTGTCTTCATATTCCCGCGATTTCCAGACCTACAGGTGCGTTTCAGACAGGTGTGATAAGTGAAGATGTGTGTGTCTAAGGTGCGTGGAGGTGTGGAGGAGATAAGGCAGTGGTAGCAATGAAGGTAAAGTGGAGAATGGTGGAGCGTTGGAGAGGTGGAGATTGTGCGGGAGGGAGACAGGTAGGAGGGGGGATGTGGGGTCATCAACCGAGGCCGCTCACCTGAGGAACTTCAATATTCGACCCAGAAACACTTTATCAGTCTCTCAGCAATGATTATTTGCACTGTTTCTCAAATCACCGTATTCGCACAAGAAATATGGAACGTAGAGTGAAAAGAAACCAGACTCGTGTGTGTGTGTGTGTGTGTGTGTGTGTGTGTGTGTGTGTGTGTGTGTGTGTGTGTGTGTGTGTGTGTGTGTGTGTGTGTGTGTGTGTGTGTGTGTGTGTGTGTGTGTGTGTGTGTGTGTGTGTGTGATCTTCTAATTCATATATCTATTTTATCAAGTCATAACTATTTTCTCAAAACATTTATTATTTCCTAATCTCTAAATTGCTTCTAATACCGAAATAATTTCTTTTAATTTCTTTATATTTCTCTCCAGTTTCTACATTTCTTCCTCCAACCAGTGACTTTTCCTCCTTGCCTCCCTTTTCCCTTCCTTTCCAGTCACTCCTTCACCTCACCTGGGCGTGGCATGACTAATTAATGAAGGTGTTGGGTCAAGGAAGCAGGAGCAGTCAGGTGTGTTACGAGGAACAGGTGAGACAAATACAAACAGAACGACAATAAATACAAAATACATACAAATTATGATTAGAAATACTGAGAATAACATTGAAATAAAACACACGAGCAAGAAGAACAATAGAAGCACTACCATAACCATCACCAACATTAAGAACAATGGCATTAATATTGATAGAGAGAAATATTAATAGACAACACCAACAATAAGAAGGCAGAAAAAGAAACAAAAAAAGGAGAACTGACACCAAGTACAACAACAACAACAACAACAACAATAACAAGAAGTCTCCTCGCTTCATTACAAAAATATTAATGAACCAGAAAGCAAAAGAAAGTCTCAAATAACTTTAGTGAGACGTGAATCATTAACCAGCACAAATTACCTTATCATACCTGCCGCCCTTCCCAGGTACACACACACACACACACACACACACACACACACACACACACACACCTGAACTGAGTAATTAACGAAGTACAGGTAATGGCAAAGTTTTCCTGATACCTTTAACATTATTTCCCGCTTCTGCAATACATGTAATATTTCCCTGAAGTGTGTCTGTGTTGAAATGCATAAAGAAAAGGTTAGTTTGCTCTTATTCTCTTCAGTTTGTCATGATTTTTTCTGAGATCCAATTCTCTGGTGCATTCTGTTTGTTATTTTTAAAGGTTAGGATTTTATTTCAGTGGATTTTAAAGGCTTTTTTGTCGGAGTAATGTTGGGAAAACTTCGGAGGTTCGGGAGTAAATTTAGCGATGAACAAACATGACACCTGCCTTGTGCTGTCCTCTGGTGGCGGCCTCGGGAATTCTCTCTCTCTCTCTCTCTCTCTCTCTCTCTCTCTCTCTCTCTCTCTCTCTCTCTCTCTCTCTCTCTCTTCCTGCATCCAAAATTTTCATTACATATTATAACTTTCTCTCATCTCTTCTTTTCCTTTCCTATATTTACCTTTTCCTCCTCCTCCTCCTCCTCCTCCTCCTTCCTTGCCTCCTTTACCTTGCCTCCTTTCTCTCCTTCATTAACATTAACTGCCCCTCCCTTTTCCTCTTCGTTTACTCTTCCTTTTCTCCCTCCTTCCTTCCTCCTCTTTCTCTCTCTCTCTCTCTCTCTCCCCGTGTTTCTTTTCTCCTCATTCACCCGTAACCTCTCCAATCTAGGTCAGTGTAATTGTGGAGGGGAAAAAAAAGGAGAGGAAAGGAGGGAGGGAGGGAAGGAAGGAGAGAAGGGAGAAGGGATGGGAGGAGGAAAAGAAATTGCAATCTCATGTTGCTTTTAATGAACAAAGAGAGAGAGAGAGAGAGAGAGAGAGAGAGAGAGAGAGAGAGAGAGAGAGAGAGAGAGAGAGAGAGAGAGAGAGAGAGAGAGAGAATATATCCATACCTACATATTAAATAGTTTCGCCTAAACGATTTGAAGAGTACGTTCCCAAAGTCATAAAACACACACACACACACACACACACACACACACACACACACACACACACACACACACACACACACACACACACACACACCTTGCCATCTATGGTAGGACGTAAAGAGAGCAGAGTAATTTTCCTCCTCCTCCTCCTCCTCCTCCTCCTCCTCCTCCTCCTCCTCCTCCTCCTCCTCCTCCTCTCGTACAAGTGGAGTGTTAAAGGCAAAAAAAAAAAAAAAAAAAGAGAAAGAGGGAAAACAAGAGTAACAAACAGAAGAAGTGTGTATGTTGTCTTTATTTCTCTCTCTCTCTCTCTCTCTCTCTCTCTCTCTCTCTCTCTCTCTCTCTCTCTCTCTCTCTCTCTTTTACTCTTTCCTCTGGTGAAGTAAGATGTTGCGTGCGTGTTTGCGTGCATGTTGCGTGCGTGTTGCGTGCGAGTTGCGTGCGCTGAGGAGATAAAAGCAATAGGAAAGAAGAACATGGATGGGGAATTGAAGGTGTGTGTGTGTGTGTGTGTGTGTGTGTGTGTGTGTGTGTGTGTGTGTGTGTGTGTGTGTGTGTGTGTGTGTGTGTGTGTGTGTGTGTGTGGTCATGCCTTTTGTAATCGAATGTGTTTTCTTTTTTTTTTTCTTCTTTTTTTCTCTGTCTCTTTTTTTTCTGTTTGTTGCCTTTAACCACCAAGTCTGCAGTGCAATTTTCTTCTTTCCTCATCTTTCTCTGATTTGTATTTTGAGGGATGGACTTTTCCCTTCATTATATTTTGTGTTCGCTTGGTTTCCTTCTTGTCACTTCTCTGCCTTATTGTTTCCTAAAGCGAGGAAAAATTGTTACCACTTATTTTTTTTTTACTTCAATGTACATATTTGGAAGACAGTAAGAGAAAGGTAACAATCAGATAGATAATATTTACAGAGAATATTAGTCGATAATTAAAAGGGTACAGATACTTAGCAAAATTTAAAGATAGAGAAAAATATACAAGTGAGATTTGAATAGCTTCACATGAAAATGAAATGACAAAAAAGGGGAAAGAATCTGAAATAGCAAACTGGAAGAGTGAAATTCAGGTTTAAAGAAAGAAAAATTGATAAGATCTGAGCTGAATATTGAAAGAGGGAAAGTTACATCAGAAAACTTAACCCCTTCATTTTTACCATGATTTTGTGGTATAATTAGATGATTTTATTTGGCTTAGGAACGATCTATGGAGGTCAAAAGATTAATGGGCAGAGTCTATACTACTTTAATTCCAATGTGTTTCTGAAGCTGTATAAAATCATCAAATAATAACCAAAATGAATATGAAAACGAGGTATGATAGTGAAGAGGTTAAACAGCCTCTTAACTTACATATTATGACCAATATGAGGGATAGACACGTGCAAGCTATCAAGAAACTCGTATTACATTTCAGATACCAAGAAGAAGGCCACGAAAAAGGGAAGAAAAGAGAAAATGGGAGACTGAAAGAACATGAACCTCCCAAACCTTTCCTTCATCATACCAGCAATGATCGGAAGGACCCACACATCAGAAGGAGGAGGAGAGGGAGGGGCAGGAGGAGGCGATGAAGGACGGAAAGAGGAACCAAGCAAAGGGAGAAAAGTGGAATTAAAAGTGAAAAAGGAAACCAGAACGAGAAGGGAAAGGGGTTTAATTAAGTGGATGCAATTAAATGGGGTTAAAGCAGCTGGGTGGAAGGTGTGGGTGACGGGCCTGGGTATCTACGCCCTCCTGACCCTCGTCCTCCTCCCCCCCTCCCCCTTGGACGAGGAAGTTTCTCTACGGCAGTGGGTGAAGGAGGTAAGTGAAGATAATAAGGCAAATTAATTCTCTCTCTCTCTCTCTCTCTCTCTCTCTCTCTCTCTCTCTCTCTCTGTGCCTGTAACAAAAGAACAAAGGCAATCGTTTCATCCCCCGTCAATCACAATAGCAAGGAAATATCTCTCTCAATCTTTCTCACAACGTGGTTTTGGGGTTTCAATTCCTGATTTGAAGCCTCATCTTGTAAGCCACGCTATGCAAAGACACGCTATTGTCACATTCTTCTTCTTCTTTCACCATCCCCACGTACGCCACCACCACCACCACCATCACCACCATCATCACCACCATCCCTACAATCACTGCCACCCACGTTCCCTTTGACAATTATCATGATATTTCCCATCTACACTCACTTCTACCACAAGTATCTGCACCATCACCACCATTAGTGCCTCCATCATCGTCACCATCATCATTATATCGTCACCTTCACCACAACTATGAATAACAAACTGAAGTATTTGCAATAATAGTTTCTCTCGTCTTCTTTCTTTGTTTACGTCCTTGTCCTCATTATTTATGTGTTCTACCTGTCACTGCTGCTGCTTCTGCTACTGCTACTGCTACTACTACTACTATTACTACTGCTACTACTGCTACTGCTACTACTACTACTACTATTTCAATAACAATAGGGACATGCAAAAGAACACAAAGATGGATTAGTAGTAGTAGTAGTAGTAGTAGTAGTAGTAGTAGTAGTAGTAGTAGTAGTAGTAGTAGTAGTAGTAGTAGTAGTAGTAGTAGTAGTAGTAGTAGTAGTGATGGTAATGATGATAATAAAAGATAGACAAAAATCAAACAAACAACAACAACAGTAACAACAACAACAACAACAACAACAAC
The DNA here is from genome assembly GCF_017591435.1 of Portunus trituberculatus. Taxonomy (NCBI): domain Eukaryota; kingdom Metazoa; phylum Arthropoda; class Malacostraca; order Decapoda; family Portunidae; genus Portunus; species Portunus trituberculatus. Next base: position 5,309,561 of record NC_059299.1, read on the forward strand.
AACAACAACACTAATAACACCACCACCACCACCACCACCAGTGCCACCACCACCCACACCCACAAAACCACCACCAAAACCAACACAACCACTACTACCACCACTACCTGGGTCACTCAAGCACACACACACACACACACACACACACACACACACACACACACACACACACACACACACACACACACACACACACACACACACACATCACCTGTCAGACTCACCTTTACCTGGAATTGAACAGGTGAACAGGTAGCTTCCCTAATAACACAGAGGATCACCTGAACTTCGTCATTTTTGTATCTCTGTCTCTCTCCTCTCTCTCTCTCTCTCTCTCTCCTTCCCCCCCCCATTATCTTCCTCTCCCTTCCCTCTCCCCCTTCAACATTGCGTCATATTTACCTGTTGCTCTCTCAGAC
>NC_059299.1:5314979-5322479 GCF_017591435.1 Portunus trituberculatus
ACACACACACACACACACACACACAATACTAAAACCCCAAAAATATAAACTGGGAGAAAAAGGAAAAAAAAGGAGGAAAAAAGAGAATACTAGCAAAATAGAAGCACAACGGCCTTATCTTCTGTCCTTTTTAGCTTCTATTGTCTCCCCTGAGCAGAACACGGCTGAATTGCGCAAAGAGTACAAGGAGCGAGGGAAGTTAGCCCACACTGCCTGCGAGAACTACGAGGTGTACATTGCGCAAGATGAGTACATTAGGAGAGCCGACCTGAACCCCAACAAGCTGCAGTACTCTGACTGGTTCACGCTGAAGAGGTAAGGAGGGTTGTTAGTGTTGGTATACCTGCTTCTATTCCTACTACTGCTACTGGTGTTGTTGTTACTGTTGGTATTCCTGCTTCTACTGTTACTGGTGGTGGTGTTAGTGTTCTTTTGGTTTTATTATTAATTTTCTGTGTTTTTTTTTTTTTTGTTGCTTTCTTGTATTCTATAATGGTACATTTGGTGGTGGTGATGGTGGTGGTAGTGCTAGTGGTGCTGATGGTGGTAATAGTAGTGGTAGTAGTATTATTATTATTAGTAGTAGTAGTTTACATAATTGCCCTGATCTTTTCTTCATGTTTTCTTACTTTTCTTCAAGAGGAGGAGGAGGAGGAGGAGGAGGAGGAGGAGGAGGAGGAGGAGGAGGAGGAGGAGGAGGAGGAGGAGGAGGAGGAGGAGGAGGAGGAGGAGGAGGAGGACATAAAAGGGGTCGTTTAAGTTGAAGTGCTGTGCATATTCACTTGACTCTCCTCCTCCTCCTCCTCCTCCCCATGCTCCTCCTCCATTTCTCTCTACTTGGCATACTTTTACGCATTGTTTGTAATAATGCTTGTATTATGCACACGTCTCTCTCTCTCTCTCTCTCTCTCTCTCTCTCTCTCTCTCTCTCTCTCTCTCATTAGCTGGAAATGCTAGAGCTGTCTGTCTTCCCCTTTGTGTTTGTTTTGTTTGCTTAAGATAACTTTACAGTCAGTAACGCTATATACTTATTAAGACACACACACACACACACACACACACACACACACACACACACACACACGACCATGTTGACAAAAAGAATAAAGATGTTAACTCCTATTCATTCCTTCATAATTTTTTTCTCTTCACTTTTTTTCTCTTTCTTTTTAAGCTCAACCCATTGTTAGTATATTGTTTCTTCTATCCTCCTCCTCCTCCTCCTCCTCCTCCTCCTCCTCCTCCTCCTCCTCCTCCTCCTCCTCCTCCTCCTCCTCCTCTTCTTCTTCTTCTTCTTCCTCGTCCTCTTCCTCCTTATCGTTCATTTCATCACCTGTTCTTTATAAGGTCCTCCTCTTAATCTGCTTTATCTTCACCTATCTTCTTCACCTTCTTCGTCCACTGCTCCTTATCCTCTTTGTTTCTTTTTTCCTAATCGACCATCTACACTTCATTATTTCCACTTATCTTCTTCCTTTCCCTCCACTCCTCTTCTTTGGCCTTTCTCTTCCCTTTCCCTTCTTTATCACAGCCACTTCATTTTCACTTTGTTTATTCATATTGCATACAGTGACCGCTGATTTGGCAGTCAGTACACAGAGCGAGAGAGAGAGAGAGAGAGAGAGAGAGAGAGAGAGAGAGAGAGAGAGAGAGAGAGAGAGAGAGAGAGAGAGAGAGAGAGAGAGAGAGAGAGAGAGAATGTGTGTGTGTGTGTGTGTGTGTGTGTGTGTGTGTGTGTGTGTGTGTGTGTGTGTGTGTGTGTGTGTGTGTGTGTGTGTGTGTGTGTGTGTGCACTAGTGGTCTTACAACGCTTGGCTGCCTAAATATACAAACACACACACACACACACACACACACACACACACACACACACACACACACACACACACACACACACACACGTACTGTTTGCGTGGACAATTCAGCCCAAACACAACTTTGGGATATGTCAACGCGTGCAATATTTTGAAAGTTCCACGAAATTTGGAACAAAGAGCCAATAGAGAGAGAGAGAGAGAGAGAGAGAGAGAGAGAGAGAGAGAGAGAGAGAGAGAGAGAGAGAGAGAGAGAGAGAGAGAGAGAGAGAGAGAGAGAGAGAGAGAGAGAGAGAGAGAGAGAGAGAGAGAGAGAGGTGTTGCATCGATTAGCTTACCTGTAATCATTCGTACCCTCAGGTGTAATCGTGACAGAGAAAATGACAACTTGGAACAGAGAGGAAAGAAGTGTGTGTGTGTGTGTGTGTGTGTGTGTGTGTGTGTGTGTGTGTGTGTGTGTGTGTGTGTGTGTGTGTGTGTGTGTGTGTGTTTCTAATCAATAATATCATCTCCCTTTCTTTCTTTCTTTCTTTTTTTTTTTTCTTTCTCTCTACCTTGTCGATGTCACTTGATAATCATATATATTTAGACATGGTATAATCTCTCTCTCTCTCTCTCTCTCTCTCTCTCTCTCTCTCTCTCTCTCTCTCTCTCTCTCTCTCTCTCCTTTCCCTCCATTAAACCTGTTCAGTAAGTGCACGTCATGACAACTCACCCTCATGCCTTCCTCTCACATTCCTCCTCTTCCTCCTCCTCCTCCTCCTCCTCCTCCTCCTCCTCCTCCTCTTCTCTGGTTTCCTTCCCTCTCTCGTGTCCTTCATTTTTTTATCATCTGCTTTCTTTTTTTCTTCCTCTCCCTCTTTGTTAGTCTCGTAAATCTCTCTCTCTCTCTCTCTCTCTCTCTCTCTCTCTCTCTCTCTCTCTCTCTCTCTCTCTCTCTCTCTCTCTCTCAAATAGGTACAAGAAATTAGGCACACACACACACACACACACACACACACACACACACACACACACACACACACACACACACACACACACACACACACACACACCATCCATTAAGTCCAGCAAAACATTTTCTCTTCCATTTCCACCAACTAAACTAACGTAACTTAATCCAACCAACCTCCTTAGTACACTCCGACCTCCTTTCCTCGCAGAGTCAACTGGAACTCTATGTACTATGTGCCTGGCGAGGACATGGTGTACTGCAAGGTGCCAAAGAGCGGTTCCTCAACGTGGGTCTATAATTTACTGAGAATAGCTGGAGCGCCCGAGGACCAAATCAACTCGGATATTGGACTGCATCGCCTTCTTCGCGACTATTACCCCAAGTGAGTATTAGCGCCGCTGTTGGAATGTGTGTTAATTTCTTCAGTATTAATATTATTTGTTCCGATTACTATGTGGTGGTTTTATACAGCTTCAGACACTTATGTGGGGATTAAAAATAGTGAAGACTCTGGCCATTAATCTTTTGATCTCCATAAACTCTTCCTAATCTTAATAAAATCGTTTAATCTTACCCAAAATTCATGGTAAAAATGCGCCCCAGTAATGAAGGGGTTAAGTGTCTGAAGTACTGGACCATATTCTGATACACTTCTGCATCCGTATACTTCTACTTTCAAATTGATCCGGATGAGATTGATCGGGTTTTTAAGGGAGTTTTTACGGTTCTAGTGGTAGATTAGCAACTTTTCTACATTATTAACAGGAGAAGCAATCTTGTGAACTCAGGAAATGATCTCTGTAGCCTTTGAGAATAGTGGTGAGAAAGCTAACCGTTTCTGAATAATGGGCATTTATCTAAACATATTTTTTTTTTCCTACGATGCATATAATTACTGAGTCTTTTCCAATGGTAGTGTAAGTGAAGGGAACAATTTTAAACCACATTTTACACTACTATAAAGCTTAAAGGACAATTAAAGCAGGAAAAGGGTTAATAATATGTGAATTTTTTTACCTTTTTGACCTGCAAGGGAACTGGAAATTAAGTCAACATTTTTTTATCTATTCTTTCTTTATTTATTTATTTGTTGTCCTTGTCCAATCTTCCGTCTTACATAAAAAAAGTACAACCCAGTATACACAGTTACCGCCATAATATGTGTCCTGCCTCGTCACCATAATGAAACGTAACTATAAACTACCTCCCCCCCTTCCCGTTACTTCGCCCACTCCCTTCCCTTTCTTTCCCTTCGACAGTGGAACCATGCGTGCTTTGGGGTCCGAGGGGGTCTCTAAGCGCACGGGTTCGAATCCTGTCCACGGTCCGAGTGTAAGTTGGATTTCCTCACTCGGGGCAACGGTTTCCTAGCGGGTGGGCTTTGAGATAGGAGGTACCACAAAAAGTATCCCCATAAATTCCCGTGAAAAGCCCACATGGTATAAATAAAAAAAAAATAATAATGATCAATGACGCAACGTATGGCCGCGTCTGTGCATTGACACCGAAGCGCATAACTGAAGGACTCAAATCTTTTTATCACCTGCAATTTCACATTTTTTCTCTTTATTAAAATGATAAGTTACGAAATTCAGCAAAAGTTGAGAAAGAAGTTTGTCCAAAAACAGAATAATGATAGACTAAACTTCCCAAAAGAGCAAAATGTTAAAAAAGAAAAGTAAAAACGATAAGTGGAATTCAGAAAAGGAGAGAAAAGGAGAATAACTAGGAGGAGGAGGAGGAGGAGGAGGAGGAGGAGGAGGAGGAGGAGGAGGAGGAGGTGATGAGTCTGCTACCTTGCGCGCGTGTTGATCTGCCAGTGAAAGGAAGCTTAAGAAAGGGAAAGTAACACCATGAGCAAAGGAAAATAGTAGTAGTAGTAGTAGTAGTAGTAGTAGTAGTAGTAGTAGTAGTAGTAGTAGTAGTAGTAGCGGTGGTGGTGGTGGTCGTGGTAATGGTGGTAGCGATAGCGAAGGTGATGCAAAATTTATGTTAGCAATTTAAATTAGGTAAAGAACTTAAACACCACCACCATCACCATCACCACCATCACTACTATTACTACAATTACTACTACTACTACTACTACTACTACTACTACTACTACTACTACTACTACTACTACTACTACTACTACTACCACTACTTTTACTATTACCGCTACTACTACTACTACTACTACTACTACTACTACTACTACTACTACTACTCCTGCTCTATCTCCCCCACAGGATGCACACGAGCCACATGAAGCGAGTGTTCAAGAAAAGCTTCAAATTTGTGGTGGTTCGTCATCCGTTCGAGCGTCTCCTGTCAGCTTACCGAGACAAGCTTGAGAACTACCAGAGGGATCTTATGTTCAGGTAAAGAAAGCTCTCTCTCTCTCTCTCTCTCTCTCTCTCTCTCTCTCTCTCTCTCTCTCAAGTAATGGGAAAAATACAATTCGAGCTGTATGGTTTGTGGTTTGCGTAATTCTTTTGTAATTATGTGCAAATCTCCAGCTTGTATCTTACTTCCTTATTCTCTTTCCCTCTCATTAGTTTTTTTATGCTACTCTTCCTTTCACTCGCTTTCTTGTTCTCATGTTTTGTATTCCTTTCCTGTCTCGCCCACTTCCTTCACTCACTGGCTCGGTCCTCTCATTCATTCATACATTCACTCATTCACTCACTCACTCACACACTCGTTAATTTGGGTATTTTTCACTTTATATTTCAAATTGCATGTTCTTTTTCAGCGCTCCTCTCAAAACACAATAAATAAATGAGTAAGTAAAAGAATGAACGAAGATTAACACTCACCAATTCATCTCCTTTCACTGTCCTCCTTTCCCCTTTCCATCTTCTTTTCCTTCTTTTCCATCCCCCTTGAACGCTTAATGCCTGGAAAGAAATAAAAAAAAAAAAAACTCAGGTAACATTATTTATTAACTCCTTCAGTACAAGGACGCATTTTTATCATGAATTTAGGTGTGATTAAAGACGATTTCATTGGCATTAGGAAGGGTCTATGGAGATCAGGAGATTAATGTCCAGAATCTTCACTAGTAAGCAGAATGAATATGAAAACACGTCATGGTATTGAAAGGTTTAAAAACACAGCAATAACCTAAATTTCATAACTTATTCAGAATTATATCAAAGAACACAAGGAAAAAGAGAGTGTCCTTGACAATAATGTCCTTTAACTGTCCAGCTCCGCCTGAATAACTTGCTTTGATGTCCCAATTTCATGCATGCACCTTGCACATTGTCCTCACCTGCGTCTTGACCTCCGCTCGTCACACCTGTCAGCACGAGTTACATGTTCATCGTTCCAGTACACGACGCGAAATCCTGGTAGTCTTTTTTTTTTTTTTCTCATATTTGTTCAAGTAGTTTCAAATTTATACGGTGGTTTCAATTGTATAAGAACATGACACTTATTTATGTTTAACTGTGTAACTCGACACGCTTTTGGATTTTAATTTTTTTTTGTGTGTGTGTTTTTAAGTAATTTCAGTTTAGTATCGTAAGGAGATGTAGAGGACAATTACTTATTTCTCTTTCTCTTTATGATTTAACACATTAACTCTTTTTTCGATTTTTTTTTTGTGTTTTTAAGTAATTTCACTTCAGTATCGTAAGTAAGAGATGTACAGAACAATCACTTATTTCTCTTTCTCTTTATGATTTAACACATTAACTCTTTTTCCTTCTTACTTTTGCCAATTTTCATTCACACTAATCCTTTTTCCTTCATTACCTTCCTAATTTCCGCTTATATAGAACTGAAACTAAAAAATTGATGAGGTGTTTTAGAATAGGAATGCACGTACCCTTTAACTTTATAACTCAAACACCTTTTAGGACATATTTTTGTGTGGTTTAAGTCCTTTCAGTTCAGTATCATAAGTAGGAGATATACAAGACAATTACTTATCTCTTTTTCTTAATAATCTAATACATTAACTTTTTTTTCCTTCTTGTTTTTTTGCTAATTTTCACTCACACTAACCCATTCAATACCATGACGCGTTTCCATATTCATTCTGCTTCAGGAACTCATGTGAGGGTTAAAATAGTGAAGACTGTGGCCATTAATCTTCTGACCTCCATACACCCTTCCTAATGTAAATAAAATCATCTAATCATACCCAAACTCAAGGTAAAGATGCGTCTTAGTACTGAAGCGGTTAATCCCTTTTCTTTTCATTACTTTCCTCATTTACACTTACATACAACTAAAAAAGGACCTCAAAATATTTCAAACACTGCCTTCTCTACCAAATTAGTACCTCATATCCCTTTCAAGTCTGTCTGATCCCATATAAATCATACATAAACACAGCCAAGCATACTTAATCATTACAATAAAATATTCAAACACACATTTTTTAATTCAAGACTCTCAATTTTCCTACCCTTTAAGTAGCTTCCAATCCTTCTCCTGTCTACTAACTCTTCGTATACCGATTTACATGAACTGAATTGGGCGGAGACACGGTTCAAGTACGGACACGGTTAAAGTAACATGGACACGCATGACTGACGGACACCTGACGACTGGAAAGGTGCGATGACAGGTAAACTTGGGGATTCACAGCGCGGGTCAGCAAGGTGAGAAGAAATATTCGGGAAAGGAGGAAAATTTGTACAAGGGTGCTGCGAGAAAGGGAGAGAGAGAGAGAGAGAGAGAGAGAGAGAGAGAGAGAGAGAGAGAGAGAGAGAGAGAGAGAGAGAGAGAGAGAGA